>NC_073724.1:50130246-50445246 GCF_023634155.1 Falco peregrinus | reverse complement strand
CAGCTCATAGAGAGGATAGAAGACAGCACAGAGCAGACACATCGCAGTCGCACTTTGTGCTATGTGATGCAGAGGGTGTGAACAGCCAGTCTTTTGGAAAGGGGTGCAATAATTAATTCTGAGAGTCAGGTTGTTTTTTCTTCAATGCCACAGTGCCTGCAGGGATGTATGTCAATGCCAGGTGGCTCACATGCCTGCACATATGTCCTGTAGGTGAGACAGGCGACACTTTCACCTGATGAGACCTTGAGCAGACCAAACCAGCGTAAAAATTTCCACCCTCTCCCGCTCCTAAGCTGCCTGTCACTTCTCCCTTTCTCTGCCACATCTTACAGCCCTCTCTGCTGGTGCAGAGGTTCGGATTTATCTCACCGATCAGGTTCAGAGTGTGGACGCACTCAGCCAGGGAGATGTAAACCATGAGGAGCATGTGAGAGCAGAGGGAAGAAAAACAGGCTTCGCCTGTGTAGGAGAAGTTGAAGCACACTCATAGTCATAGATGTTTTCTATGACTGTATCTCTGGTATGCCACTGCAGATTAATCTATGGAAGCAGCCTAAATAAATAGCATATGCTTGATTTAAATGATGCTTTTTTATTTGAGGTAACATTCTATTTATTTCTGGGTTTAAAGATATTTATGCCAGTTAGTGTTATGTGTACTGGAAGGCAGCAAAATGTTTTGGCAGTTAAGGAGGGAGGGTGAGTTTTGAAGATCAAACCATTCTCGAAGTAGTTTCACTAAAAGGGAACATTTAGTTTAACCCTTGTCAGGTATAATTGCTTCCATAACTTCAGAAATAAGGTTCTCTTCTCTCCAGGTTTTCTGTCTTGTTCAATTCCACATATGCTTTGTTTCATGTCTAAGTGAATAGAAGACAAAAAAAGAGAAACGTTTATTTTCATCTAGTAACGCAGTATTTTAAGGTACAAGGAGATCTGAATTAGTTGCCCTAAAATCTTGGCTAGGATGATCTGATGTTAATTGTCCAATTAGCTAAGTGCAAATAATATTTTATTTCTTCAGATTTAGAATAGGTTTTAATCTGGTTTTTTTTCCGTTTTTTCCGTTTACCACATATTTGAGGCATTTTTATTTAAACAGGTGTAAATGCTGGCTTTGTTTAGTTGAATTGAATTGCCTTTTAAATACAGGTTGATGCAAATCACAAGTGACATATGATGTGTGCCCAGTAAACTATTTACACAAGCTTTATGTTTAGTGCATGGTATTATAGCACACAGCAAAAGGGAGTCCCTGCCGATGTGTCTGGACCCTCACAGTCAGCAGCCTGGAGTCAGATTTGGTGTGACCTTTGCACACAGTGAGGGGGGAATGGTGCAAACGAGGGATCTTTTCTTCCTTTGTCCCACTTCTGCTGAACAAAAACTTCACACAGATCTGGATTTCATACATGCTGTAGAGTGTTTGCTCTCTGGTCTCTGCTGGTCTGCAGTGCTCTGTCTTTAGTTCCTTATGTCACGGCTTGTCCAGGTGTGAATATGAGCATAACAGAGAAACAATCATAATGACATTATTTGATGACTGTTTTTACTAACCTCTGGAAATTCCAGAAGAGTCCTTGTCTCTGAAATGTGGTCCCTTAGTATCATTTCATTCGCAGTGTACTGGGGCACTTTAAAAATCTCATTTCCATGGCAACAGTGTTCCTAGTTATCCTAAACTTAAACACTGTCACCGAACACAAAATATGCAAAGCTGAAATATTGAATGCTCAGGTTTCCTTTTTTGAAGTCCTTAGCTTTAATATTTGTTTGAACAGCCATGCTCAGTCTCCCAGGTATTGATCCAAAAGTGATGTCAGCACTAAATCATGAGTGGTGTGTGAGCTCTTAAGCCTTAACGTTTTCAGCATGTGGAAAAGTGTCAGGTCTCCACTTCAAGTGTCATTCTCATATCTTGAGCAGGGTTTTAGCCTCCCTGGTGTGCAGGAAGGATGAGGCTAACAACATGATATTGTTTGTACTTTAACAGGCTGGCACGTTGCCCCATGCCAAGTCCAGGTTTGCAAGTAAATTGGTGGCAGCAGAGAGGCTGGCTATGGTCCTCAGTGCCACCCCATTCCTTCTGGGGGCAGAAGGGAATAACAAACGAGTTTTTTTCAGTCCTGGTTTTGAAGGAAGGAAAGCCAGATATTGGGACTGGAGAGGAGCCATGTCATGCCACAGTAGGTCTTCATGGCCAGAGTACAGGCAATAGCCGTGCACCTTGCACCCACCCAGCGCTCAGACACAGCTGTATTTATCAGCGCTTTATCCAGGACTCAGCCCATGTGAAGGCCTCAGAAAGTGCTTGTTTGTCTCTCCAGTGTGCAAGAACTTTGTGGTAACATCTGAAGAATAGTAAGAATAGCACTCTGGAGGTTTCACAGTATATTGGAGTGTGAAGTGCCAGTTCATTTTCTGTTACTGTAGCTGTCTCAAACGTATGCCTTTCAGCAAAGAGCTGACAAGAACAATCCATCAGTTTGTTTCCCCCCGCCTTTATATTATAACAAGTTTGGCGCTTTTTTTGTTTGTTTTGTTTAAAGTTGTTTCATTTGTTTTTAAAGAACTTGTTTGCCTGTTTTAAAAGTTTAAGAAGTAAGCAGACCCCTTTCTGTAAGTGAGGCACCACAGCACGGAGCGGGGAGCCAGCACATGAACTGAAGGCATTGCCCAAGAGCCTCTGTGGGGAGGGTGCATGTCCTTCTGCTAGACAAGTAACAAAATGAGAGGTGCAAATTTACCACAGCTCCCAGTTGTTGAAGAAAACACAGAGGTCCAAAGTCAAGTCCAGACAGGTGTGTGGTGTCCCCATAAACACAACCCAAACCTGTTCTTTGGAGCTGCCATGGGTGGAGGCTAGAACCAGCCTGCCCAGGCAGGCTGTACCCATGGCTCGCTGTCCTTACCGTTAGGTTTTGTTTTGATTTTTCTTGTATCTGACTGAATTCTTCTAATGCAATTTAAAGCCATTAAGCTTTGTTCTGCCCATACAGGAGATGGATTTGTTCACTTTGTACCTGTCTCTTTATGAAGTTGAAAGATTTATCTAGCTTTCTTATGACCTCCATAATCTTCTCTAAACAGCCTTTTCTAGTTCACATACTTTAGACTTGTTATTCCCATGTCTTTAATTACTTTGCCAATGTTTAAGTTCAAGAAAAAATGCAGTTTTCCAACCAGCTCAGAACACTACACGTTCAGCATCTGTACTGCTTCCTATTGAACTATGTCCTGATTTCCTTAAACCATTTCCCCAGTTTGTTCAGTTTTCTTTGAATGTGATGTCAACTGAAAGTTTAAGTTTATTTTTTTCTACTAGTAAAAATACTGAGCAACACTGAATCTAGGACAGATTCCTGTGGGACCATACCTCCTGTTTTGGCAGCAAAACACTGATAAGTGCCATTGAAAGACACAGTGTGTACTGCCCTTGCACCCACTCTTCTGTTGGAGAACGAGCACATTAGCACATTACTGGCCTAGAACTATTTCAATTCCCAAGCTTTGCACAAATGGGCATCTTGCCATATTGCAATGCCCGCTATGTGATTGTACCAGCTCAAACTGCTGATCCTTTAGGGTGCCGAAACATGAGATTTTGTAAAAGAAAGTAGATCAGAAAGAAAAAGGCAAATTATTTTGCAAAGTTTTTGAACAAAAATTCTGTGATAAGACTAACATTTTTTCATGACTGCTACAATACATGAGAACATGCATGAGCTAAGACTGGAATTAATGTAGTTATAATTAAGCTGCTCTCAAAGTCATTAGGTATTTTAAGCTGTTGAGCCATTTTTCCAGTCCATTAACTTTATCTAACATAATTACATTTTTTAACATCTTAGTCCAGATAACGCCTTGATCGTGGTTTTACACATGCTGCAGGGCAGTAGACATGCTACACAGGATGTATTTTTGTTTTGAGTTTCTTGCATGGCCCCAGATATCTGGTGATGGGTTGTTGTGGGTTTTTTTGGGGGGAAGGGAGATGCCTTGATGTGGTGGTAGGGTTTTTTGTTTGCTGTTTGCATTTTTCTCTGGAGTTTTTACATTCTTTGTCACGTCTGTGATTGCTTCTCAGATTGTTGCTCCTTTTCCTTTCATGACTGCTGTATTTATATCCCAGGTCTTGTTTCACAGTTGGCAACCTGTTTGCCAAAGATGGTGGTATTACATGGAAACATTCCAGAATAAAGAGAATCCCTGTATTACTGTTTGCGGAACTGTTGTGGAATTTAAAACTTCTCTTACTACTTGGCTTCTGGTAGCCTGACAATATTAAACAAGAAGAAACTGGCCAAGTATTTCTCCCTGCACAGAGGTAACCCTCAAACTTCCAAACAGGAGCACCCTTTTTTGATGGATGGAGATTGGTTTGTGACTTTGAAATACATGTGTCATATTTTAAGGAAAAGCAACGCATTTTGCCTGTTAGGAAGCAGTTAGGAAATCTCTGTCTGTCAACAAGAGTCTCTGAGAAAGGTTATGGTGCTATGTTTGGAGGGTTTCAGGGAGATAAAGATTCAGGGACAGTTTCATGAATTCCCTTTTGCTTTGTGAATGTTTTTGATTAGGACAGAGAGGAGCATTCCCAGTCCTTATTGACACTATGCTCTGTTACACAGACAGCTCCGCATTAGTTAACAAGGCATCTCAAATCAAGCAGAGCCTGCATTAGGTCCAGTGACACGCTTCTGCATTTAAAATGAGGCTGCTTATCCCCACGGTGGAGCCCAGAGCACGTCCAGGCAGTCTGGTCCCCCATGCCAGTGGTGGGGGTAGTTCAGTACAGCCCCCTAGTACTGGTACTTAGAGCTGGAAGCTTCTAGACAAAGTAAGGATGAGGATGTTGAAATACTGTTTTTTCTATTGAGTCCTTAGGCATCTTAGCCAGGGCTTCAGAAAACTGTCTGCTACTGTTGCCCTGGGGTCTCTTTTGAATTAGGTCTAAAGAACTTAATATAGGCTTTGTGCAAGTGGTACAGAACAAAAATATTTTCATCCCTAGTACGTAACAGCTTTTGCCCTAGAGGCGAGAGAACTGGGTTCAGCTGCTTCTTCAGCTTCAAGGGCTTAAAATCCTCCCACAGCATGTGAAGTTGACAGTGGAAAAATACAAAACCAGATGTGGGAACAAAGACCAAGTTGATCCTAACCACAGGCCTTGCTCCTGACTGACCCAGTGAATCTTGTGTTATAGTTGGCCTGTCCGTACCAGAGGACATGGAAGTCCTAGTTCATCCAACTTTGTCTGCAATATGGGGCAATCCTGCAGTTAGTGGATCATGTGAATTTGGTTCCCCAGAGACTGAAGAAGGAATTTTTTCACAATTTTTCTTGTCTTCTAAGCAGTGAATATCACCTCCCTCTAGTCTCTCAGTTCAAATGCCATGTGAATCTGACAGTTTCAGCTGATATCATTTAGGTGTGATCCACCAAAATGAGCTCTGAGAGGGAAGGAGTTGCCCCACAGAGGTTTTGGGCTCTAATCAATTAGTAGGTGTTCTTAGTCCAAGCCACCTTTTGGTCACAGGCAGCCTCCTAATGTGGATTAAAGTCAAGCAGAGAAACTTCTCATGAATTCAGGCACTTCTTCAATTACGCAGGGCTAAGAGAAGGCTTTGGGGAGTTAGGAGTGGAACTGATGCACTTCCATTCCTCTTAGCACATTGGTGGATTTCACTATTTATGACTAAATTGAAACAAATCATCTCAATTAGAAGGATTGTATGAAGAAATGAAACTCACTGATGAAAAGTAAGCTACAGCATTTAATTAATGGCTTTAATTACTGCATCAAATCACTGTGTTTAATTAATTACTGTGTCTAATTAAGATAGCATTAACTATGAATAAGCTAGGTTGGTCTGGATGGAAAACCATCTCTCCACTACCAGTTTCCCAGGGAGAATCTGCCATTACACATTGAACTGCCATATTCTTCAGATACAGTGCTCTTCCTCCCACATGAAGCAAGGCAGCATGCTTGGACAGTGAGCTGGAGCTTCAGCTGCACTTACATAAGGCTTGTGCTGCTTTACATCTTTGTCTCTCTCCCTTGTTTGTGGATTATAACTTCACTTGGCTGTGACAATTTCACTTCTGGACTTCAAAGGTATCCATGTAACTCTCCCAGGAGTAGGGAGTCTGGATTATTTACCTGAGAGCAAGGTATTGTGCACACAAAAGGTACTGTACAAACTTCAGTCGCTTTAGTGATGCATAGTATTTTACATTTTTTCTGATGGTTTTAACTGCTTATATTGTGCTGCTGTGCCTGTAGAGACAAGTAATATTTTCTGAAGAGTTCTTGGTTTTTTATATCATCACCAGGAACAGTATGTGCATTGTATTGCAGACCACCAAAACGGTATTTATATAGACTACAGTAGAGAGTTTGTGTTGCATGACTGTTGTGGATGGAGTCACTCTCAAGAGAGGAGCAACAATATATTCTATTGATATACGACAGTGAGTTAACAAAGTTCAATGCTAAATATGACCAGTGGTTTAACAAGACTTGATGGTAAGGTACACTTGAGTATTTACTGCATAGAGGATGGGGTGAGACAAAACCGTCAGAGAGACCCTCCTGTTGAGTCATGAGGTTCAGAAAGGACCAGTTGCATCCATGATGACTGCCACTGGTGGCTATCACCTGAGCAGGATTACGGGAAATAAAGGTCAGGTTGTGGGTGGGGAGCACACTATCACAATGACCTGGGCTTGAAATGGGAATGTGTGGGAAGTATCCAAGGACATAGTTTGCTGGGATGGAGCTGGAAGACCATAATGTGGAAAAGACAACCCTGGCCCATGTTTAACAATATTGTCTGCTGGGAGTGATCTCTGGAGTGAATTAAACCCAGAAGAGTCCTGGATCTTCATCTCAGAGGACATTAGTGGTTTTATTTCAAAGGAGAGTTTCAAAGTAAATACATGCACCATGGACAAACAGGGGTCTGGGCAGCAGGAGCTGACCAGAGAGCTTAGTTAACTGCTAGTGGATGTGTTCTGAGCTTGTCTCAGGCTGGTGCTAGTGGTGGTGGTTTGTTGTTAGATGCTGGTTCAGTTCCTTGTTTCCTCAGCCATAGCTACCCCAGCAGCCACCCCGTGAGCGGTCCAGCTGCATGATAATAAAGTAGTGGCTTTGTCAATGTGAGGGTTTGAATATTCTGTTCAGTGAACTTTGATTTCTTAGGCTTTTGTTCTTTTGCCTCCTGGAACATTTCTTTTGGTGAGGGGCTGGACTGGTCTTAATCTTTTCTGGGTTTTTTTTGAGAATATGTAGTTTGTTCTAAGTGTTTACATTATATGAACCACCTATCTAAATGAAGTACCTACTGTGGGTATAAACTGAACAATGGGTATAGCACCTCTGCTAGTTAAAACATATATGCAATTTTAATCTCTCCATCATCTATGGAAGTACACTACCTTTGCACTTAGAACACTCATGTCCCCTTTTAAATTTCCAGGAAGACTATGAGAGTTACGAGACTTACCTGTATACAGAGCTTGGGCAAAGAGAGAAATATACATTGAATAAGCTGTATTTGGACTCATTTTTCTGTAAGGCTGATTTATGCATCCTTCAGATAATAGGCTTCAGAAGGCAAGGGTGTTTTCTCCTTTTGTTCCTGAAAAAACAAAGATTATGTCCAGTGGCAAGAGGTCATTAGTTTTCAGAGGAAGCAATGTTTCTTCTGGTATTTCATAAAGGTTTAAAGACTGCCACGCTTTGTCAGAAGTACTCAGGTGAAGCACAGCTGACTGAAGGAAGCTGGCAGCTGTTACTTTGTGAAATTCTTTAGCGTTTCTGGAGTAGATCCTCTTACTCAGTCCTTTGTTGTAAAGTCTAGGACAGAGCTGAGCAAATAATGTGAAGAAATATAATGTGCAATCTGAATTTCTCTCAGAAGTTCCCAGGTCAATTGCATGATTCAAATAGAACAGGTATAAGGAAAGAATGCTGAAAAAGACTATGGTTTGTTACTTCTGATTTGTCTTTGAACATAGAAAAAAAAAGAAAAAATTGTAATGTTTTAGTCTAATAACTGGAACTAATAAAACTGGTTTGTCATTTCTCTAATGACTTACAGTTTTCACTTACAGCCCTGCAAGTATAGAGTCACTGTTTCAGTGCGTAATATTGTTTATAGTGTTTTATTTATTCTTTAACTATCTAAAGGATTTCTTATATTGAATTCTTAGGGAAACAAATGAACAGTTCCGGTGGTATTATACCTCTCAGCTTTTCTTGGCTGATTTGCATCCCAAACAAATGCAAAACTTCTTCCTGAAAGCAATTTGCTGGAACACCATGCACAAAACATTAATTAAGAGTCACAGTAGTGTCAGGAACCAAATTAGAAAAAGAACATTGCCATTACTATGCATGTCCAAACTTGACAGGCAATGAGAACATAAACACAAACAAAAATACAGTTTCAGTGAATGCCTTTACTTGCAGAGAAATAGGTAAAACTTAGAAATCACATTACATTCCCTTGTATTAACAGCTGGGAGGGAACAGTTACTGTCTCAGCCTTTATAGTCAACTGTGCTTTTCGTGAACCACTACCGATACTGATCACAACATGAGGTCAGAGATACAGCCGAGGCTGTTTCCCTTTGAAGTGGACAGGAATGATAAGAAATGGCTTCAGCAGCACAATCTTGCACTGGTGGTTGGAGGTGAGGGATTCAGAGGGCAAAGAATGTAACTATCCAGTCGGTACCAGCAGAGAGAGATCAAATACTTAACAGCTGTATATTTGGGGCTTGTGTCTTGCATTCCTGTGCTGCTTCTCAAATTAGTTTTCCATTCCAGCTGAAGGCTTAGTTCTCCACTGCTGCCATGCAGAGGCATAGACATGTAAGGATCTGGTCAATCAGCTTTCAGGAGGGTGAGAGAGAAATGTTGTTGATGCAGAAATTATGTATGGATTCCTTGAAAATTTACTTTTATGTTATTTGCATGCTTTTGCTCCTAGGTCTTCCTCACTGGGGAAAGCCTCAGTGCCCCCAGGGTTTTGGTTGCTCAGTCATCCAGGAGACTTGCTCAAGACTTGCATCAGGTCTTCCTCACTGGGGAAAGCCTCAGTGCCCCCAGGGTTTTGGTTGCTCAGTCATCCAGGAGACCTGCTCAACAGCACCTTGGAGCCCTCTCTATAGCCATGGGTTTTCTCTCCCTGAAAACCTGAGTACAAGTGGGGCTGGTTATCTTGGGCTAGTATGAAGATGTCACACAGTGGGAGCACATATGTAGTTCTGGGAACCTGAAAGCATCCCAGGATCAAGCATATATCGTATCGCGGGGGTGAGGAACTCAGCTGTTACCCCATGGAGTTGCTCACAGGCAAGACACCAAAATATCTCCAGGTGTGGTGGGTTATTCCCTTTTCCCACAGGTCCTTGTGAGAGAACCATTGCTTCTTACTGTCAGAACAGGCCACCTTGACACCTTCAATCTCCTTGCAGTGCTGTGCCTTCCCACTGGTGGAGTCCAAGTCATTTTAGATAGGCAGCAATGCTGGAAATCATTTCCAGTCTGGTTTGAGAATCCCTCACCGGCATCTTTATGTGATTTGTCTCATAGATGAACTGCTATGTATTTTTTATTTGAAAGACAGAATAAATGAGTACACTTATAATTTCTCTTATGTGCTGCTAGTAAATAAGACTGATAAGTTTTTGTTGTTTGGATTTCTCACCCTCCCCCAGATTCAGCCACTTGGACTCAGCTAAGAATTACGGTTTAATTTATTTTAAGTAGAGATGTTCAGTTTTCAATTATTTTCTGTTACCTCCCAAAGGACTGTTCTATCTGGGTATTTATTTTTCAGCTGGAGATTACTGTTACCATCCTTGGGTCATTTATTAGCTGATGACAGTTCTTGCTGACTGGGTGGAGAGATTGCTGAGGAAAACTAATACACTAGCCTTCCAACTATATTAAGGATTTAGGTTGTTTTTAACAGAAGTAAGGGAAAGTTTTTTTTTTCCCTTCACATTTTGGCAGAGATGAAAACTGAATCATTTGTTTCCTCCTGAAACTGAAAGCAACACCTCTTAAAGACAGTTTAAGTGGGGAAAAAACTGCTGTACTGTGTTTCCTTGCTCTAAAACCCAGCACGCTAAATCTAGTCTTCATTTCCGTATCATTTACCTAAGGAATGCTATCTGAATATATCTGACTGACATTTTGTCTGTCACGTTTCATTACTGAAGACACCGCTTCGATTTTGTAAAGCCAGTCTAACAACTCAGTGATAATTTAATTATTGTGTCAGCCTGGTTAATATATGTTGCTTATTTGTTAAAGTATGTAGTGAAGGAAGTGAATGTAATAAAGTACTTGAGCTACTTTGAGCTGAAAACAAATTGGGAAGATAATTCCCATTATTTTAGCAAGCCATCTGGGTTTTTCTTTCCCCATGGACCTTAAGTACTTTATGAATACAGCAGAGTAATATGTATACCGAACTGTTGCTTCCAGGAACAGTAGCCGTTAGTCTGTTTATCAGCATGTCATATATGTGCGTTGGGATATTCCCTTATCTTTTGGCAGCCCTGTTGGTATTGTTCTTAAATGACATTTCAGCTGAAAGCTTTAGGACAAGCTGTGCCACACAGATGCAAAGGACAGGACCCTTCACTTTTCTTTCAGTCCCACCCTCTTCCATTTTTCCCATTTTCCTCTCTATATGAGCGTGTGAATGTGTTTTATTTCAGAAAAAAAAAAAGAAAAAAAAAAAGAAAAAACACCCAAACAACCAAATAACAGTCTACCAAGAAACAGACTACTGGTTTTTAAGCAAGACCTTTTGTTTTTTCATGCTTTTGTCCATACCTTCTTCTAATAACTTGCATGTAATTACACCTGTGGACTCTGACAGTCTTGTGTTCTGTCCTTTTCATTGCCAGAATTTCAGTGTCAGGAAGACTCTTACCACTGGCTAGTGCTGATTTTGCAGTACAGCCCTGACAGCCTGACTGGTCTTAAATTCAGAGGCACAAGAGGAGCTGCCTAACAGATATTGAGTGTTATAAATGAGCTGTCAAAGGACTTCCTCATTTTTGCTATCCCCCAGCGCTTTGCAAGCATAAATGATAACCATAAAGCTTTCTCTGTGGGGCTTTCTTTGGTTAGAGGTCCTTGGTAATCACACAATCTGACATTCATAGAATGTAGAGGTAAAATTTCTGGATTAGAGTGATCTATTAATATTAAAGCCATTTGTGAATACAAATATAAAAGCATATGTGCATACATATGTCTACTTTGAGGTAACCATCTGTCCGTGGCATATACATGCTAGCTGACATTTTGGGAAAAACTATTTTTTTTTTTTTAATTAAAATAACATCTATCATTATGTACATACACCACCTCAATAGGCATCTTCTGGCCAATTTTGAAGATACTAAATTCATGTAGTCTCTGTCTCCATCATCATGCATTAATCTTTTAGGTGTAATTTAATGACAGGCAATTGCTTGATTGCTGTTTCTCTCTATAAAGTCCCTCAATGATGTTAATCTGCAGTGTGATAATGAGCAAATATTTTTAAATGTCTGGTATTAGTGTTCCACAGGGTAATACCACAAGAAGTGATCTCCAAGTAAGATATTCCTGCTCAACAACAAAAGTAGCCAGAATAATAGAATTCACTAAACAGCTACACTAAACATATTTTTTGTTGTTTCATTTTAGGTTTGGGGTTTTTTGGGGTGTTTTTTTTCTGAGCTAGAAATATGAGCTTTTGTATTTGCTTTCAAAGAGCAAATATCATTAGTATGTGTATTTGTGATACGGAGTAGTGGTGAATGACTGCATGTGAAGCAGACAACACTTATTACTAGATTAGATAAAGCATTAGAAAGCACTGATTCACTACCAGCATAAACTAGACCATATAATAGTACTGACCAATCTTCCTCCGCAAAGAATCACAGGGAACTAGCAGAATTACAAGATCTTATGACATTGTACTGGGTCTGCCTGATACGGAGTTAATTTTCCCCACAGCAGCCCTGCCAGTGCTGTGCTTTGTATTCATAGCTAGAAAGGCGTTGATAACACACCAGCGCTGGCACAGCACCCAGGCTGTCTCTCCAGCATTCCCCCCTCACAGCAGGCTGGGGTGGGCAAGAGCTTGGGGTGTCATAGCCAGGACAGCTGGCCCAAACCGACCAAAGGGATAGTCCATACCACATGAGGTCTGCTCAGATATAAAAGCTCAGAGAAAGAAGGAGAAGGGGGACATTGGCTATTAGGATGTTTGTCTTCTGGAGCCACCACTATGCGTACTGAAGCCCTACTTCCCAGGAAGCTGCTGGACATTGCCTGTGGATGGGAAGTAGAGAATAAATCTTTTGTTTTTCCATTGCTTCTACATGCAGCCTTTGCTTTTGCTTTATTAAGCCACCTTTATCTTGATCCATTAGTTTTTGTCCATCTTATTTTCTCCCCCACCCCATCCTACTGAGAAGGGGAGTGATAGAGGAGTTTAGTGGGCACCTGGCATCCAGCCAAGGTCAACCCACCACAGTCCTTAAATAAACATTTTTTCTGCAAGTCACTCTTCCCACATGACTAACTCACTGCCAAAGCTAACTGAATGCCGAGTTTATGTGAGGTTTCTTTTAGCTGAAATAGAAAAATGTGTATCTAAAACCCTAAAGCAGTTTTTACTCAGAGAAATCATATTGCTGTCTCTTAAGTCCTGTGATGAGTTAGCAAGTGTTATAAATAGCAATCTGTTGCTCCCTGTAACAAATGTACAGTACTTGGACTGCTAGTTATATTTTAGCAACTACCCATCCTGTTTAAGCACAGCCTGTTCTGACAACTGTGACAACAAATTATTCTCATGAGCCATGGAACTAACAAAACCCCATTTCCAACACACTTTGTCCTTTGTCCCCAGCCCCAGATCCTAGGGTACACTCCCAACAGGAGACAGTCCTACTTTGCCTGGGTGCCCAGGGCTCAGCCAACCACAGGCTTATAGTTGCTACTGGCTCATGAAACCTGTGAAAAATTCATATGTTTGAGCTTCCTTCCTTCCTTCCTTCTTGCTTTTATACATTTGATTGAAACTGGCCTGTGGAACGAGGAATCAGTGGGGAAGGAGAACATAGAATAGCTGATTTCCCTGGAGAGCAGAATAACTAGTCCCATAAAGTTGTCACTTATTTTATGCCTCAGTAATACAATATTCCTTATCCATAGTCTTAAAGGAAAAAGATGGAATTCTCAAATATGTTTTCTCCTGCATTTGTATGTCTTTACAATGTAGATGTGACCTGTTCTTCCAATTAATCTGGTTTCGGCTTAATCAAAGATCTGGCCTTATATAGGTTGCTTATCCACAAAATCAGAGATTTCATCAAGGTGCTTAAGTATGTGCTTGTATTAAGCAGCTGAGTAGCCCTGCTGACTCCAGTTGTATATACTTAAGGACCTTGATGAGGAAATTTCTGAGTATGTGGATAAAGATCTGGTGCTTTCCCAAAGTGAATGAAGGGATAATCTGAGAAATATAACGAATAAAACCAAATAATAATTAAAAAAAAAAAACCAAACAACAAAAAAGGAAAGAGCTGGGTGTACTGAAATGAGGAATTTTCAGTGAAGGTAGCTGAGAATAATTAGCTGCTTGTTAGCTCAGTAGCTGAGCTCAGATGGATTCTGAGGGTTTTGCCAAAAATGCGGTGGCATGTTAAAATCAGATGGCTGGAACTGCTAGTGCCCTGTATCAGCCACCCTGTTCCTTTGATGCCCCGAGTTAAGGCAATCTGATCCACCTGTGAATCAGCTCAAGCACCAATTAACTTTTCAACCAAGTATATTAAGGTGAATCTAAATCAGACACAGAAGCAGTAATAGGAACATCAGAATGATTCAAAACTGGATGTGAGCTTTATCTTCTATTTTATAACAGATGATTGCCACTCATAGTCTAGGATAGATTGTACTTTGACTGCTAAACACATAATCCCATTGCCTTTTGATTAAGTGCCTTGCAAACTTCACTGTTTTCAGTGGGGCTTCATTTTTGAAACTAATGGCAACATTAATCTCAGAGGAATGATTCACAGAGCAAGATACTACTCTGCATGAACAAGGTTGTGCATTAAGGGAAAGCTGGTCCTACAGAGGGCTAGGCTTAGCTCCCTCTGTGATTAATCATATGCCTCCCAGCTGCTGCTCTAATTTTTTTTTTAATACACTCCAAATGCAAACAAAGGCACAAATATACCTGAAGCCAAAACTAGCTCACAGCTTTCAAAGTTGTTTTTCAAACACAAACCCAGACACAATTCTTAAACAGAGATATTCCTACTGTTATCTGCCTCAGTATTGCTCAGTCCTTGCACTTTTAGTTAGATAACGAACCCACTGACAGGCCAAATTCATTCCTCTATCACGTAGGTAATAGGCTGTTTCACTTACCTCAGTGGACCTTATCAGTGCAGCACTTGTACATCTGCAATTAGAAAAAAAAAAGACTGAGGTAACTCAAATGTAAAATACTACTCCACTGCAAGTTCCCATGCCCATTTTCTCTTACAGTCACAAGATCTATTAGCAGAAAACCTTATGGATATATTTAGGTAAAAAATTCTAGTAGAGTTTACTAGAAATCATTGTGAAACTAAACCAAAGTACAGAGGGGAAGCCAGACGTAGCCAGAACTGTGGCCATTGCTTGAGGTTAAGAAGTAGGAAAGAAAGCAAAACGTATTGCAAGGTCTCACAACACAAGAGGTTAGCAGTGGGGTCTCGGAGGGAGATCTACTGTTTAACATATTCATAAATGACCTGGAAAGGGAGATGAATAATGAGGTTAGAGAATTTGTGGATGTTACCAAATTTTTCAGGTTTATTAAAAGATAAGATATTAAAAGTATATTAAATTATCAGTGACCCAGAGCAAAGCAGTGATTATTCTGTGTTTCTTCTAACATAACAATTTAGGAGCATAAAGTGAAGCAATTGGGAGGCAGGTTTTCAACAAACAGATAGATTAACTTTCCTTTATATGCCATGCAGTTTGATTTTTAAACTCTCTGTCACAGGTGTTCCAGAGACCAAAAGTATAAATGGTTCAAAAAGCACTTAGACATGTGTCTAGACATTGAGAAAAAAAACCATGAAGAGTTATTAAACGTAAAAATAAGGATATAAAAATAGCTAGCTCTAGGGAATTGCTCCCGTAGCAGAAGACACTCCCCCCAAATCCAGAAGAGTTGAAATCTAACAGAGAGAAGAAACCATTTGTTGGGAAGAAGAAAGGAGCTCACTATCCTTTTTCACAAATTATTCTTCTTTCTCTATAGTATCTCTTGCCAGTTCCAGGTCCAAGTTGAACCTCCATTTCTGATGATGCCTCAGTGATTTACATTTCCTTTCCTCATGATTGTTCCACTGGTCTTCTAAACGGGGAGATGTTAGTCTGCCATTGGGACCTGGCTGCATCCCCTTATGACCTGCGGCGGGCTGAATTTCCTGGCATCCTCACAACTGAAATAGACATAGTAAATGTCATTAGATGCTGAGAGGAGGATCCCGCTACCATTAGCCTCAATGTGATGATTGTGCAACCGACAGCCAAGCCAGAGCAGCCACAGCAGAGGCATCTTACACCTGCATGTGGAGAACCACTAGCCCTGTCTCTGCACTGATCCCTGCATGAACACCTGCTTTTGAATAAAAATTTTCCCATGCTGAATGAAGCCAGCCGGACTCCATGTTTGGGGAGTACACTTAACAGCCACGTGTCTAAAGGACAAAAGTTTTTCTTTAACCTGCAAAACGCTAAAACTTCCTGATACATTTTCCAGTCCAAGGTTCAGGTATTTTGTATCACAGATGCCAATGAGCATGAAATGAGCCTGCCCTTCATTACGGTCTGCAAAGCAAGCACTGTTCAAGTCAGTGTTCATAGCAACTTCCTTATCATAATTTAGCTAGATGAGGACCTCTTGGTTGTGTAAGGATGTGTTTCATGCCTGTCTTTCTAAACAAGATTTGTAGGGAGCATCACATACCATTTGTTAAACACTGTAGCAAACGGTTTTGGAAGAGGCCACTTTCATAGGCTTTCTAAGTCCAGAGAAGCTTCTCTGCTCACAAGCTGCTTCTCCCAGTTGTGATGAGATAGTGATCCTCAGAGCCAGTAGCCTCCCTAGTGCTGTGGTGGCCAAGTTCTGCACCTTTCACACTCCCAATACTCTTGTGTGTTGACACTCTTGACACTTCCCCCAACAATCTTGTTGAGGAACAACACCTGATGGTCTTCTCTCTCATCTGCTGAGTAGGCTTCTCCAAAGTCTGCTAGCAAGCAGCAGTGCAGCATCTTCCCTAACTCACTTGACAAAGTGATCTAGAGGATAGGAGAGCCCTGAAAACAAGTCCCTTTTCTGTTTAGGAGTTCTCTAGACCCAACATTATTGTGAGTGAGGAAAGAAATATTTAATACCATAGATGTAAACTTCCATTTCCAAAAGTTCCATTAGGAAAGTTAAAGAGTTGAGACAATTCCTGCATTCAGTCAGGCTTCATTACTTGGTGAATATGGCACTGGTCCAAAGAACAAAGAATAATTTTGTCAGCCTACCACAGGAGGTTATTAAGTTGGATCTGTTTGTTCAGCTAGGCAGATGAACCTATGTTTCCCACATCTTCATGGAATATCATCTCTGCAGTAGCTGGGTGAGCTGAAATCCTTTTGTAAAAAGAATTGTTTATCTTAGTTTTTAAGGAAAAATAAAAAGTGTGGGGACTCTCAGTCCTTCAGAGAACACTAAGTGAAAGGAGGTGGCTTTTCTTATACCATAGAAAACTGCCTAAATCCAGAAGGCCAGGGCTGAAAATACAAGTCTTCTCTGCAGTATTCCTCATTGTGACTCTCCACACGCTGTTACCTGATTTTCCTGTCATCCCGTGACAGGATCCCTTGCTGGATCCCTAGAGGTCATCTTGGACTGTGGGTCCTATTGCATTGGAAAAATCTTAGTGAACTTAGGTCTGTTTCTTCTCTCAGCTGAAAGACTTTGAAACATTGAGGATAAATATATTCCTCTACCCAATGTACTGCTCTAGATGGACAAAAATGTAACGTAACCATGAGAGACGTAGGGCACAGAATTACTACAAAATCCAGAAGCCTTTGAAACTCACCAGATAACTGTTATTTTAAATCTTCCATATTAATATACTTATGAGGTCATAATGTCAGAAAGATTAAATTATAGATTTTATTACTCATGTACAGCAGAAATGTCTGGGGTTTGTATATTACTTGCATATAAAATAGAAAAAATCCCCAAAACCCAAACACCAAAACCCAAACCCAAAGAAAGGAGGCTTTTGGAAACTTACCTTCAGCTAAAATTGGCAGATTTAGATATGATTTAAGAGGCTTATTAGCATTCAGTAGAGAAACCAAAGAACTTCCAAAGTACGTCTGTATCTTTTCTTGGATATGCTTCAAAGACAAAAGATAGCCTATAGAAGAAAAGCTGAAAATGCAAGGTAGAGAGCTGTACACGCAGTCCTTTGTGAAAGGGCAAATATTTTATTTGATAGGGAAGAAAATGTAATAGTATGTTCTTCATTGTGCTGCTAAGCCTTATCAGAAATACTCATTTTATTTTCAGTAATCACTGAATTCAGTTCATTTTTGGTAATCTGTAGTGAAAACATTTTTTTAAAAAAAAGAAAGCTGGTCACTGAAGAAATTCAGTTAAATAATACACAGAGTCTGAAGTGTTCAACCAAGAAGATCTACACTCTGTTTATGTTGCAATGACGTCCCTCAGACTCACTGAGTTAGAAGTTCTTGCTGACTTATTGCAGGTG
Organism: Falco peregrinus; assembly: GCF_023634155.1. Classification (NCBI taxonomy): domain Eukaryota; kingdom Metazoa; phylum Chordata; class Aves; order Falconiformes; family Falconidae; genus Falco; species Falco peregrinus. Next base: position 50,427,363 of record NC_073724.1, on the reverse strand, counting down.
GCTGGAAACAGGTTGCTCCTTGTTTCCTTCTCAAGAAGCTTTTTTATTGTGTATATGGTTATCCATTTTATCATATGACTTTTGTAACCTCTGCTGAAGCCTAGAGTTGTTTATTTTGATGGGCTGCTGCTCTCAAGATGCTGCATGCTCTTTGTTTAATCACTGTGGTAAGCAGTTTGATCATTCAGCTGAATTGCTCTCTTAGCTTTAAAAAAAATGATTACAGGGTATGTGGTGACACAGCACTCTTTTTTTAGACTTTAAAGCTGCAGAAAAGCCCCTTCAAATATGATTTCTTTAACCTTTTCCTGAAAAAATATTCAGTGAACAAATGCATCACATCGTAGGGCCCAATGCATTTAATGTGGATCCTGAACTGCAAAACTTCTAAAAGCTTCCTGTGAATTCTTAGTCCTTTTGTCAGTTAATTCTCATCCTTTGGGTATGTTCGATGAGCTGTGACACTTTTCCACTGGTACAGTATGCATACTGTGGCTGGCTTGAATTTCCAGTGCAAGAAGAGATGAAGGAATGCAACTTGGAAAGATGAGGGAATGTGGCAGATTCCAGATGCCATGAGGTCTAGCAATGAGATGCCAAGAGATGGGACAGCTCAAACACTGTGCAAGTAGAAAGCATGAGAACCAACCAAACCAATGATTTCAAAACATTCTTGAGAGTATGGTGACTTGCTGAAAAGAGCTTGTAACTACAATGGGAAGGTGAAATTCATTCAGCTTGCTATTATCACTTGCAATTAATTATTCACTGAGTTCTCCTCTCCACTTAATGGGGAATTGAACTAAACCTAGTGACCTTTGGAACAATTTCATTAACACCTAACTGCTTTGCAAAACAGGTTCAAACCTGATTTACTGAAGTAATAGTCTCTGTTCTTGTTTAAAGAGTGTCTCTGAGGTCTGCTTTTAATAAAGGGTTACGGAGCTCTTGGAGATAAAACCGGAACGTGCAATATGTGAAGAACTTTCACAGGGAATATTTAGAGTAATTGTGTTATGTGGTTGTGTTCATAGGAACTTGTCAGTCAGTTGCAGTGGTTTTCACTAGACTTTTGCTTATGAACCTTCTTAGGAAATATAAAAACCTGTTACCCTTAAGTAGAGCTATTCCACACAATTTGAAGCTCCTCTTCAAGGGGTGTATGAGGCCATAGTTGGTGCATGCGGTCATAGTGGGTGTGTTCCCCTGGTTTGCTTCCCAGATATGTGCTAGGTGTATTTTGAAATAAATGTGCCCCAGAAATTCACACACAGGAGATCACAAATTAACCTGGTACCTAACAAAACAACAAACAGTAAAGGTGCCATTTTTGTGGCCAAGCTGTAAAGTTAAATAGACAGTGCATGTTAAAACTGTTGCCAGGAACCGGCAAAATCCTAGACTGGGAGATTATGCCTAGGTTAGGCTGGTATGCTCTATATTATTCCAGTCTTATGCTGCTGTAAAATAATTAAAATTAGCAGGGTTAAACAGGTTTCAAAATCAAAGTATCACAATAAATATACATATGAGGCTCCAAACTGATTTTTAGGGGTAACATGTCTCTACTGATGCATATTTGTTATGAAAGTGTACCAGTTAAATGTGTTTAACAATGACACTAAAGCTCAGCTAGAGACCTTGCAGGCTGAATAATATCGACATGTTTTTGAGACATGAAATACTTAACAAACGAGTCCGCAGTACCACTGGATACAGGAGATAAAAAGGTAAAGAGTACCCAAAGTATTATTAGAGCTTTTGTTTATGTGGCTGGTGCTTTGCCACCATGTTTTCCAGTTACCATGGCAACTCTGCCTGACTGCCAGAGCCCTGTAAGGAATTTTTGCTCCAGAAAACACAAAACCTCCTCAGCTGGCTACAAGGATGCTGGCACACCGGGGCTTGCTGTTGAATAGCACAGCTTGAATAGCCCTCCGGGGATCAGTAACCAGAGTGGCACCAGTCATCCCTGCCTTGACTGTGATTACATCACATGCCTTACGAAATGGGAGTTATCCCTAAGATGTTTTGTTCAGGAAATAAAGGTTTCACTGCGGAGACAGAGAGGGAAAAATACTTTCTTAAGTTGTAACTTTCCTGAGCTTTTCCCCATTCAAATTCTTAAGGTTTTAATACTCAAACAGCAAACGGCTAGGTAAAAATAAAAAAGATATTAAGAAAAAAATAGCAGATTTTTTTCCCCCCTCTGGCTACTTACGAAAGAGAGAATTCTCCACCTGTAACTGCAGTAATGAGGTTGGTTCAAATGACAAAGATCTGCTAGCAGAAGACCTCTGATAGCCACCCTCCAAACAAATACTCTCCTCTGACTCAATTTCTTGTGAATTGTGTGGATACTTGGAAACTTTTTGCTCTCCCTGGAAAAGCCTGTATCAGCTTGATTCTACCCAAATGCACATTTCAAAAGAAAGATTTTTTTCTCTCAGCATTACTGTGAGTGAACTTACTTCCGAGGAGGAGTAAAAAACTGGCATCTATTAAGTAGTTACTTCTACAGGGACTTTAACAGCTCCAGATGTCTATGTCCCAGGAATGTCATCTTTTCATAGCTGGAGAGGAGTGCTTCTGATAGCATGGAGACTTTGAGAGTCCCCAGGTCTCCGTTCTTGATAAAGGCAGTGGTGCTTCACATCATTAAAGCATATAAATGTAAAACTGGAGAAAATTTCAAGAGGATATCCAGTACTGTTTGCACTGAAATAGGGTCAAGGAAACCTGCATCAACCTTAACAGAAGTTCATTTGGTCAGCTGTAAATAAAACCTTCAAGAGGAAATTCTACAGCTCGTGTAACTTTTACTAAAATTTTACCGTCTTTTTTTTCCCCCAGAATGAAACAATTCAAATTCTTCCATCATTTCCTCATGCTTCTTGAACCTGTTTTCACTCTGCTTTTCTGAAGGACTCTGTGCAGCTTGTCTGCATTTATCAGAAAGGGTGGTATACAGTATAAATAGACATAGGCCTTGAATGATATTCATGCCTTTTTCTGCAAAGCTGCTGAACAGCCATTGCACAGCTACAGAGTTAATACAATTATTTTTAGCAAGTTGCATCTTGTTGATTTTGGACTTTACTGATCCTACCTCCAATTTCTCCATATAATTTGAACTCATCCAATCCAGACTGTTTTCAACTCCTTTGAAAGCTGATGTCATTTACAGAGTTTGAGAGTAGATTTTTTTAATTCCATGATTCAAGTAATTACTGAAAATATTGAGTGGAAACAGATTTAGAAAGCAGTTGTAGCAGATCTTGTTTGGTATTTCTCCCAGTGATCCTTATAGGCATGCAGTAGAGTAAATCTTTTTTTTAGAAATACATTTCAATAGGCTTTGCTGGGACAGATACTCACAAGATGTCACTAGCAAATTAGGGCATTTCAGGGTCCCAGGGACATATGTGTATATGGGTCTTGCTCCCTGAAATTCCTGGCAAAAGTACATTCAAAGTGGGCGACGAGAACAGAGCAAATACTCCTTTGCTGCATGCAGAGCACATGTATGTAGTGGCAGCAGCAGAAGCCAAGCTCCTCTGCCCAGGTTTCCAAGGTGGCCACCTCTGGCGTGCGAACTGGATGCCAAAGCAATGCAACATGCATCTGCTAGCACGGCCTGCTTTCCTGCATAGGTACCGCACTATGGTGAGCATTTATGGCTGCATCTGCATTAGCGTTTTGGTTCAGATAGCTGAGCTTTCTCTTTTGAATTGGATCTCCCAATTGCCTCCCCTTACTGTGCTTTGGTTACACCATGGAGTGGTCTCAGAGCTCAGAAACCAGGTTGCTTTTTGATGAAGATGAACTGGAAGCTCTGCTCCAGCAGTATGTCAGAGAGACACACTGAAGCTGCAAAAGGGCACTTAGTTCTTGGGCCAGACTCACATCAGCCCAAAGGAAAAACTGTGGAAATGTTCAGATAACACCAAGAGCTGTTTACTGTAATCCTCAGCACTGCTATAGCTCCTAGAGCTGCTGATTCTTGTAGCTGAGGGGAAATCCGACTGTATTTCACAGAATCATAGAATCATTTAGGTTGGAAAAGACTTTTAAGATCATCAAGTCTAACTATAAACCTAACGCTGCTGAGTCCACCACTAAACCATATCCCTAAGTGCCACATCTACGCGACTTTTAAATACCTCCAGGGATGGTGGCTCAACCACTGCCCTGGGCAGCCTGTTCCAATGCCTGATAACCCTTTTTTGTGAAGAAATCTTTCCTTATATCTAATCTAAACCTCCCCTGGCACAACTTGAGGCCATTTCCTCTTGTCCTATCACTCATGGCTTTCTGCAGCAAACTGCATTGCCAGAGAGCAGACTGTTTGTCTGGTACAGAAAAAAATAGTTGGACATTCTAGTAGGTTATGAAAAAGTCTTTTTTTCTGAATTGCCTGTCATAAGAAGGATCAGCTTATACAAGAAATCCCTAAATTGCATTTAGTCAAGTCATCCTCTTGTCACAGAATGAGAGCAAAAATCAGCTAAAACCCAGAGTATAAGGCTCAGAAGTACTTTGGCAGGCTACTGTTGAATCCACTAGATTGAGATTCTTGATCCTGTATAATTTGGGCACTCAGATCACTGAACTATGGGATTTTTCTTTTTAGCAAGTAGGCTTGTATTTTTCATAAAATAAAAAGCTGCAGAAGAAATGGCAATGCTTATGAAGTACTTAAGCACACCCACAAAGTTTGGATGTCAAAGCTAGCGTGTAATAAGGAATTACATAATAAATAATGCATTAGTGGCTACTCTATCAACAGTCATGTATTACACAGAGATTTATAAAGCCAGTAGGAGGGTTTTTGAAAGAAAAGCATTGAAAGAAATTGAGGGAAAAGCAAAATAAAATTGACCTGAAACAAGGTTACCTGTGCAGATTTCTAAGATATAATTCCCAGGAGCACAGTGAAAACTTTGTTATTCTTGTAAAATAAGACTGATTTGAACGGAATGATGGACCCAAACTCAAGTAGTACACATATAATACTAGGAAGGACTGCCATGTCATACTGTAGACACTTGCAAGCATAAATAAACAAGTGTTTTTCAGGAAAGCTTTGCTATTTCCAGCCCACGCTCCCCATAACAAAAGAAATCAATTTTCTAAATTGAGTATGGCTTTCTTTCATAACTCTGTAATACTGGATACTGATTTTTTTGTCAGAATCATTCTTTAAGAATCTTTGTGGACTTTCATGACTAAAATAAGCACATGGTAATTGCGCCTTGAGCTGACACACCCTGCTCAACAGTGAGATTTAGTATAGGGCTCTTGTTTGGTACCCATGTTACCCAACAGCACGAATGGCCATTTGACATAGGTGATCAACTCTATAAAGGTGGAAGAAGATTTAGAACAAAAGATTCTTTGCAGGATCTTAAATTTCACAGATTTTCTGTTCATGACATATAGATGATATGTACAGGATTGGCCATGAAATATGACATGCACAAGGGTTGGAATATCTTTCCAGATAGTTTGAGCTCTAGAAATACAGCTTTGTTTTTCTTGTTTGTGTGCCATATTGTAGTTAGCAGCTGGCATGAGAACATAAGAAAGGCCATACAGGGCCAGTCCAGAGTTCTAGCTCTGTATCCTGTTTCCAGCTGTAGCCGAAAGCAGATGCTCAGAGAGGAGTATAAAAATGGAAAGTTTATTGTATTGCTTCTGTGCATTCTCCTGTCCTCTATATATCTTCAGCCCAAGGACATCTTGAGCTAAAGATGATATCTTTGTGTTTAATAGCTTTTATGCATTTTCCTTCCATAATTTTTCTTGTGGATTTTTAAACTTTATATAACGTTTTAGCATCTACAACATCCTGTATCAATGAATTCCCTAGTTTAACCATCTTTTGGGGGAAAAAATATCAGTTTTGGTTTGCTTTGGAACTGTCACCTGCTAGTTTAATTTAAAACCTCCCTATATATGTTTAAGATCTATATGTGGGATGGCAATCAGATAAACAATCAGCAAACAGTCTCTCCAGCTGCTCTCAGAAAACACTTTGAAACCTTGCTGAATCTCATTGACAGCTGAGTGCTTGAAGGTGCTTTTGAAAAACTGTGTTCTGATTTTGTCAGCATATATATAAAGGAGGCTTTACCTACCAGTTAGGGAAGAGTGAGTCATGATGCAAAAGCAACACAGCTCTGGTTCCTCCGGAAAGAGAGCTAAGACAAGGTTAAGGAAGCACAGACAAGTGACTGCTAAAGGTACCAGGACTCAGTCAGTCAAAATTTACAAGAGCTTAGACAAATATCTTATTGTGAATACTGCTGAAATAGTTTTTATCCCAGCGTCTGCTCCTCTAGTAGCAGTGTAAGTGAATACATTACTTATTTAAGCTAAGTGGCTGAGAAATTCGGCTACTTTCTACTTCTCTGTTTCAAGGTGTGGCAATACCCAGGAGAGAGATGATATGGGCAGGTGTGGGGAGAAATGTCTTCAGCTCCCTCACCATGATTCTCCAGTGGATATCTCTGAGTATCTTTGGAGGCCGGACTTAGAGCGTGGCAAGAAATCTCACACTGACAGGAAGTCTTTAAGAGATTTCAGGAAGAAGCCTGTTGCTCTGCCTGTCTCGCCATTCCTGTGGTCTTGTGTATCCCTGGTTCTGCAGGCTTCAGGCACAACAACACTTACTGGATTTGCTTGTGGTTTAACTCCAGCAGTGCCTCCTACTGATAGTTGCAGATGGCAGTTTCCCCAAACAGTGGCTTACTTGGTCTTCCCCACAGCTTAAGGAATATCTGGTCCTATACAGAATACATTTGAACGTGGGGAGCACACTGATTAAACCTAATCTGACACTGATGGTATGGTGGAAGATCAAGGGACATCCAGGAACATGCAAGCTGGGCACAGACTGATTAAGTTGCAGCTCTGCAGAGATGATCCTGGGTATCTTGGCACATGGCAAGTTGAACTTGAGTTGTAAGTGCAGTCTTGTGATATCTGTATGTGGGGAATTATTGAGAAAGCAGAGCCAGTAGATACAAAGAAGTGATTATTCCTCCATCTTCCTCCCTTGTGGGGCCGGTTCTGGGCACCTCGATATAAGGCAGATGTCAGCAAACTGGTCAGAGTGCAGCTGAAGGCCACTAAGGTGGCCAGGGGGAATCTGAGGGAGCTGGGTTCATTCAGCCTGGGAAAGGGAAGGCTAAGGGGGAATATTAGGCTTGGGCCAAACCTTCTCAGAAGCACACAGCAAAAAGACCAACGCAATGACTGTAAGTTGCAGCAAAGGAAATTCTGGCTAGGCATAAGGGAAAAAAAATATGCCTGTCAGAGTAGCTAAATACAGGAACAAGTGCTGTGGGATCTCAGTTCTTGGAGGTATTCAAAACTCAGCTGGACCCAGTCTGATCTAACTTTGAAGCTAGCACTGCTTTGAACAGGGGGCTTGAACTGATGGACCTCCGGAGGTCCCTTCTGACATTAATATTTCTATGACTTTATGAATATGACTTCTTTGAAGTCACAATTTCTTCTCGCCATGTTATGCCCTGTAGTCAGGTTGCTCTATTAATATTTAAACAAATTAAATAAAAGGGCAATAGTTTTCAATCGTAACACCCAAGAATCATACTGCAGTGAACGTGAGCCGAGGGAAAATTTCAGACAATTCTAAGTAAGGAATCCCAGCCAACAATATGGAAGATTTTCCATATAAAACCAAACCACTTTCGTTTAGCAAAAGGTTTTGTGGGGTTTTTTTGTCCTTCAGTATGATGTAACATACACCATATAAGTCCATATATATGACGAAGAAGAACAGTATTTACATGTTTAGCTCATGAACTAAAAGCCTAATGGCATACGCGTTTGCTGTAAGACTCCAGCCCAGTTTTGTAACCAGATAAAGCCCTACCACCTCAAGAAGTTTTGCTTTCTCTTTTCCTTGTCAAACATTTTGAGGCATCTTTTTAAAAGAAAGATAAGAGAAAATAAGGTCTCCTCACAAGCAGTGTCCCTTCACTAGAAGCAACGCAGTAGTCTATTGTAAAAATCACTTCTGTGTTGTCAAAGAGATGTTACGAGCGTGATGTAACCCCTCAGAAGCAGAAAGCTCAAAGAAAACCCTTGTCTTCTTGTTCCCAGTACAAGTTAAAAGTATTATTAATGGTACAGGTATGAATACCTCCAAAAGTGCTGAGCAGACTGACAGGCCTCCTAGCTGGCAATGTACCGAGTTCCTCATGCCATTAACATAAAGGATTTTAAACAGGATTTTGGTTGGAGAAATGTCCAGACAAAAATGTAAGAAGCTGTCAAGTGTATTACAATGGTGGTAATAATACACAACTTTCATGTTGAGATGTATTTTCTTTCCATTTCAAAGCCTGCAATTTCATCTTGGCATGAGATCCAAAATATTTCTTTCCTGCCTTTCTTATTCTCTCTGGAAATGAATCCTTCAAAAATTCTGGTTTTCAGTATCATTGAAAAATGGAGTTGGAAACTGCTAAATTAATCTGTTGCTCATGGTAGAAACCCCATCTCTACCTTCCCTTTCTGTGTGAGCTTTACTGTGCTATCGGGAACATGCATTATTGAAAAGTTATTTGTCAGTGAAGCCAATGGAAATGAGCTTGAATTCTCATGAGGACTGTACCTGCTAATCAATAAAGTCCTTTTCTTTTCTGGTCTTTGTCACAGTAGCATCACACACTGAAACTAGTAAAAAGTGCTACTAACTCTCCTTTAACACAGGGGAGTGCTGTCTGTCAGAGGTAACTGTGTACTTCATGCAAGGAGAGGCTAAGGTCTACCCTTAGATGAAGTTCATTAATAAGCAAGGCGCTCTGGAGCTCGTTATACAACGAGTCCAGATGCTTCAAAGAATATTACTTCTAACCAACAGTGTACTGACCTACATCCAAACCTCCACACTTTGGAGAGGCTCAAGCTTCCATTTTTACTTTGAATTCACATTTTCACTGAAGAAGCTCAGTTTGTGTGAAAGAGCAAACTTTTCTATCAACTCACATATTTCCTTTTCAGAGTAAAGCTGAAGGAGCATGTTTTCTATCTGATGACTACAAAAAAAGCTGCCATGACAATATTTGTTCACCGTGACCTTCCCTTCTCCCACCAAGCACACACACTTCAACGAATACCTGAGTGTTCTTCAAAAATGGTGTCATTTTCCCAAAACATCACTTAGCTAGTATTTAAGTCATTAATGGAGGTGGCTTGTGGCTTAAACTATTACCAAGAGATGGCAGACAATAACTGAAAAATACTGTAACTTTTGTGTGTGGACTGATCAAAATAGTCCCCGGAAGAACAGACCAAGACAAATTTCTGTGTGAATTTTGTGAAGAAAGTTTGAGCTGTAGTTAAGGGTCAGTCGTAGGAAACTTTAACTGAGATGTGTGGCATATTGGTAGATTTAATTTCTTTATTTTTCATTTTACACTGTAAAAAGCATGTATGTATTAAAGCACTGACAGTGATAACACTCTTCATATTCTCTATATATTTGTAGTATTTGGTATATTAAAAGATAATTTATTGCAGGCACACATACGCTTAGGCATGTAACTGAAACTTCAATATCTTCACTGAATGCAAATGTGAAATCTGTAACAGATTTTACAAAGTCAAATTTCATAAAACTTGGGATTCAGGTTTAGTCTGGCGCTTGTCGTCTTTAAGTTGATAATTTAGCATTATCACATTTAACAGCATATTTTATGTTTTGTAAGTGTTTTTGTGTTTTTTCATCCTTTTGAATTTTATAAAAAAGAGAAAATGATTGTACACGATCTAGAAGCAATTTGCTTGATCTTTCATCAACCGTGATCATGTTCAACAAGAAATGCAATGCAAACAGGAAATTACTATGTTTTATCTTTCTTTGACTGCTTGTATATCAAAATACTGATGCTTACGTTTGTGACTGATCAGTAGCTTAGCTTAAGCTTAGTTTATTCCAGTGTTAAATTTGGCTGAATATTTATACTGGTCAAAGAGCAGTTATTCTAATCAGTTTAACTTTCCTAGATGTCAGTTCATGTCTGTGTCCCAATCAAACGTGTCCTGCAGAGTCATGTTCATCAGAAACATATAGTAGATTGCATTTTTTTAATATCTGACATTTTTAAGCTCCAACTGCCTGATAGTACTTCATAATATGAAAAGTCAAAGCCAATGTCTGATGTAAACGTGGGCTAATAGTTTTTTTAGCATTTGGAATGGGCAGGTTTATCAGTGGTTCTCCACAGTTACCATCTTGAATACAATATATCCACAGGGTGACTGAAAGCCAGATTGGCTTCTTGATCTGATACAGAGCAGAAAAAAACTAAGATTTCAAATTGATGGAGCAGAAGCCACACCCCCTTCCACCAAGTAATGCTTCATGGTAGTGTACATAGTTTAAATTTAACTTAAAATCAAGTTGTCTTTCACCAGTGTGAACCTCTGCCAACAATCTTCCTTTTCCAACCCTTCTTCCTCTATCTTCTCCTCTGCAGACTGAAAATCTCATATCCTTCTTTCTGGCAATAAAGGTATTGAATATCTTTCTCTAGCGTGGCATTCCAGTTCTGCACACTGCAGTAGATAATTTTATCTTAATAGATACTGTGCAAATGGTGGATAAAATGGTGGCAGTGGGAGAAATTACATATATTTCTGACGAAAAAGTAGAATAATTGGCTTAAAGAAAGAAATACAATGCAGTACTGAGGCAGATATATGTATCTACATAACAGTAGGTAGGTGGATGGATGGTTGGATGTATGATGGAATGGATGGACGGATGTGTCACCCAAATGAAGTAAAGCCGTCCACACCACAAATGCCATTTCGTCCTACCTATTATACAGTAACACTACTACTCCCTCTACAATGGCTATGATACATGAAGGCAACTGCTTGTAAGCAGGATTACTGAAATGGAGCATTAAATGATGTATTTCAGAGCTGAATATAAAAGAGATTTATTCTACTTACAGATTGTTTTTCTTTGGCTTTTCTACTAAAATCAGATATAGTGCTAATTAAAACAAAAAAGTAGTTGCAGGCAGATTGTTTGTTAACAAAATAAATGGCCAGGGAATAAGGACAGCAGGAACAAAGAGATAACAGAAAACCCACTGCAAAAGGTGACACAGAACACGCACCTTCTGTCCCTTCTGTTCTCCCCCTAATTAAAAACAGAAGCAGGAAACAAATTAAACATTCCAAGCCTCTGCTATGTGTAATTCTCGGACCAGACAAGGCATGCACACCTCCTGCAAAAAAGTACACATGATAGGTGGCATCTGATGATGGGACTTCTGGTTCTTTTTCATCCCATTGCTGTAAGACTGCGGGGCAATGCAATACTGAACTAGTAGATGTGCTTATGCAGTCAGCTTGGTTTGCTCCCTGTTTTGCTCCTGACCCTGATTTCCACCAGTCAATATTTGTGTAGATTAGATGTTGCCTGTAGGCCTCAGCCGGAGTACTCCAAGTTGCTACAGAGGTGGGAGAAAGCCCACAAAAGCCAGGTGATTATTTACTCTGGGGTCTCTTCTCCCTACCTGCAGTACTCAACATAAGACAGGCCACACCAGTCAATCGGTAGACCAGGCTCCACTCCTTGGAACCAAAACCAGGTCCCCTGACCCATATAGCTCTATAAGAATGCATCTGAATCACTCTGTGTCCAGCACTGCCTCCTGTCGTAAGAATATGCGGCACAGGTAGACCCAGCACAAAAATAAAATAACTAATGTATTTTAAACATACAGTGTTTTACCGTCTTTGAACTTTTGGACTCTGAGGATGGCATCCATCTCACCTACTCATGAATGTAGGAAAATATGCACTTCAGAATGGAATTCACATGATGAGTGTTGGAAAACAAGGTGCTGAATCATCTTGTAAAAGTACACACAGAAATATAGTCTGGGCAGTCTGAGATGACTAGCTGAGAGTTTGCTCTCTCAGTTTTGGATACCTAAATTAAGGCAGATGAATCAGAATAATATTACAATGGGAGATCCTAGAATTTACACTTTCATATATCCTTTGTCTTGTTTAAAGATAGAAGTTGCTAATTCAGTAAGTTAGTGCTAATTCCTTTCTGAAGATCATAGTCTGAAAGCAGGTACATAGAGCTATGTCAAAGTTAATTTCTGTTCTTTCTGCAATGTATATGGGAGCTAAACATGTCCTAACTGATCTACATTTGTATTTCTTTCTGAAAAGATGAGCTGGCAATGAAAAGGCGCCAGCAGCAAGGCTAAGGTGCCTCCAGTTTTGCTAAAGTTATGTAAACACAAAACAGTAGAAAAGGTATTTGGGGATATATTTTTTTTACTTACAGTATAGCGAAAAAATGCAAAGAAACCCAAACAACAAAAAACCAAAAAAACCCCACCAACAACCAAAAAACCCACAGGATTTTGAAGTCTGATATGAAGTTAGCCTTTAAGAAAGCTGAAAAAAGTTCTGTTTGTAACAAACGGCTGTCACAACTCCCATCTTGTCCAGCATGTCACTGGGTGAATAGGACACCTGAAGTTGGAAACATGAGCTCCTGCACTTCAGACTACATCCTGCTTTGGGCTCAAAGAAGGTGATGTTGCCTTTTTGGCTGTTGAGACTTTGGTAAAATCTGCATCAGTGAGGACCTTTAATGTACACATATTCCAGGTTACATGAAGAGACATCATTAGTGCTGTCAAAGGTTAACCTTCTATCACACAGATAAGCTCAGGATCTACACAAAAATCTATGTTGCTTGCTCATAGTTAAGAGACTCTATATATTCTTCCTAGGACTTTCCTGACAGAAGTGCATCCACATGCCCTGAACTATCCATGCCTTTTACCAGTGCACAATGATAAACACACAAAATGTTTTTTTCCTTTCTAGTAAAATCAAAAGATAAAATCCTTCATCCTTAATCCTTAAACGAAATGCTCTTCTGTTGTTTTCACTGATTCTCAGCTTTAAAAGATTAGCATATTTTAAAGAGTAAAAGGTGGGATTTCTCTTCATTTTTCACCCAGACCAGTTGCAGCTAAATTCCAGGAAAAACGTAGATCACCAAACGAAAAGCATAAAGCTTTGGTAGATGTCAAAGGCTAGATCTTGTCAGTCCTTTGGCAGGTACAAGAGCCTGCCACATTGAAGCAGACCATGTTAGGGCAAGGTAAAGTCGCAGCTCTGGCTTTGCAGTACAAAGTGGGACTAGTCTCTCTGCTTCCACAAGGTACAGGTATCAAATCCAACAAGGGGAGGAGAACAGACCTCTGAAAAGCAAGGCTATTGAAAGAGGTTGTCTGATACTAGTAAGGAAGACACACCACACCTCTCATTGATGTGAAGAAGGAAGCTCATTTCTTTGCATGCTTGGAGAACCCTCTCTGCACTTGCAGGAGCCCCTTACCACAGGCCAGGCATTCATAGCATAATTGAATCACAGGCTGAAGACCTTAGTACCTAGACTTCACACTTATGTGGAACATGTCAATCCATAGGGTATTTCTTCTCTCACTTTCCAGATGTTCTTCGAAATTGCAAATGCAAATAGAGTGCATAACACATCGTTCTCTGAGTGTCTGCAGTCATGATAATCTTGTCCTCTAGTGCTGTGCATATCTTTCTCCATCAACTGAGTGTAAACAAACAATTTATGGGTTGGCCACTATCATTATTGCTGTGCCACTGACATAGTCTTTGCAAGTTACAGCGTTCCAGAAAGGAGAAGCCGTTGTTCTGTAATAACAGTAAAAAAAGGAACCTCATCTGCGGGAGAGTGTTAACATCCAGGATGCACAGAGAAGCTCTGGGGCCAATCCAAACAACTGGTGAAACTAAAAGTTGCAGAAAACTCAATGTGCCTGGCATATTGAGGAAGTACCTCCGTCCTTGATTAAATATTGAATAAAATATGAAGCTGGAGGCATTCAGTTTGAAAGACTCTGTTTCATAGCCTTACAATGTGTGGCAGCTTCCATTTTTTACTGTGCTGTTTTCAGGCTTCTCTCAGGGATGTTGTTGCACATCAGAAAAGCGTTAGAGTGTAAGTCCTCAGGTATTTCATTCTGCTGTGGTATGGGTTATTATCAGTCTTCAGAATATTTGGCCCAGGAAATTATTTGAAGCAGTTGCACGGGAAGAAATATTCTAGACATGCTGCTGTCTGGGAGCACTCAGTTTGAGTTAAGAAATGGGAAGATACAGAAACTTATAGCCTATGCTGGAAGCTAAACCTCAATGGATTATTTTTGCATTACAAAAAAAAAAAAAGGTCCCAGCTTCAAAAATAATCGTGTAGGAATATTTGGGGATCATGACTGGGAAGATCTGCAGAACAGTAGCCTGGAAGTTTATGCAAGTCCTTAGTCCCCTTTCAAGTGCACTGCTAACTGCACTGCGTAAATTATTTTTGTGATTTGGAGAGACCACATTTATATATCTATATCTATATATATCTAAAGAGGTTATGTATGTATTCTTATGGCACAGGGATGTACTCCTGTCACCGAATACCTCCCAGGACGAGGAGCGTGTACTCAATCCATATGGGTGCTGAGCTCTCTCATTCAGGCTAGTTATGTCTGCCCCAAATACTGCTGCCTTGGGTGGTTTTTTTGAGTTCAGCTCCTGTTCAGATGCACAGCACCCTTTTCAGTGCTAAACTGGAACTATGAAAAAGAGATTCCATAAAGTACAAATAATAATTTTTGTATTGCTGTTTTCCTCTTTCTATGGAGCCCTCTGTATCTCCTTTTCTCAAGCCAACTAAACCAACCCATTAGAGATTCTGGAGTGTCAGTTTAAAAGTACACTTTCCTAATTGCTTTTTCTGCAACTAACATTTGCTTCCTGGCATTTTTTTTCCCTTCTGAAGCAGGTGTCATCTAACAAAAGTCTCTGCAGCAGTTAATGAAAAAGTGGAATATTCTGGGAGTTGTAGTCTTTCAAACAGAGCTTCGCAAGGACATACCTGTATTGGAACACTACAGCTCCCTGAACTTCCTCGCATCACTGCCTATGAAACGTCCTGCAACATGACTAGTTTGGGGGGTGGGTGGGGGGGGGTGGTGGGTCTGGGGTGGTACTCATGGACTTCCACCACTGCAAATCATACACAACCTTCCATCTGTGTATGGGAGCAATTGGGAGCTGGAAAGGACACCTGTGAACCGGTGCATGCTTAGGGTGGGGAACAAATAAAGAAGTCTGATATTGCCGTTGATATTGCCATTTGAAATATTTCACTTCAGAAAAATATTTGACCTAATTTGTGCCTTTACCACAGAGCTCTGTAGGAGCCTGGCCACTTGGACACTCTCCAGGCACCTAAATTTTGGTCAAATGGTGTTGCACTTAGCTGCTTTTAGACTTTTCTTTGAACTTAATGACTTTGTGCGCTGGCTGTTTTCTTCACCTCCTCTGACCCATGCCCTGGGAACAGGTTGTCTGCAGCCCCTGAATAGAAGGAGGACACTGGGACCGCTGCTGCACTCCCATGCCCAGCTCCTCCATTGTTAAAAACTTTCTAACCCTCTGAGAACTATTTTTCATTTTCTTTTTACAGCTTAACTCTCCATGCTAGTTCATTCAGACAGACACAGGCTTCAGAGGAATTACAAAAGAAATCACTCTACCTACCTGGAGATTCATAAAAACAACAAAAAATATTAAAAACTTGGACATATTTCTTACCTCTCTGTTTCTTTTGGCAATTCCTTGGCCTTATCTCCAACTTGCCTAATGAGCCCAGATTTAATCAGACTCACATTATTCCTGATTTGAGAACTTAGGTACAAGTTACATATTCCCTGACAACATAGGGCTGGCTCCAGGTGTAAGCTGGCATTTTTTTTTTGGAAAGTAATTGGCAGAGCAACTGGAGGGCTTTACTAGAGTATTTCAAGTTAAAAAACCAGTCCCCCAAATATCATGCTTATCAATTTGTAAACCTCTCCTGAAACTCTCACAGCAGCAGCTGTGCTTGTGCTGTGAGCATTGTTGCTTTCTGCTGCTGTGTAGGTGGTGTTAGAATAGCCTCTTTCACTGCCTTTTTGCATTCATGATCCTAGCTGGAGACCAGAAGGTGGGAAAAAAACATAAAATTGTAAAATAAAGAGAAAGATATAATAATACTTTCTTTCTCCCCAAGGATACGATTTTAGTCTAACTTCTGAGCAATTGTTTTGGGAAATCTTATTTTAGCTAACAAGCCTGAGTCTCCATCTAAGTCACAGTTTTTGTTGATCTTTCAGTGGCTCTGCTGTAGAAAACCTCATTTCCAAGTCACAATATTGATTCAGTCTATGATATCATTTAAACTCCATGGAATAACTATATGCATAAATTTATATGAGCACCTAAATACTTGGTAGAAAACTGGGATTTTAATTTGCAAACGTATACGAGCCCTGAGGAGAGCGGGAAGAGAAATGGATGCTGAAGGAATCGGCTTCCACAGAGATCATTCACTACATAAGAAGTAACTTCAATGAATTGAAAAATATTAGGAAATATGTGAGAAAAGTACATGCCATTCAAGTTAGCAAGCAGTTTTATGCTTTACAGTCTTTGCCCCACATGCACAAATAAACTCCATAAACAACTAATACTTAGATCTGGCAGAAGATGTATTTGCAATTAATGTCGTGTTGTACTGAGTGATGCTTATGTGCAGATTTCACCAATAAACAGCATGTTTAACACATTCCTAAAGAATGCCAAGAAATTCATGTGCGGTAAAAATTTGACTGTATCTTGGCTGCTTTAGGGAAAATCAAAATGCAAAGTGTTCTTGGGTGCTCTCTTTTACTAGAAGCAATATACTTTCTGATTTTTTAATATATGCTACCACCTGGTTCTTAACAGTGAAAAGACCAAAACTTTTTTCCTGAGGTGCAGTCATCCAAAGAAAAGCAAACAAACAAACAGGGAAAAGATAGTAGTAGAATTTTTATTTCTTCTCTCATTTTTATTCTTTTTTTTGGATAATACATTCCTGCAGAGGACAAAGATGTTTTGTTATCTTTATTTTAAAAATATTTCCTAAAGTTATGTGGCCTGCTATTCAAACAGCAACAGTCTTTGTCGTTATAATCCCCACCAACAAATAGAAAAGAGCACATGCATTTTGCCTTCAATCAAAATGTAATTCTTTTAAAGTCTTCTGCAATAAGGAGCACTTGCAGGAGTCCAGATGCTTTTGAAGATGAATATACATGTTAAATGCAAGATTATGAATTCAATTAATTAATTCAGTTTATTCAATTATTTATTCTATTAATTTATTCAATGAATAATTAATTAGTTGATGTTAACTTTAAAGGGTTCAAGATATCCTTGAGCAATTCATAGACCAATACATCAGTGTAATTAACCACAGGCTGCACTAAAAAGATGGTGAAAATTTCTCATCTGCTGCTTACAGTGGATGGAGGTGCTAGTCCTTCATGGGCTGTAACAGATCTCTTTGGAGAGCACTGCTGTCACTCCACACCGCTTGCTGCCTAAACACACAGAAAACAAGGAAATGCATAATCATAATAACAGCCCATACATCCATTGTAGGGCAATACTGAACAATGGGAAATGAATGCCACGATTCAAACAGTCAAGACACTGCAGGCTAGATCTTCTCAATCCATCCACAGTCCTAACCAAGGGAGCTACGTCCAGGTCAAACATTGCTCACCAAGAACACTGTTGGGTAATGGTCAGTGTTCCAGGGGCACTAGGCTCCAAACTTGTCCTGATCCATACCTGTGTGCCATGGAGCTGAGGACCATATTTAACCATTACAGTGAAGGAAGGCATATATTTACCCAGTAAAATTCCGTATTAACCCAGAGACATTAATTAGACTTAATATTACCACACATGACACAATTGGTATCAGTTACATCCTCTGAGTCTGTTGCTGTCCTTTAAGGTACCCCGGATTTATACAGCAAATTTGCTGCAGGGTTTATGTCAATAGTGCAGCATTTATTTACATTCATTATATTTTTCAATAGTACAGAAAGAAAACCATCAGGAAGTGCTATTAGCTGTTCGGGCAGCAGACCAGGAAAATGGATATCTGTCAACAAAATTAGCTTAAAGCATTCATTAGGACATCTAGAATCATGAACTACACTATTAGCTGTTGAACTAAAGACTGACATTGTCCTTTTGAGTTATAGAGTGGGGATTTTTGTTTGTTTGTTTTTGACTACATGACCGAAGAACTGGACACATGGTGATTAATATTAAAAGGATTCCCTACATTTCAACATGGCTTTTGCTTTTAATAATAATTCATTAATATATTTTATTTTTTATCAGTATGCTACTTGTAATAGTTGATGAATCCATTGTGCTAATGTACATAAAACTTTTACTTGGGAAAAACTACTTGCACACCTTTTTGTGTACATAGCTGTCTCAGCACTGCTTTTTCATTCCATCTGGATGCCTGAAGATGAAATGAGAAGTGAGAAATGTAATGTCTCAGATGCAACCCTTCCAGTCTGCACATGCATTGAAATTAAGCTTTTGTTGTTATATAAACAGTAATTAAATATAAAGAGGTTACTCATGTTTGTATTTCTCGGAAGCAAGCAGATTTTGTTAGCAAAATCATGGAAGAAAATCTTTTAAAGTACATCTCCAAACCTGTTCTGTGCTTTACTTTGAAATGTCTATTAAATATACTGCTTCATGTCATTAAGCTGAAAGTTTTGTCGTAATCAAGAATAATTTATTAATCGTAACACATTAAAATATGTTTAGATGTTTTTCAAGTATTTATGTAAGTCTACATAATTATTATTTATTCATATAAGTGAATTTGCAACTGATTATATATGTAGGAAGCATTATGAGTGTGATCAGTTCAATGCCGCATCCGATCAGTGATTCCATTGAGCTCCGTGTGGTGGAGTAAAGACCATGTCCTGCTGAATCTGGTCTTTCCATTTCCAAGGGAAAATCCCAGCTTTACTCCACAGCTGAACCTTTGCAGATCTCTTCCACCTGAACTTTGCTTTGTGGATCAGGCAAATGTGTTCCAAAGTCTTTTGAACTTCTGATTAACCTTGAGGATTTCCAGGGACTCATCTACTGAAAAAATAGGTATATGCTGAAGTTTGTCTTTCCTGGGAACTATACACATGCATATACTTTTTAACATGTGAGCATCTGGAGTTTTATCTTTATTTTTAATTAAATATAGAACAAGTACTGATCAAATGATCTGATTGAAAAGCAATCATTTACATGGGTGTTTTTTTCTAAAAAGCTTTCAATTAGTTACTTTTTTTTAAGTTATCGTTTCCCCCAGTCTTTTAAGGGGCTTTCCCAATGTTTGTTTTGCATTAAAACTGAGAAACAACCTAAGCCTTAATGTAGCTGCTATGAACATATTTTTTTTAATTAATATTTTGTGAAAAATAAGCAGTAATTTTCTACAGACTGCTGTAAGTTTCCAAGTATTCCTCATTTACTACAGCTTTTTCCCTCTGGAACTCCACAGGATCTATGATCTCCTTAAAACCTGTTACATCACTTACGACTGTTCTTGTTAAATGTTTTGGTATAGTTTTCTATGTAAAATTAAGCTTATCCAGAGACATACTAAATACCATTTAATTTTTGTCTTCTAAACAGAGTAGGCGTTTTGTATCTGTAGACAGTAGGTGCAGAAAATGATAGCATTGCTGTATTTCAGGCAATTCCACTTGCCAAAAGCTACAGTTTTAATGTAGTTGTTGTTGTTGTAGTTGATGTATCATGCTGATAACAGAAGCAGACCAAAATGCTGATATCGTCCAAAAGAAGCAGAAAACAAATTGTTGATATAGACAGAGTTACTAGCAACTGTAATTTTAGGCCACAGCAATGTGATTTTGATTTCATCTACGCAAAGTTATAGTACCACAGAGAGCTATAGGCTGATGATCTTCTAGGTAGTAAGAACCTCCCATGCCAAGGTGTTGTGCATGTATTCAGTGAGAGGGTAACTGTGGGCAGCAAGTTCTGTGGGATGGCAGGTTCCTTGAGAGGCAAGGGCATGAAGGGAGATGACGATGTTATCAATCTTTCCTCTGTTTCTGCCTTTTCTTTTAGAGTCAAATCTCATTTTACCTTCTTAAGAAGATATACAGCAGATACTCAAAGACTTAAATTGGATTTTATTTTCCCTTCATGAATATCAGATCCTGTACAGACCCTCTCACTCTGCACTTCTTATGCCTTTAATATGATGCTGCTCCACGGCATAAAAACACACACCTGTAGTGTTTACAAAGGACAGTTTTAATTAAACCATAAAATCATAGTAGGGTTTGGGTTGGAAGCGACCTCTAAAGACCATCTAGTTCCATGGGCAGGGGCACCTTCCACTAGACCACGCTGCTCAAACCCCCATCCAGCGTGGCCTTGAACACTGCCAGCGATGGGGCATCCACAACCTCTCTGGGCAACCTGTTCCAGTGCTTCACCACCCTCACAGAAAATAATTTCTTCCTAATGTCTAATCTAAATATTACCTCTTTCACTTTAAAGCCATTGCCCCCATCCTATCACTACATATCCTTGTAAAAAGTCCCTCTCCAGCTTTGCTGTGGGTCCCCTTTAGGTACTGGAAGGTGCTATAAGGTCTCCCCAGAGCCTTTGCTTCTCCAGGCTGAGCAACCCGAACTCTCTCAGCCTGTCTCTATAGGAGAGGTGCTCCAGCCCTCTGATCATCATCATGGCCCTCCTCTGGACTTGCTGCAACAGGTCCGTGTCCTTCTTATGTTGGGGGCCCCAGAGCAGAGTCCAGTGCTCGGGTGGGGTGTCTCCAAAACAGAGTAGAAGGGGGGAATCACCTCCTTTGATGTGCTGCTCACACTTCTTTTGATGCAGGCCAGGGCTGGGTTGGATTTTTTAGATTTTTCCTTCCCCTCCCCCGCAAGACTGATAGCAACACAGCTGAGAATAGTCCCCTAAACATCATACCTTCTGATTTTCAATGAGACTTATTCTCCCCCTCCCACAGCAGGTCAATGGTAAATAATATACAATTCACTGAAATAACTGATAGTCTTTCAAAGCTTGGATACAGGGAGGTGGAGGTATCTTTAGTCGTGGTTTGGGATGGTTTTTTTTGTGTATGTGAAAATATACTGCGTATGAGGAGGAGAAAAGGGCATTGGTTTTAAATTGATTTTTAGTCTTACTGAAAGCTGTTTGGCTGACAACAGTAGAGAATTAAATTCTTTGCCAGCCATAGAAATAGTATAATGTGAGCAGTGGAGCTTTGTTATGCTGCCAAGTGTATTATTTCCATCTTGGTCAGAAAGAAGAAGGCAAAAAATCTAGCAATGGCAAAGAAGTCACTGACCTCACCACCACCACCACCACCACTGTCCCCATAGTTCTGCAATATCTCCAGATAAAGTATCTGGGACTGTGCCAGCTGTGAGTATGCAGAAAGCAGCTGGAAAGGACTGATTCATGTCACAGACCATATACCCAACAGCCATTAGAGAGGAGCAAAGATCAGTCATAGTTTGACCTTTGTTTGAACCGAGCAGCTTACAAAGGCAAAAGGATCTACATGCCATTATCAGTTCCCAGAGCTATCCAGTCCCCTCATGGAAATTAAATTTTATCTTCAGTATGGCGTTCCTGAGCCCTACACGAGAGGATAGCTGAGATTGAGGCTGCGTGCAAGCCTGTCTTTAAATGTATCTATCTCCTGGAATCTGAAGGAAGCCATTTATCACCAGGGCTTAAAAACAGAATTAGAATTCGATTTTTCTCTCCAGCTGCTTTATGTGTTTATGTGTATGAAATATTTTATTGAAAAATAATTTAATACTTTTGTAATAACCATGTTTCTCAAGAAATGCGACGCTGCTATGCCGGATTCCCTGCTGTGTTCTGTATACTTGAATTCATTACTGAGGAAAAGCCATCAATATTTTTTCATTATTGCAGTATCCTTTTGCTCTGAAATTATCACAGAGAGCAGGCCAGTTGCCATTGCTTTCATTGACATCCCACACATTCAAAAGTCTCTCAAGAAATTCCCAGGGCGGCCCTTACTCTTTGTCTGGTTTTGGTTCCTTCGGAACAAAGTGTGTATTTTGCTTCATCTTCCCAGGAAACATGCATGAAAAAGGAGCTCTGAGAGAAAATCTTAGTTTACCCTGCAAAAATGTAGTAGCAGTAACTGAGCTCTTCTGTAGGTGGAAACACACTATAAACCAACAGCCCTGACTGATGAACAACACCAGTGCTAGCAGTGGTCACCAGCCTTCCAGTGATGTCTCCAGGCCCTTTCACGTTGATGTGACTAGAACTGGGTTGTGTCCTTGTCCTAGGTTTGGCTGGGTTGGAGTTAATTTTCTTTTCAGTACCTGGTACAGTGCTGTGTTTTGGATTTAGTATGAGAATAATGTTGATAACACGCTGATGTTTTAGTTGTCACAAAGTAATGCATATTCTAAATCGAGGACTTTTCAAGTTTCCCATGCTCTGCCAGTGAGGAGGGGCACAAGAAGCTGGGAGGGAGCAGAGCCAGGACAGTTGACCTGAACTAGCCAAAAGGATATTCCATACCATAGAATGTCACGCTCAGTATATACACGGAGGGGGAGCTGTCTGGGGAGCACTGATCGCTGCTCAGGGGCTGGTCAGGCATTGGTCAGTGGGTGGTGAGCAACTGAGTTGTGCATCACTTGTTTTTTTTTCCCTTGGGTTTTATTCCTCTCTCTCCCTCCCCTCTTCATTACAATTTTCATTGTTATTGTTACTATTATTATTACTTTATTCAGTTATTAAACTTCTTATCTCAACCCATGGGATTTACCTTTTACTGATTCTCCTGCCCATCCTACTGTGTCAGGGTGGGGAGTGAGCAGGCAGCTGCGTGGTACTCAGTTGCTGGCTGGTGTTAAACCACGACAGTCCTGAAGTATTTAGCCACTCTGGAGTAAATTATGTAATTTAGCTAGGTGTCTGGGAAATGGTATTACTCAGAGATGATATCCTAAATAGAGCCTGGAGGTGCCCGGGTCTGCTCAAGTGCTATAGTCCCCTTATGCTCCCAGCAGCAGCTAGGAGAAGGTTGTGAAATGCTTGTTCTTTCATGCATGGTCCCACCTCAAGGACTAGTGGAACATGGCATCTGGTTTTGGCTGTCTTGTTTCTTAATAACTTTAGTGAATTGTTAATGAAACAGGTAGAAAAAAATCTGATGAGGAAAAATTACCCTTCTTCATTTTAATGCTTAATCAGAAAAAATTGTCAGCAAGAAATGCCAAACTGTAAACTATTCTACATGTTCAGTTTAGCCAGATACACTGTATTTGCTGCGTTATGTGAGAAAGGATGATTGATAACATAATTTATTTTTCATTTTTATTTCTTATGAGTGAATTTTAATTAACTATGTGTTACCATTATATAAATCCCTCAGATTTAATAATTGCAGTGGATGGCAAAAGCCTAACCTTTCCTGACTGAGATATCCATCACATTTTGAGATATCCTGAGCACAACAAAATGCTCTCCTATCAACAAAGAAGGATAACAATGTCACTGAGGAGTGCGGGTAATGCTGTTGGCCTTTGCCCATTACACTGGTTTCCAGGTTATGTACAGCATGGTTAGCAATAGACAAAGAAAGCAACATATTCAAGGCTATGAGCTTGAATGTCTAGAGACTGGGATAGCGTATGAACCTTAAAACAAGCTTACCCTAACATTTTGAAGGATCATTTTGAAGGATCATCTCAAACATGCGGCGGTCAATTCAGAAACCCATTGGGATAAGCAGTGCAATGTAGCAGATGTGGCTGGAGACACCGAAGCCCTCAGTACTTCTGGTGCTGTTTTGGTCAGTATTTCTTCTGACTCTGTTGGTCTCATGGGATGATCTGCAGCTGATTGCTTCTCCTCCACATTTCTTCCCCTGCTAGTCTGTGCTGAGAACAGGGAGGAGGTCCCAGGCTGGCTTCCCATGCCACCAGCGACCGGTGCTTGTCTGCTCTGCCTCTCTGTTTACCTGGGAGCTAGGTTGTGGTGGACATTACCAGAACAGAAGACAGTGTCAGTCCAGAAATGCAGTCACCTTGTGAAATTTGGAAGCCTTATTCCTCAATGTTGTGCAGCTTTATGGTTATAGGGTAGAAATTAGACTCCATTTTTCCACAGTAGATAAGGAATTCAGTCTTGGGGTCCCAGCTGCAAATATGAAAATGTGCAGTAAGGAGATATTTATTTGAATTACCTAAGAAGAAGGAAACTTATAAGCCAGGATCAACATTAAATCTGTGAAAGGTTTAATTTTAAAGATTTTTTTCTGGATACATTTTTGTTTAATATCAATACTGGAGAAGAAATCACAGGACAGCTGTTCAGTTTTTCCCTCTCTGGGAACATACTGTAAAGTGAACAGTATGCTGGTTAACTGTATTTTTGTCTGGGGCAGAAAATGGGATGGTAGCCACCTCCTACTGTCAGTCCTCAAGGGCACTGTGACTGCTGGTCTCTTTATACATAGCAGCTTTACAGTAATCATCATTTCAGCAGCAATTGACCTTGCAAATATAAGGTCCTGAGGCAAAGAAATTATTTACAACATAGCTGCTGGAATGGCATCCAGGGTGGAGAGCTCAGCAGAAGTGTAGCAGCATCTAAGACTGATAACAAAAGGGAGCATATTTGTTTCCCAGACATAAGCAAGAAATGCATTATCAGCAAAGTGTGAAGAACACTGAAAGAATGAATGTGTCTCCAAGCTATTTGGGAAAAGGAGTCACCCTTTTAGCTCTGCTTAATATTGTGAGGAAGTAAATTATTTTGGCTCACACCTCATGTGTGTGCAAGGACAGCAGAAACTGAGCATTTTATTAACGTAAGTACTCAGTTGTTAAAACCACAAAAATTACTAGATCAGACTGGACCCTACATGTAGTCCAGCACCATGTTCTAGCAACAGGTCATACCTGAGTTTCTGAGGAACTCTGCAAGAGAAAATTAAATTACTTTGTTAATTTGGGAAGCTGTCTATGTGAAGTTTGTGGATTCTGCACAGATGTGAATCAGACAAGAGCTTCAGTCAGGTCACAAGCTGATCTGTGCTGGCTTTGTCATGCTTTTGCCTTAAATTACAGTTCCTGAAGGGTCCTGGAAGATGACGAACATCTGTTGGTCATTGCTGCCACAGATACACAACAGAAATATCAATAGCAATCTTTTCCCCCTCAGAAGGTTTGGGCTGCCAGGCAGAGCTGCTGTGGGAATGTGACGTGTATCCCCTCCCTTGAGTGGGCTTTAATGCTGAACTCCACCCTGCAGCAGCATCCCACTGCCCAGGGCCTCCCAAGGGCTTCCTGCGCCCCTTTGCTCTGGGCTGCCAGGCTAGGGCATCTCCAGACCAGGCTGTCCTGAGAGCCTGGGTGGCTCTTTGGCAGCTGGCTCAGGTATCTCTGCATCATTTCCAGGACCAGCGAGCACCATGAGGTCGAGCATCTGTACCTTCCCCAGATTAATCACCACCAGCTAACCAGGTGATAAAAGGACAAGACCATCAATTTCTGCGATTTTATGCACCTCAGGCTGAAAGGTGCTGTCAAAGCTGGCAGTCTGGTGGGGAGGGGAAGACACTGCTTCCGTCAACACTGGTAGATTTCCTGGCAGAGCTATGTTATCCCTTCTGCCTTCCTCATCTGCCTGACCCCATCACTCCTCCCAGGATGGAAACTTTCTTCCTGATGCTCCTGGGGACAGGTCGAGATGTGCTGAAAGGAAATGAGGGTTTCTCTCTTTCCCGATCCCTATCTCATTTTTTAAACTCCTAACATATATATCCTGGTGTCTTTACTGTAGGCTTCTTTAGTGTTTTGGGAGAGTTTGTAATGATAGTTTTGATAATAACCATCAATGGGTAATAAACTTTATTGTCTGATTATGTACTTCATTGAAAAGTAGTTCTACATTTTTTTAATTTTCTGCCCTCTGAATTTAATAGCAAGCTCTTTCCTTTTTGTATCCTTTGGGGACATATCTAGAAGCATTCATGCCACCTTCTTGATGTCATACATTATTTTGAAAGCCATTGCCAGCATCTCTTTGGGTTTTTTTTCCTAAAATAAACTATATCAAACTTCTCAATCTCTCTTCATACAAATGTGGGTTCTGAATCCAGCCATTCTCATCATTAATCTCTCAGCTCCCTCTATTCTCAATTTCTTTAAATAGTACAGCTGGAGATGAGCACCATGTTTCAGGTGACAGTGCAGTTTGTAATGGAACTGTTACATTTTCAGGCTGATTTTCCCATTCTTGTTGGTTCTAACATTTCATTTGACAAACCAAATTTATTTTCTGACTGTTGCACCTTTTTGGATGGTAAGGTTTTCAGTGAACTCCTAGTTGTTATGGCTTTAATTTAGACTCTTGGAAATTGTTTGAATAACTCAGTCTTCCACCCAGTGTGTGTTATGCTGGGCAGCACCAAAGAAGTGACAAGGACCTACCAGCCAATTATTAGAATTCTTGAAAGGAACCAAAGATAACAAATAAGGTCATGTTAAGTGAGATGTTTTAGATTATCACCACTGAGTAGTAGGGTAGGTGTGAGAGGGATAAAGGAATTAAGACACTTGGAAACAGGGATTTCAAACACTTCAAACAATTCATTTCTGCTGAACACCTGAAGTTCCTGGAGGAAAAGGTCTGGAACAGCTGCATAATTCCCTGTGGCTGAATGGTAACACTTGCATTGGTGAGATCTATTCTTTGGGGAAGGAGCATAAGAATATGAAATCTTGGAGAGACACGCTGGAGCTGAGTGGGATCAACACTGTCTTGGAGAACAGCCATTCTGTCCCAAGGACGATTGCCTTTAGCCCTTTTGTAACAGGCATGGCATTCTACTGTGTGGCTCCCAGGCTCAGTTATATCTCATCAGTGACTAGACATGAGACTACTAGTCTTGTGGGACAACATATCCCACTAGATGTGAGAAAATTCAAGCAAAATCAGACCTCGAGCCATATAGATTATATACCCTTAATAAAATATCTGCATCTCCATTACAGAATTGTGCTTTCTTCTTAAAAAGCGGTTAATCCAATGTCACATTGCAACGAACCAGAAATCTCTCTCAGATTACCTAGAAACTTTAATGTCTTGAATCACACCTAGACATACTGCCAGGCTATTAATTTCAAACAATATCTGACATTTCATTGAAACAAGCTGTTATGCAAGCAATGATAATCCCTTCAAATTTAATGGAGTTTCTGAATTTAGTACCATGCATCTGCATTGCCACTTCATCTTTTTTTTCAAAAGCAAAGATAAAAAAAAATACAGAAATAAGCACCTTTTTGACTCAGAATACTAATCTAGGTGTCAATCTGTTTGAGCAAAGCACTACATTTTGAAGATTTACAAAGTGCCATCTTTTATTATTATTTAAAACACAGTAGGCCAGATTGATATCTAGTGAGATGCAAATTAAAAGTAAAAAATTAAAGAATTATGTACAGTGAAAGAACATAAGGATATAGAAAAAATATTAGAGAAGACTGTCATGTGTAGTCTATGGATCTTTTTGTTCCTATACTAATTTACTATTATGCAGATCTTTAGTACTGCTGTTCTGCTAACTCCCTTTTCTGGGCAATGCTCAACTTATAAACCCATGGAAGGGAATTCAGAAGCCTGTGCTCATGTTGCGCATGTTATAAATATCAGCTACCATTGTGTTTAACTTCAGCCACATTTTTTTATATTTCAGCAATCATAAGGATCACGATGGTGTAGTTTTGATGGGTATGTGGGCTTCCTCTGCATCAAGCATCTGTAGCTGTGCACACCTATCTGGCTGTGCACTGCTGACCTATTGCAGCCCCTGGAAATGGAGGCCGAGTGTATGATTTGCATGGTAATCCAAACTGAGATTGATGTCAGGCTCCCCGGGCAAATTGCCTGCACAAGTAGAGAAGAAGGGAGAGGCAGAGCAAATTCAGTATAGCCACATTGCTGTGTTCCACCCCAGGGACAGGGAGCAGGTGAGCGCTTTACTTCGCTTTCTACCCCACCGACAGAGATGGTGTGTCAGAAACATCAGATTTTAATCAGAAGTATATGTGGCTGGCTGCTCAGCCAAAGAGACTGGGGAACTGGATCACAGTGGCTTCTTGGCCCTGGCTGGGGTACAGCACAGTTAGTGCTGCCTCATCTACATCTCATGAAAAAGTCATAACTAAGTCTTAGAAATCTCCTGAGAGTGAGCTGCACCATCACTGCCGGAGCCCTAATGCTGCTGTTAAGCTCCCTGTGCTCCAGCCACAGGACAGTTTTAGCTTTGCAGCTGCACTTCCCTGAAAGTGTTCTGCTTAAGTATTTGATTTAGAAAGACTGCAAGAAATACAGAAGAGACACATTTCCTCTGGTACTTATAAAACAGAAAGCCAAGTCAGTCATTCCTTTTAAAGTTGCCAGAGTTTTTTGGTTGTCATTGGTTTGTGGGTGTTTGGGTTGGTTTAGTTTCATTTTGGTTTGTTTGTTTGTTTGTTTGTTTTTTTTTTAATAGAGTTTTAATTGAAAATCTAGCAGTATTTGGCTGACTGGAAGGAATTTTTCCCTTCAGCCCTTAACTCCTCATGTTTTATGCAAACCCTGCTATAAGTAGTCTACCTTAAGGGTTAGTCTTCAAAGTCCTTTTTGCAGTTAAAATGCACTTCTTATCACACTTGCACATAGCACCTAGCTGAAGCAATCTGCTAGGCAGCCTACGCAGCACCATCAACATCTGCCTCTCCTGTAGGTCACAACTCAGTTTCAAAATGTAGCCAGTTCTGAAGGGCATTGCTTGGCTTCATTATAACACAGATGAGCAACAGGTGCCAGCTCGTTAAAAGGAGCTGTGCTGGGTTTGGCTGAGATGGAGTTAATTTTCTTCTCAGTAGCTGGTACAATGCTGCGTTTTGGATTTAGTATGAGAATAAAATGCGTTTTCTAAATCAAGGACTTTTCAGGTTTCCCATGTTCTGCCAGTGAGGAGGGGCACAGGAAGCCAGGAGGGAGCAGAGGACACAGGTCACCCAAACTAGCCAAAGGGCTATTCCATACCATAGAATGTCAAGCTCAGCATATAAAGCTCAGGGAAGAAAAAGGTGGGGAGGATGTTTGGAGTGATGGTGTTTGTCTTCCCAAATAAGCATTATGTATGATGGAGCCTGACTTTCCTAGAGATGGCTGATGGGAAATGGTGAATGAATTCCTCGTTTTGCCTTGCTTGTGTGCGCAGCTTTTGCTTTACCTGTTGGGCTGTCTTTATCTCAACCCACAGATTTTCTCACTTTTAGTCTTCCATTTCTCTTGCCCATCCCACCGGGGCGGGGAGTGAGCAAGTGGCTGGCTGGGTCTTAGTCGCTGGCTGGGGTTAAACCATGACAGATGCTGGGTCTGAAAAAGTATATTTTCACTTTTAAACTTCTCTTGAATTCAGTGCAGTTACAAAGGAAACGTGCCTTGTGAAATGACCTTTCAAAGAATCTGTAGCCATTATAACTTCTTATAAATAACTCTCAGCAATATCTTAATATCATCAAAAAGTAAGAAGAATATAGGCCCAAAGTAATGCCCCAGAGACTGGTGACATTTTTTAAAGAGAAGCAGATTAAGGAGTCTCCAAGCACCAGAAGTATCCACAGTACCAGGAGAAAAAAAAAAAAAAAACAAAACCAAAAAAAACCCCCTTTTTCACATAGAGGGAGGACATTCACACAGTGTCCTCTCACTTGTGTCATCCTGTCCTGAAGTGAGGAGCACTGCACCTAATTAGCATCTCTGGAAACATGAGAAATATATACTTTTCTTTTAATAATACAATGGCTTAGAGGCCCAAAATAGTTAAGTATTACACAGGAAGCATTGTGGAGCAAATGAGAGTGTATACAGAGCAATCAGGAAGAAAGGAGGATACTGACATTTTATAAAAATGCCAATAGACACTTAAAATATGGGGCACCACTCTCACGTTCTTGCTAAGGCACGTGAAGCATAGTGAGCGTCCCACCTTGCCTCTACCACTGCAAAGCAGAGGCAATGTCTCTCTTTCACCTAGATCCTCAGTACGCCATTTCTTTGATTCTTTGCACCCAGATATAGGTGGTGGTGGTGAACTGAAGGGCGAGTCAATAGAAGTTATAGATGTCTATTGATTAAAAAAAAAAAACACCACAACCAACAAAGAGAGAGAAATATAAGGTGGAGGTGGTGCTTTCAGGAAATGATACTTTTTCATCCTAGCCTCCTGTGGAAAAGCTCTGTTTCCTGAGGTGGAGCAACTGGTTTCATATGCCAGTCAAATGTGCCTAACTGTCATCGCTGCTGGTAGCAAGTGTGGGCTTCAGCCCCATTTTCACTCCTTACCTGACACACAGCCTCATTCATGGGAGTCCACTGAACCTCACTGATGAGAGGAGGGTTACGTCAGTGCTAGGAGGGCTGCTGCATTGCTTTGCCGTGTGATAGCATTGCGGTTACTGTTGTTTCCTTCCTTTGAAAGTTTCTTTTGGCAAACCAGATGAAGAGACAGGACAGTGATTATTCTGTGCATGTTGTTATTTAGGCTGCCAAGTTAGCAGGCATGGGAGACTTTTTGCAGAAAAGAGCGGGATTTGTCACATACAGACATATGGCTTCGTAATTTCTGTATGTAATTGCTGTAATTTCTGTGCAAGTTGTGGAGACCTTTCTGTGAAGGGTGTGGGGACCCAATGCAAGCAGCCCTGGACTTCAGCAACTGCTTTCAAAGAAAACAGGAGACTGTGGACAGTTAGGAGAGGGAGTTTTGTACAACTAGATACACTGCTGTAATGAGTGGGTGGTGGAGCTGCTTCTTTCTTGAGCTGAGAAATAAGATTTTTGTCGTTATCAAATTTGAACCTGAATAACAGCTTCTGACCTAACATTCATGAACACGAGCTCTTATTTTCACAGAATTTAATCCTTGCTTGATCCAGACTTCTTGTAATAGGTGCTCACAGGTTTTCAACATATTCAGGCTCCAGCTTGAACTTTATCCTCTTCCTTTCTCGGTGGGGTTCACTTCCAAATAGAAAAGAAATGCTGCCACCTGTGCCCGTCTCACTTTATATTCTTCTGGTTGTTCTGGCAGGCAAAGGAGCATATTTTAGGTGGTAGGGCTCTCCTTGCTCTCCTCTTTCACTTGTGCATTGATTCTTGTTGTCTTGATTTTCTTGCTTTAGAAGCCTGCTCCTGGCAAGCAAGAAGGGGCAGCGCTAGGGCAGGCAAAGTCAGCAGCAGTCTGCTGTCTGGGGCAGCAGTGTGCATGTTTCTGCTGACATTTTTGCCCATGCCAGAGCCATGGAAAGCTTGTAAAGACTTAAAGACTTAGACCCAACCATCTGAGCCCTTTGCATTTGAATTGCTTTAGCCCCTGCTTCTGCAAAGGCTCTCTCCCCTGGGATGTGGGCTGTGTGTTTTGAAGCTGGGCTTCCCATCCTGCAGACCTGTTAAGCCATAGCTGCCTCTAGCATCTTCAGCGATCTGTCCTCAGTGAACGGGCAAACAGAATGAAGATCACTTGCAGCGGGGTTTTAAGTACCCAGCAAAAGAAGGAGACGGGTAGGGAAAAAAGAGGTAATTAAAACATATACCTCTTCCAAAATACTTTCAAGGAAGGCAGTGCTGTAGGCTGGAAAGAAAATCCAGGACTAAAATTTAAGATAAAGATAGAAGACCAAAAGGGTTAAGGTAATGGAAATGAAGACTTGGTGTCAGCAGTGGTCTGCTGGGGCACGCTTTCAGTCACCTTCAAATGAATGTAACTGGCATGAAAGAATAGCATGTCATGGCACAGTCATCCCCTGCAGCTGAAAAACCTGTGCTTGCTCAGAAACAGAAAGCAGTGTCCAGGCAGCCTCTGTAATGACAGTTTTTCATCTGCTGGTAGTTCTGAAGGATGAGGTTTCCTACTTGTCAGTGTCCTTGGGCAAAGCCATTTGAGCAGTCTAAGGCCCAATTAAAGACAGCATCTGCCAAATCACTGGGTGGTAGTAGGGAAGGATCTCCTGGGAAGGATGCTAAAATAAGTAGTGCTGCTGGAGAAATGCATGATGAAAGCAACACAAAGAAATTACATACTACAGACATCATCAAGAGACCTGTTGAGACTCAAAGTCGAGACTTTGAGCTCCGCAACACGTGTGGCATTAGGACTGAATGAGCCCACATATCTATTTTTAAGAGCAGGTGCTCTGTTCCCCTCCCTGTTTCAGTTGGACCATCAGAACAGTGCAGTGTTCTCAGCATCAGAAGCGGTTTTGACTGCAGGAGCAGTACAACTTGAGGATGAGTGGCTTTCTCTGATCCTTCATAAGGCTACAGCCCTTTCCTCTTTGGGAGGCATCATTAAGAAATGTCTCCCCTGTTTGGGAGCTTCTTTTTACAGAACATGTAATATCTGAGGCTTACTTTCTTCTGTCAGATTTCAATAAAATTAGTGAATGGGTGCAAATGTTATTGAAGCAAGGACAGGTAACACACACATAAACATAGACCACAAATATAATTACATAAGCCTCGTTTCCTAAGCAAACCAAGCTAAAAAAAAAAAAAGATTTAATTACTGTAACTTGGCCCAGAGACACATAAAGCAAAAACTGCTGGAGTTTTGATTTTCTGACTGGGGATTATTTATTCTTTTAAAATAGTTGTAAGTATGATTTATACAGGGCCTGGAATAACCATAAAACAGCTGTGCAGTTTTCAAACCAACAGTGTTCAGACTGGTGCTGGGGTATGAGGAGCAACAAGAGTGAAGAACAATGGGGAACTTGGGAAGAAACTGAAATTTGACCTCTGCCAAAAATTAAAAAAAAAAGGAATTCTCACACATAGAATCTTGCACAAAGAATCTCACTGGTTTATAATGTATATTTTTTCTAAATATAAACACACAAACGCCATTTTTAAAAAGGGGTTTTCCATGAGCTGGATATACAGAAAATATTTTTCCTCAGAAACATGGGCACACACTTTGCGAGAATAAATGATTCTGACAGAAACTGGCAACTGCCTTGTGAAAGTGGCATCGTTGCCATTTTCACCACTGCAGGACAGGCAGTTCCACAGTGAATCACTCAAGGGCCAGAAGGCACCTTTGTCTGGGACAGGGCTGCCGGGCTCCCCAGGCTGCAGCTGGGAGCACCCTTGTGGCCAACACATATGGGGTTCTTTGAGTGGTGGCAGCTGCTAGATGTCCTGGAAGGACCTGGGGGAGCCATAACCTCTGGAGGGTTCAGAGCTATTGGAGGTGATGATGTTATGTCTTGATGCACAATACTGCTGCTTTAAAGTTTTAGTGGAAAATAAAGCAGCACAAAACTATGTACACTTGGTACACAGACCTATTTTGGATAGAACTTGATCTTAATACTTATCAATTAACTACAGGCAAAGCTGCCTATGAATTTGAGGAATTCGGTTGCCACAAGGAAAACTGAAATGCATGAGAGAAATACAGCCGATGATATCTTTGTTTTAACAGGCAAAAATATTAGTGAGTTGGCTCCTTCAGCCTTACCAAAAACAAAGCTCTTCAATTTTAGAGCAATAACTGATCGTCTAAAGATCACGATTAGTGTCTGGGATCAGAAATTGAGAAAGAAACTACCAGGAGACTCAGAATTTACCCTATGGTGTACTGTAAGATACTGAGTTTTACAGTCACTGCAGGGATCTGGAAAGAAAAGCAAAAGACCATGACTCCACAGAAGCTTTAGAAACCATGTTTTAGCTGAGCTAAAGTAAAGCTAACCAAAAGAACAGTTTCATGTGCTTGAAATAGCGTACCTGGACAAGAGATTAAGGCATTGAGATACACAGACACATCACAGAAAAATCGCTGTGATCAATAATGTACCTCAAAAGATGAGAAAAAGATGAAGAATACTTGAACTGGTGTACTACATAGAAGCATCAGCTAATTTCCATCAGCAGTATCCTGAGAGCAAATGAGATACAAACACTAAAATACTAGAGTCTGGGGAGAGAAAAGTCATTAACTGGAGAGGCGACAGCCCTGAGATGCTTGGAAAGTAAATGACAAACCAAGGCATTGATAAATGCTTCCAGAGAAGAGGAAGACCAAATTTAGTGAATGCAAAATTAATGTATTTACCAATTCATCATAACACTGTTGCTGATGTTTAAATGAAAACAGTGCAGTGCTCTCACTAATGTAATTGAGTGTGACTATAAATATGTCAGACTCAACAAAGTCATCTGAAACTTCCTTTTGTCAGATAATTTCTGATGAGCTGTTATTACGAACAAGGAGATTACATCTTAGCCATGACCTTTTCAGGAACTGTTCTTTTTGTAAGTATGAGACACACAAAACTATCTTAACATTTATCTTCAGTTCCCTAGTCTTGCATGCTATACCTATAAGGTGCAGATATGTCCTAGGGAGCTAAAATTGAAAACTAGCAAAATATTACAAAACATAGAAATCCCTCTGTTACTTTACTTTACAGAGCTATAAAAACTTCTTTTTTGTGAATTTTTGTGTGCGTTCAAGTGACTACCAGTGTGTGTAAATGACAAATAAATCTACATACAGAACGATAACAACTACATGAATAAGCAGATACCACTCATTTCTTTGTGAATAGTTGATAGACTGAAAAAAACCTGACTAGAAGAACCTAGCTTTAAATAACTGATTTTGACTCTCCAACGTCAGTTCACATGTTAAGTTACACTGTGATGCAAAACAGAGAAATCAGTCTTTCAATAAAAAGTGTTTGTATGGCCTTTTTTTTCAACAGCAGCAACACTTACAAACCATTCAAAAGCTAACCCTGCTTAATCTCAGGCTTAATGAAATTTTCTGTTTAGTTTTGAGTTTATGCTGCAACTTGTTTTATTTGGTGAAATGGCAGTACTCAGAAAAGACCCTGTGTTTTCAGTTTTGAGTGTTCTTTTGTTTTCCCTTTTATTATCCATTCGTGATACACTCTGAGAAGACCTATAAAAAAGTCATAATAATTTTGTATGGAAATCTTTAATTCATACGTGCTTCCATTAATGCTATGTTGACTGAGCATAGTACGTTTCTGACAGCTTATGTAAACCCACGGGCTTTGCTGGTGTAGCTCCTGTGAAGACTGAAATGGGTTTCATGGCAACTCAGAAAAAGAAATGTCAATACCTAAATTTTCATTTTTGTGGGTCTGAAAATGTACAGTTTAGGCTAGTCACAAACCCTATGGACTATATAAGCTGAATATATAACTACAATGACTATCGTAATTGAAATTGGATAGAAAATTTCTGCACACGGGACAATGTGGATAGGTTGTAGTGTGTTTCTAGCCTAAGAAGTTGGGCACTGATAAATAGGTGGATGCTAATACTTCTGTGGATGCTATTACTATGTCATTGTAGCAACTACCTTCAAGTTGTGAATATATTTTTTTATCTATGCTTACTCAATTATTGTTATTATTTTTTATGAGACTGCAAAGTCTTCTTGCTTGTTTTTAGAAATTCAGGCTATTCCATGCCAGGGTTTTTTTTATGTACTTTATACAACAAATAGCTTATTTACTTATATTCACATGCTGATAATAGTATACTTCTAATCATAATATTCTATTATTTTACTGCTAATGGATATCCCTTTTTCAGTTGCACTCATAGTTAACATATACATACTAATTATTGACAAGCAGTTGGAGGATAAGGATTAAGCATGTTTAACATAATCTTTAAATACTGTCATGTTCATTTGAGAAACAGAAAATGAGTTCTCAGTGTTAAAAAGGGCTTCTTACTAAGTGTGGATAAATAGATTACTTGTCAATGAAAGGAAGAAAACTGTAAGTAAATTATGTTCACTTCATTCCTACCCACTTGCATGGACTAAAAAACTGTGTAAGTGTCTTTTCTTTCATTTCCTGGGCTATTTATGGCTGTGTTGTTTACTTTACTAGAGCTCAGAGTCTCCATCAGAATCCCTGCTTGTTCATTATATTTTTCAGATGAGCCAAAACACATTTTCTGAGCACTTTGTCTAATAAAGCAATGGATGAAGCAAACAATGTTATCTTTCTCATCAGGACAATCTTAAGGAAATCTTAGTAGTCCTACATGGATGATACAGTTAATTACTGCCATTAAATGGGTAAAGGCAAGATTATTTTATGTTTTAATATCCTTAACTGTTGAAGGTGATACTGAGCATTTACATGGTATTTTAAATTCAATTCACATACATCTGTGTTAAAGATCTTTGATGGAATTTACTCCATTTAATTTAATTTATTCGGCCCCTAAATTTGAGGTGCCCTACATAGTCAGTAGGGGGAAAAAAAGTATTTTTAAAGTCATCTAGTGAATGGTATTCCACTCCCACTGGAGTGCTTGAACTCAGTTGGCCGGCATCTTTTGGTGGCACTGCTATCCATCCTAGTTGTAAGCAATTTCAGCACTTAAGAAGGGCAATGTCACTGAGCATCTCCAATGTAAGTGCAGTTTAAATTAATGGAAGAGGAAGGCTGCGTCCTGGCTATAACAACAGCAGACTGAAGAACTACAGGTTTGACAGATAGTCCTTTAATAAACTGAGAGGTTTATGTCTCACTTTGGCTATTTTATAGCTTTGTTTTCTAAATTGTCCAAAGCAATCTCTACTAGGTTTGGGTTTAAATTTTGATGCCAGGAGCTTCAACTTTCTCTGGTTTACCCAAATATTTTTCATCTGCTCTATTGTTATGATTTTGGCTTCCTCTTTCTCATAAAGATGAATTAAGAGTCAATTTCTATACAGAAAATTGCAAGTGACTGCCTTCATCACCTACATCTGCCTGAGATAAGACTTGAGTATGTAGCCACTCATACTTCACACATCTCAGCAAAAATCCTGGGAAGCACCTCAAAATTTGCCCTTAGCACATCCATTGCAGAATTCATGTTTAAATAGACTTTAGAAAATCTTGCATGCAGCTTAATATTCTTTGATAGTCATTTGCAAACTATAAAAAGAAATAATTTTTCTCTTCTCACTTGACTTCATGCAGTCAGCCAAACAGAAAATTTTAGCTGCTAAAATACTCATTTTGCACTGTTTGCTTTCTATTACGGATCTCGATGTACATATTTAGCAGTACAATAATGAGGCCAATCTCTTGGCAGTAGTACATAGCTCTTGAGTTCTCAGCATCATGCAGTCATTGTAGGCCACGTGAATTCCATGTAAAAGAAGGGAGGAGAGGCAAGTCTGCCAGGTGATTGAATCTCACCCCAAATCTTCTGGAAAACAGCAAGTGCTCAGGTGAAGCCTCCCATCTCTGTGCAGATCTGGCCATGGTATATGAGACCTAGGTATGGCAAAGCAGTGGCACAGGATCCCAGCAGCCTCTGAAAGGCCACCTCTTTGGCATACATTTCTGAAAGTATCCTCTTACCTGGAATCCCACCTGTAGTCTCACAGCCAGTAGAAATGTGAGGCTTGGCCTACATGATCAAAAATTATCTAATCCACATAATGAATAAAGTCTTGTACTATTCGTTGTGTGTAATGACACACATGTGAAACTTTATAAGATCGTTATGAAATAGCTATGTTAGCAATGAAAAATCAGTACAGGTAGCTATAAAAAAAAATCTGTCTCTTTCTGGCATCTTTGTTTATAAGCAGAAAACTTCTAAATATGTGGTGAATAGAATGACTAAATATTCCAGAATAATTCATATCAGGAGCGAATTTGAGATAGGGAAACTGATTTCAGGACTTTCATTTTTTCTGTGCAAGGCATTAGTATTGCAGAAAAACAAAGGTAAAGTCTTCATATTGTTCCATACATAACAAAACAGGAGGTTGGAGTAAAGCCCCATAAAATTCCATAAAAAACATGAACAAGGCTGCATATGCCTAGGCAAGGTTTTCATATATGTCCTCAGCACACTGATCTGTGCAAGAACTCTCTCCTTACAGAAGGTACAATTTATATCCAGTAAGCTACAAGCGAGATAAGCATATTTATCATTAGTGATGTTAGGAGTGGGGATGCAATACAGCTAAATCAGAAAACTCTGGACATTTTCCAGGTGTTCTAGTTACTCGTAGAATAATGTGTGAGATAATATGCTGGCCAGAGCAATGCAAGCAATAGGCAAAAGCAATTGCTGAACATGAATTCTGAAAATTATCTTCCAAATAGAACTGTTAGCATGCAGTAAAAATAAGTATATAAATAAAAATGCATAGCAAAACATTGACATGCTATAAGATGTTTTCATTTTGGTTTTTGGGTTTCTTTGGGGTTTTTTTGGTTTTGTTTTTTTTTTTTTTTCCAGAAGAGGTGAAGGCATTTGCAAAACAATAGAAAAGTATAATTCTAGGGACAATATATGATAAAACCAACTATTGTCCAAACCCAAATCACTCTGGGTACAGATTGCAAATGTGTTAAAAGGGAAACTGATTGACGAGCATAAGGACAGAGTACAAAGGTATGATGATGTAACAGAAGTACCGTAGTTTCTTAATGTAATTTCAAGCTATTCCACCTGTCACTGAAATTGGGAATAAGAAAACTCAACACAAGTGGAGCATTAAGAAGCAGGCATTCATTTATTGCAGCACTGAATGCATGGGGGATCACTCCACTTAATGCACATGCCATGTTACATTTAGGCAAGATTATAGAGATATACGTATGTTTATGCAGTTCTCAGAAGAGTCATATATATTCAATTGTTTCCCAAGAATAGGTGGTACTATATTAATTAAGCATCGCGCATGCTCCTTACAGGTATTTAAGAAAACTTCTGGGGGTCTCAAACAATAGTCGACCCTCCAGTTACAGCTGACTAAGAAATGAACCTCAATTCTCTCTCCCTGTTTGGACTCGTCTTGACCAAGTTCAACTTCTTTTGGCAAGTTTGGTTTCAGATCTGGCTTTGCAAGAAGGGGTTTTTTTTTCGGATCTTTCTTGGAATTATTGATTAAGCTGCCCTCAACAATACTCAACAATATAATGTTGCACAACTACTGTTTGATGGTAATTATCCATAATAATTATACTGAAACAAACAGTCCATAGTAGTTATACTGAAAGGAACAGTGGATGGTGACACACCTATCCTTTAGAACCTGATACTCAGAACAGAGATTTTTCACTACTAGGGCTGTGTGCGACAAAATAATAGCACCCCTATATGAGAAGTATCTGTTAGATTTTAAAAGAAAACTATGGTGTTTTTTTCAGAAAGTGAGTACATGGAAAAGCCATATCTCAAAACATCTTCAAGGGAAAACTTCCAGCTCTCTTTTCAGTCCAGCCCTGTTCTTGTCTGCTTTCCTTCTTTACCTTCTCATTTTCTTTTTTTTTTCTTTTTTTTTTTTCTGTCATCCAAGATTACAATTTGTCTATGAGTAGCAAAAAACAAGGAAAAAAGATTACTCCCTACAAGAGCTAGTTAACAGAAAATCCTTTTGGCACTTACTTCTCTAACAGAAACGCTTCTCTTTTCCTCCTTTCTACGTTGAAGGCCCAGAAGTTCCCCCCAAAAGTTAAGCTGCCATATAATGTATCAGTAAGTTGTATCACTGTTCTAGCACTTCTCTCAAAAAAGAGAATTAGTCCCGGGTAAAAGGATAATTAAACATTACTGTTGATGATGGTCTGAACTGGATCCTCTAGTTCTTAGCCAAAGTGATACCACAATCATATTAAAGCACATTTTCATGTAGAAAAACTTTGTTCTTTTCAGTGGGAGACGTATCCTTCAGGTCAGTATTGGATCCATTATTCTGCAGTCATGGTTATGTTGGTTGATTTTCTTCATGAGCTAATGTACTGTTAATAAGGTGTCAATTACCAATGCAAGCAAACAGGGCAAAGAATAACGTTTATAACTGCTGTAGTTATCACCTAAGTGCAATTATCTACAACTGCTGAAATAAATCACTTCAGGTTTTAAAGCTATCTTTACAGCATTCACATTTATCGGTTTTTCTTATAGCTGTCTTTTAAAATACCACATATTTTATTTCCTTAAATCAGTGGGTGAGAAAAAGGCTAGTCACCTTCATTTGTGAACAGAGAACTCAATATGCATTCAATTGCAAGTATTGTTTTCCACAGGTCTTAAGCAAACAACTAAATGTCTCCACTCTCTTTCCCTGCTTCTGCTTCAGTCTACCCTGGTGGGCTCCTCCTTTAAAAGACATAATGAATTTTCTATATCCCCTGATTTTAATTTTATTCTATTTCAAAACAACTGAAACTTTACTCTTTTTGCCATCTAATTGTGCTTAATAAGTGCATACAATCGTGAATAAGTGCATACAAAGGTGGTATCATTTTTAATAGGGGACTTCCAGGATTCTCCTAATTAAAAACACACCTTCTGAGAGCAGACACAAGACAGATACAGGAATAGATCACCGAGAAACCTCTTCCTCTGAAATGTTGAGAAGTTTGGATGAAAAATGCAGTTTGCTTGCCAACAAAGGAGCATTTATAAAGACTGGTAACAAGAAAAAGAGCCCAGGCAGCTCCTGTGGCAGCGTATGATTTGTCATCCACAGCAGAGTACCAGAGAATGGTGCATTTCTGGACTTCATTATCCTCTTCTGACCAGGTCTGTGCTGACAGTGGCCTCCCTCTCTGTCTGACTGAGGCTGTGTTGGCAGAGGTCTCCTGATGAGCCTGAAGAAGAGTTTACTGGGTAGCATTCAAGGAAGCAAAGTTTATCTGGAAGCAGCTGGTTGCAGGGTGTATAGGGCTGCTCATCACCTGCCTCTAGTTGTATCAGAGCACCCTCCCTTTCCTGACCACCTTCAGCAGCAGCAGTTGAATCTACTACACTCCCTCTGTGTCTGTGGTGTGAAGTCTGATCACTAGCTGATGGTGACAGCTTGTCTTTCAGATCATGCTTTCTCCCAACTTTGAGTGTACAACCCTGGACAAGAAGAACCTTCCCAGAATTGGGCTATGTCTTTCAAATACATACTTCTGTCACAAGCATCAGCCCCCTGGCACATACTTAACTGAACTGATCCTTTCTTGGCTGAGCCGCCCCCCCCACACACATTTTCAGCCTTGCTCCTGTTTTCATTAAATCCTTATCACATGCTCTGAGCATCCAATTTTTTCCAAAGCTAGGAAGAAGAGATAACCTTCCTTGTTGCATTATTCCTTCTGCTACAAGCAGGGTCTGCCTATGTTACATGTGAATACAAAGTGCGGGGAATCAGCAGTAAAATAAATTGATTTCACAGAATGGGAAAAAAAATATGTCTGAAGAAATGAAAGAGGTGGGGTTTTTTTTCCATGCCTCTCTGTCCTTCTATGTCTTGGATATGTTTCTAAGGGAAGTTTTTTAGACAGAAGCTGGTTCTTCACATGGTCTGTGTCCTATTTGACATGACCCCTTTCCTGCTATCCTTCCCATCTCTACTCACTTCTTAAAATCATAGAATCATTTAGGTTGGAAAATACCTTTAAAATCAAGTCCAAGCTTTAACATGTCTTGTAAATACCTCCAGAGATGGTGATTCCACCACTTCCCTGGGCAGCCTGTTCCAATGCTTGACCATGCTTTCAGTGAAGAATTTTTTTCTAATATCTGATCTAAACCTCCCCTGGCACAACTTGAGGCCATTTGCTCTTGTCCTGTCACTTGTAACTTGGGAGAAGAGACCAACACGCACCTCGCTACAACCTCCTTTCAGGCAGTTGTAGGGAGTAGTAAGTGTCCCCTGAACCTCCTTTTCTCCAGGCTAAACAACCCCAGTTCCCTCAGCTGCTCCTCATAATCCTTGTGCTCCAGACCCTTCACCGGCTTCATTGCCCTTCTCTGGACACGCTCCAGCACCTCCATGTCTGTCTTGTAGCGAGGAGCCTGAAACTGAACATGGTATTCAAGGTGTGGCCTCACCAACCATTATCACAGAAAAGAAGGAGAAACAAGGAGATAAAGTGTTGATCTAAGATGCCCAGACTAACAACATCATTGGGGAAATCAAGGTCAGGGGCAGTATGGATACATCAATGGTTGTATTACAGAAGTTGCTGATTTTCCATCAGCATTGACTCTGGTAGCAGACGTGCTTCAGGGCCAGTTGACACCAATTCTCACAGCTATCTTGTGATTGCAAGTGGCTCTCATCCAGCCTGTAGTTGTTTCTGGCCTTGATCATTTTTTTCAGCAGTTTGGTGGAGGCTTTTGCACAAATCACTGAGTCTCCCTAGAAAGAGAAGTGGTATGAAGAATGAAGTTTAAATATTTTTAACCGGTCAGTTATAAATATGGTGGTGATGTGAGAAGATGTGGTAATATGAGTTCAACTATTCCAGCAACAAAAGGGAAATAAAACAAAATCCAGAGAATCTCACAGGTTGTCATGACATTTTGGCTTTTTGCTATAAGAGGTTCACCTCCAAAATGGCAAAAAGTGCATTTATTGTTTATCCATGTCTGCATTATTGGAGTAAAAGTGAGTGGTACGCTTTGAAAATGTACATGTTCAAGTCTATGAGTAAAGCAACAAAGGTACCAATAATTTGTGTTACTCAAAAGCCATTAAGTATGTTTGATGAAGTGAACAGGTGGGATTACATGAATACTTTCTACTGGGCTCTTAAAGAAATAACTTCAACCATATTTGTCCTTGACCTGGTTTTACAAAGGCACATATTACTGGTCTTACAAAAACCCAAATGGTCAAGGTGCTCTATAAAAGTCTTTGGCATGGTAGTATATAAATCTAATACCTGCCGAAGATGCAAATAGCTACAGCACAGACTTCAAAATAACCATTAAGGCAAAATATACGAGAATTTAAAGGCAATCAAGTAAATCCACATGAGGGAAAACGAAGGTGTTGACATAAACTGGTTGAGAAGAACCTGAGTTGCAGGCTGCCAGAACTGGGGTGGCTGTAACGCAGAAGACACACTTGGTTGCTGTGGTTGTCTTCTTCCCATGGCATGCCCCTCACCATCTTACTGGCATCTGCTGGAAAGCCACCAGGGCCTCCTGGAGCCCTGCCCTGCTGCAGTATGGATATACTTACACAACCTAAAGCAACCTGACAAGGTAAATACACTTGGTAGCAATTGATTCAGCATGTCTGACTTGAAGCCACTAGCTCAAGAATGTAAGGTATTTTACTACCATTTGTCATGCTGGGGAAGAGAAAGAAGACAGACATTTCTATAGATAACACACTCTTAGTTGTGTTGCGGGCCGAACAGCAGAGGCTGCATTCTCTAGTTCTTATATTTTCTAAAATGAAGCATTTAGAGGGCTAGAAGTGATTAGGGTGTATACAAGAAATATTGGATATCACTAAAAGAAGAACCATCATGAGCAGTCCATTCTGTAAGTTAAATTAATCCTAGGAGTGCTATACTGTCCAAGCAGATGTGTCTTTATTCCATAAGAGATATTATATTCTTTCAATGAATTGAAAAGTGAAGTCATCTGGCACTGGAGCAGAATATAATAGTAGTTATTTAACAGGCTGAAACAATTCCCATTGAATCACCAGTACTTACCTCCTTTGATGTAAGTAACCCAACCACTGTAAAAGCAACTGTGGGTTAAGGGGACTCCTATTGAAAGGGCATGATGGTCTCCTGAAGTTAGCTGCTTACTATTTAATAATGATGAATAATACCAAAAGTAGTTATTCTGAAATTGAATCTGTCTCTTCTTGGTCAAAACTACAGGAAAAATGCTGAAGGATGAGACTCTCATGAACTTGTTCCTGACTACCTGCTGCTCATGCCAGGATAAGCAGCTATGCCTTGGATAATGATAGCAAGCTTTCAAGCTTACTGACAGTGTCATGGATTTTTTTTTTTTGGTGGGGTGGCCATGGGATGAAAAAAAAAGCCAAAAAATCAGGAAGAAATTGAAATCAAGACCAATTGACACAACTTTTTCAGTGAAATCTGGGGAAAAAAAGTAAAAAGTTCATTTTGGATCAAATTTAAATAGTGTATTTTATTTATATCTATCTATCTATCTATCTATCTATCTATCTATCTTTGTTACTTCCAGGATATTTGAAGCATTTTTAATTGTGAAATTTACCTGAGAAAAGGGGCCCCAGCTACTGCCTGCTACAAAATCTGCACATTAGCACTTGGGGGCACAAGTTCTGCAGTGGGAGCTGGTACAATGGGGCAAGGGCTTCCTTTCTTCTACATCAGGAGGCAAATCAGGAGGAAGGAGTAGGACCCAGAGCACATGTCAGCCCACCTTGTGGTCCTGGTACTGCTTTGTGGGGAAGGGACGGTTCTGCCACTGCCACCCAGCGTGAGGACACAGCAGCTACAGCACGGTGACACCATCTGATGCTTCTTCCCTCCTGAACTGCAGGGAAAAGTTATCAGTCTCCATAAATGAAGCCAATTTGAGAAGACTCTTGAGATAAACTGTAGAGCTTTCCATTCAAGGGAGACATTATGTCAGAGGAGTGTGATCCAAGGGCTCTGTCAAATAGCATCCAGGCTCAAGAAGATTTCAGAGGATGCAGGGCTAAG
This sequence comes from Falco peregrinus, assembly GCF_023634155.1. NCBI lineage: Eukaryota > Metazoa > Chordata > Aves > Falconiformes > Falconidae > Falco > Falco peregrinus. The sequence continues at coordinate 50,382,766 of NC_073724.1, read as the reverse complement.
GCTTGGAGACTCTGCAAAGCTTGACTTCTTTCACTGTACCTCTGAATCATCTGACATAATCTGCCAGCCAAAAAAGATTAACCTTTAGATCAGTCTTGCAGACTGGCACAGCAGAATTGGCAGTGAAATCTGCTTGGCAGCAAGAGCTGTCATGGAGAATGGCAGGGCTTGTGTTTGTTACTCAGTCGGGTCCTTCATGAGTTATTTCTTTATTTGCATTGATGGGAAATATATGAACGTGGCATTTTGAATTAACACATAGTAATTTTCTACAGATTAGAACTGAGGGACTTGTAGTTACTTTTCATGCTGAGTTAGTGAGAAGGATAAATGAGGCCATGCACACCTTACAGCAGTGCCCCAGCAGGGTGGAACCTTAAACAAGATGGAGAAGACACTCACAGGAGGAAAACATCAAGGAAATAGCACCATGACCAGAGAAGCTGTTTTGCAATGCAAATATGAAAATTTATCAGTCTTCAATGGGAAACAAAAATCACTGATGAGACAGTTATATTGACTGGCTATTGTTGTTGTTAGGCTTTTAATTTGCTTTGCAATCTACATCTACAATATTAATTATTAGATGAATAAGAATTTATTGTATTATGCATTACAGAACAATCCAGTTTTAACTAGCATGGGTGTGCTGTTGTTTTCTCTATAGTCTATTATTATGGTTTGAGCTAGTTGAAGATTTGTTGTTGGACTTCTATTGGAAAATGCCATTCTCTAATAAAAAGAAAATCAAATATTGGCATGAGGATTAAATATGGCTACTGAGTGCTCAATTGATAAAGGAAGACTTCCAGAAGCTATTTCAGCTGTAGAGATCAGGTGATGACTCATTAAATACCACAGCTTTTAGACATAATATGATGGCATAATCACTTTAAAAATTTCATACTAATTAAAATTTTGCTCTTTTGCACTTTACTGAGCTCATTTCAGAGGTACAGTAGCACACACCATCTTAGAACTATCGACACTTTCAAAACAGTCTTTTTCAAGTCTTTGCATCTTACACTGACACTGCACACCCCCCACGCCCCCACCTCCCATTTTTTTTTTTAACATTCTATTGGTTTGCACAGCTTCTTCACAGCATACATAAAATAGTATACTTCTGTATCTGGATCTCTAATTAGTACAATCAGCTGCATCTCTGAAGAGATCTACTTCTGATAGAACCAATCAGGATTTTTTCCATTGGAAAAAAGTGACTTTGAAAAATCATAGTTTTGCTAGTGTTATGACTATATTTTTGTGTGCCATAAAACTCTTTAGTTCTGTTGAATTATACCACCAAACTCACTGAGAAAGCATCAGATCATAAATTTAGTTATTCCCAAATAGCAGTGAACAGGTACTGTTTTGCAGCACCTTTTTTATGAAATGTGATATATTCATATATATACATATGTATATATTAATTTCTAGATGGCTACCCTAAAGAGGAAATGATTTACAGATGGAGGAAAAACTCAGTGGAGGCTGCTGACCAGAAATCTTGGAGACTTTATCAGTTTGACTTCATGGGTCTCAGAAATACTTCAGAAATTGTGAAAACCTCTGCAGGTAAGAATGATACAAATGGTAGTGCTTGCTTTGAAAAACAAATCATTTCAAAGTAGTTCTTCCAAGTTTGCTTTCATTTGAGTGTAATTTGATTTCAATGTGTACCAATGTTAATATTAAAACCTCTAAAGGGCAGACTTCAAAACTATTGACTTTGTCTAGATTTCTGATAAATTCTCTACTCTTTTTTGTAATTTCACAAACCAAGGAATAAATGCTAACTTGACATGGCTGTTTGTTTGCTGAAGTTGCTATATGATTCTTATGCCTCAGCTAAGTGTATTAAACCATTCCTGCATTGAGATATATGTTTTCACCATAAATTAAAAAGAAAGATTTTGAGCACAATGGTAGGGTTAGTGAAATTGGACACTTTCAATAGTATTTAATCATTCAGCCACAGGTTTAGTATTTTTCTTAATATTTCAAAAGCACTCCTTATTTCTTAGTTGCTAAATGTCTCTGCTGGTGACCTTATCAATTAATTATAATTAAAATTTAATTATGCCTATTTTATTTCATCAGAAATTTTGCTGTTTCTTATAATAACAGCAACACAGGGAAAAAAGATGTATAAATAGAATACATTATTTGAACTGGATAAATTCTCATAAAATTCAAACAATGTCTAAACTTTATACACAACTCTTCAGTAAGCTCCCTGATTGGTAAGTTTTCTCACAGCTGCAGAAGGAACCTGCTGGAAGCAACCTTCTGCTGACCTGGAGGTAAAATTTTGAAAAATCCAACTTACTTTTTTTTTTTTTTAAATATAAGCAGAGCTATGGTATTCTTTTGGAAACACTGTGAATAACAGTAGTAATAAAAATTATTAATCTGTGAAACTACTGCTGTTGGGTCACTGCCCACCCTCTAACATCAGCAATGTATTCTCAGGACCGGAGCGCAGTTTTTGTAAACGAAGAGGCACCAAAGCTTTAGTGAATATTTTGGGCTGGTAGTTTAGCAAAACAAAATGTAAACAGTGTACATGTAAAAGTTCTCTTCTGCTGTGGATATAAATCCTTGTAGTCTGTAAGTTTCTCAGGAATGAAATTTCCCATAAGCTGAATGAGGAATTGTGGATAATAGTCAAGTACAAAATACCAAATCGTTAAAATATCTGTGTATGCAGGCATGGAGCTCATTGGAAGGGATGGTAGGAATAGGAAAGACAGTCCTGCTTTTCTGCTTTGCTCACATCTGGAGTGATGCATGCTGAGTTTGTATCAAGAACTGCTAAATACACATGCAAGAAGAATTACCAAGTAAGCCATATTAAGGTGTTGACAGTGTCTTGATAAACAGATCTATTAAACTCTTCCTTTGCACAGGACAAAACCATTTTTATAGAAGTCTTATTCAAGTAAGTGAATGGGTAATGTGAAGCAAGGAAAAATATCTTTCCTATGCTCTTTTGAGTATATGCCCAGTTCTTATTAAGATAGTCAGTGATAGTTCCTATCAAGAGTGAGCTGACACACAGTGTTTCTGCCCACCCATGTTTATGAGTGCAAAACCCAGTAACAGGGTTGAATTGAACCCACTGGAGCCACAGCAGAATCACAGAACCACAGAATGGTCAGGGTTGAAAGGAACCTCTGGAAATCATCTAGTCCAACCCCCTGCTAAAGCAGGTTCACCTGGAGCAGGTTGCACAGGGTCATGTCCAGGTGGCTTTTGAATGTCTCCAGTGAAGGAGATTCCACAATGCTCTGGGCAGCCTGTCCTACTGCTCTCTCACCCTCAAAGTAAAGATGTTCTTCCTCATATTCAAATAGATCTTCCTGTGTTTCAGTTTGTCCCCATTGCCCCTTGTCCTGTCACTGGGCACCACTGAAATAAGTCTAGCCCCACCCTCTTGATGCCCACATTTAAAATATCTGTAGACACTGATAAGATCCCCTCTCAGTCTTCTCTTCTCCAGGCTAAACAGCCCCAGCTCTCTCAGCCTTTCCTCATAAGGGAGATGCTTCAGTCCCCTCATCATCTTTGTAGCTCTCTGCTAAATCTTCCCCAGTAGTTCCCTGTCCCTCTTGCACTGGGGAGCCCAGCACTGGACCCAGCACTCCAGGTGCAGCCCCACCAGGGCAGAGCAGAGGGGGAGGATCACCTCCCTCAACCTGCTGGCCATGCTGCTCCTAATGCCGCCCAGGATCCCATTGGCCTTCTTGGCCACCAGGGCACACTGCTGGCTCATGGGCAACTTGCTGTCCACCAGGACTCCCAGGTCTTTCTCTGCAGAGCTGCCTTCCAGCAGGTCAGCCCCAGCCTGTGCTGGTGCATGGGGCTGTCCCTCCCCAGGTGCAGGATCTCACACTTGCCTTTGTTGAACTTCATCAGGTTCCTCTGTGCCCAACTCTCCAGCCTGTCCAGGTCTCGCTGAATGGCAGCACAGCCTTCTGGTGTGTCAGCTGCTCCTCCCAGTTCTGTATCATCAGCAAACTTGCTGAGGGTACACTCGGTCCTTCATCCAGGTCGTTGATGACTAAGGACTGGACCCAGCACTGACCCCTGGGGAACACCGGTAGCTACAGGCCTCCAACTAGACTCTGTGCTGCTGAGCACAACCCTCTGAGCTCTGCCATTCAGCCGGTCCTGAATCCACCTCACTGTCCACTCATCCAGCCCACACTTCCTGAGCTTACCTATGAGGATGTTATGGGAGACAGTGTCAAAAGCCTTGCTGAGGTCAAGGTAGACAACATCCACCACTCTTTCCTTGTCTACACAGCCTGTCATTCCATTATAGAAGACTATTGTTCAGACATGATTTTCCCTTGGTGAATCCATCCTGATAACCTTCTTTTCCTCCACATGCTTAGAGATGACTTCCAGGATGAGCTGCTGCATCACCTTTCCAGGGACAGAGGTCAAGCTGACCAGCCTGTAGTTGCATGGGTCCTCCTTCTTGCCCTTTTTGAAGACTGGAATGACATTCACTTTCCTCTAGTCCTCAGGCACCTGTCCTGTTCTCCATGACCTTTCAAAGGTGATGAAGAGTGGCTTAGCAATGACATCTGCCAGCTCCCTCAGCACTCAGAAGGGCATCCCATTGGGGCCCATAGATTTGTGGATGTTAAGTGATCTCTAACTCAATCCTCCTTGAACAAGGGAAAGTCTTCCCTTCTCCAGACTTCCTCTCTTGTTTCCAGGGTCTGGGATATGAGGGCTGGCCTCAGCAGTAAAGACTGAAGCAAAGAAGGCATTTGGTAACTCTGCCTTCTCTGTATCCTTTGTCACCCACCTCATTCAGCAGCAGGCCCACATTTTCCCTAGTCATCCTTTTCCTGCTGATGAACCTGAAGAAGCCCTTCTTGTTGTCCCTGACATCCCTCACCAGATTTGATTCCAAATGGACCTTAGCCTTCCTTGTTGTGTTCCTATATTCCTCCCAAGCAGCCTGTCCCTTTTTCCACATTCTGTCAACTTCCTTGTTCTGTTTAAGTTTTGCCCGAAGATCCTTGCTTATCCATGCAGGCCTCCTGTCCCCTTTGCTTGATTTTCTACTCATAGGGATGCACCTATCTGAAGTTATTCTCCTAAAGGCATCACAGTGACGGCAGGTTGCTGGCAATCTGGAGTTTATTCAAACACTAAAAAAACCACCAAAACAACCCTATAAGAAAGTTGTGGAAACTAACTTGGAAGAAACAGAGTAAAATATATGGGTCAGATTTTCATTGGGTGTGATTTAGGTAGAAAAATTAGTTGTGTATCTCAGCAGATATCTGAGAAGAGGCTCTCTGTCAACGAAGATATGAAAGGTGTGAAAAATAAACCTGAGTTTTCACATGGACCCAAATTTATATAGAATACATTCTCTGGCTGGTTCTACCAGTACAGTTAAGGTACTTTCAAGGCCAGATTTACTGAACATGGACAATATTTACTGTCAGGAGCAAACCCAGGGCTTGGCCATGGGAAAACTAACAGGTGCATTGGAAAGCCTTGAGTATGCCCCATGCTATAGGGCAAGGATTCCCAAAATGGAGAGAGGGGGACAGGACACAACCCCCCTGGGTCTGTGCGATATGTCTCAGAGCCAAAATTTAAGGTAGTTCTGTGACTACCTGCTGTAAGTGTCTAAATACATGTGAACGAGTAGAATAAAGAGGCATATGTGCTGTGGTACATGGCTATTTACTGAAGAAAAGTAGCCCTATCTAAAAAGTTTGAGAATTAGGGAACACCCAAAGCTCCTGTTTCCTACTGTATGGTCAACCTCTGATGAAGAGAGGCAGCAGCTGCTGCCTACAGGTATCCCATCTCCTTTGCAGTCATGTTACAGGGGCTACAGGTGGTCGAAAAAGAGATGCCAGGCTCTGTTGTGGAAGATGTGTGGCGTATTTACATTAGAGCTGCCCAGAAAGGGAGACTGCTCTGAGGCTTCCCCTAGGATACTCTGGGTATAGGACCCACCGTGACTTCAGGCTGTCCCCAAGAGAAATCCGTTCCCACCAACTGGCTTCTGGGTCTGTGTGGGGCCCCTCTGAGCCACACGGGAGCCCTCAGAGGCCCTAGCAGCCACCATCCCTTCGCAGGCTGAGGACAGAAAGGAAGAGCACTGCAGTTCAGAGTGCTGTGCAGGGAATCATTTGCAGTAATGAGATGGAGTTAGGAAAAGGGAAGCAGGCAGGACGCCAACAGCAGCTTCCTGACAAAGAGAGGTACTAAACATCATCTCTTCTTCCCAAGGGAAATTATGGAAACTACTATTACAGAGGGCATTTAAAAGCAGAATAGGCAAAGTATGAGAAAATGTACCACAGGGAGCAGTCCCCTACTACCAGGAGATGGATTTAAGCCCCTAACATCTTCAGTTTTCTTCTAACTTACACCTTTCTGCTGGTTTGTGATACTGTTACTTGTCACTAAATTGTGTGCTCATCTATAATGCGAGGGATGCTGCAGCATTACCTACCTGTGTCCAGTTCAGGGATGCCACCTTTAGCTCCTTTTCAGCAGTGTTCTGGCTACAATGGAGAGATGACACACTGACTGTGTGACTCATTGCTGTTCTTCCAGCATTTGTGTAAGTCCTCTCTCAGTAGTCATTTTCACCACAAAATGACTAGATTTAGTACTCAGAGTTCTGCACTTTGGTATTCTTTCAGTCTTTCCAAACCTTTTTCAGACATCTAAATAACCTACATGTTAATCTAGGTCAATTTCAGAGGTACACAAGTGGGAAGCCAGCTGTTGCAAAGGGTGTATTTCCAAAATCTAAGCAAGATGAGGAATGTTGCCATGTCTTGCCTTGAACCAGCAGTGGCTTAAAGCACTGCCACAGTTGTGTGCTTTACTCCTGCAAGATGACTATCCCCTTTTAAAATAATCTCACAGCCAGAGAAAGTTTTCATTGCTATCTGCAAGAGGTGTTCAGCTTTTCCTTGAAGATTTTTTTTGTGAATTGCATGCCAAGATACAAACACAACCAGACAAAGATCTACTGTGTATAGTTATTACATGAAATACACTGCAGAAATCACTATGCTGGTGCTGTGGCCACGAACCTATGTCTTACGCCCAAAGTAAGCTCTTATGGTCAGGTGACACCAAACTAATTCACAAATACTGAAGAATTCCCCTGTTGTCATCTTGCAAGATACTCAGATATTACAGCAAGAGCACTTCTCTTGCTACAACCTCAAATAAGGCTGCAAAGATAATTAAAGTAGAGGGAATACCAAGCCACCTGGCACTGAGCTGTGAAAACAGGAGGAACTATGTAAGGATTCTTAAAAATCCTCATATTATAAAAATGCAAATCAGCCAATGGAAGGGTGACCAGGAAAACAGCAGAAAGAGGGAGAATACCATCTTTAAAAGCACTCTGTGTGTGTTCGCAGTAATCTTCAGGTTTCCAAGTTCTAGACTTTCCAAGTACACTTGGGAAAGAAAAAACCCTGAAACAGAATCATGAATTAATACATGAGTAAAGCTCATTGAGTGAGCTGTAGTGTTGCTTGCACTTTTCTGCTGATCTCTCCCCTAGGAAAAATCTATTCCTTCTTTTTAAACCACTCAGTTTTTACTTTGCTAGATAAACACCAAGACCTTGTAGTTACTGAAACTAATTTTCAGTTACTTGAGAACTTCTTTGCATCATACAAATCCTACTTGTGTTCTTCTGCAGATGCCTTTAGCCTGAAATTTTTTGCAGTCTAAAGGAGCCTTTGCATAAGTTCAAGATAATTAATCAGAAATAGAAAACATGATAAAAGTGCCCTATTTGAAAACTTTAATATCATTACAAATTAAATACACAGAACCAGAAAGAAAGTACCATTTCATACATTCTGAATAACCCCCAAGCATCAATACCCAAACCCAATCAATAGCCATAACTACTTCCATAAAAACTTACACTTTGCATACATACAACAGATGGGTGACAATTAGTGGAGTCTGACTTCTAAATTATGCTTTATATTTTGAACTTGATATTTTGGTGCAGCACTAGCAAAACTAGCCAGCTGCAACAAGGCTTTTACCATCACATACCAGGTTAACTTCAATAAGTAGCTCCCACACCTTGCCCCAGCACAGCCACCAACCCCCACAAGGTTTCAACGGTTCATCTACTGTCCGTGCTGTTTCTTCATCCTCTTCAGGCCAGTCCACCCTGCTTCTTGCCTCTGCTGTGTCCAGAGTATTCCTTCTCTGGGCTCCTCTCCCAGCCATCCTCTCCTCATTCAGGCCCCCTTCTTCTCCCATGGCCTCTCCATGTCTCTCTTACATCCAGGACACACTCTCTCTCCTTCCTCTGCTTCTTCCAGGTCTCTCTTAATCTAGAGCTCCTCTTCCATATCCCTTACAACTATTTAACTACTTCACAGGAACCAGCCTCAGCTCCACCTTATCCACATCAGCCAACCCACCGCCCCCGAGGCCAGCCCACAGCTGTATATTATCAATGTTAGTTAACCCACCTTCATTCCTCTACAATTCCTCTACAATGTTTCATCAAGTACCTCAGCTTACATGATGCTCTCAGCCCTATGTGACAGGGCTCCAAAGCAAGGTTAATATCTTGTCACAGATTCACATAAAGCTCTCTGGAACAATGCTAATAACAACACAATTTTAAGTACCTATTTTGTTGCAGGGGACTTAGTAAATGGCAAGTAAATGCAAGACAAATACAAGTAAAAAATTATCAGAGAACAAAAATAAGAAAGCTTGTCTTTTAAGATGATGCAAAGACCTACATACATAGTTATTGGCAGAAGAAGGCAGGATTAGACAGACGTGTTTTTATAGGGAAGCCAAATTTCACTGGGGGATGCCCCTCCCAGTCAAGGGATGGGTCAGGTGGAGACAGGCATTAGCCAGTGCTCCTTGGCTTTGTCAGAAGACCAACACACTCCCAGAGATTTATCCAGAGTAAAAGATGCTCATGTGCCTAGCTCTTCTACTAGGTGAGCAAAGAACAACTGGCTTGAGAAACCATTTCAAAATTGGCCCTTCTGCCTGGTTTTCACTGTTAAATGCTCCCACATTGCTTAGCTGTAGGCACAGAGGGCCCACGACAAGTACCCACACAAGATGAACCAAGATGCCCAGTGGCAGTCCAGGGTGCAGCCAGCAGTCCAGCCATCACCCCACAGGCACGTGTTGATGGGGCAGGACCACCACCCACGTCAGACACCGGGTTGGCAAGGCAAGGCCAGTGTCAGCAGCAGGCAGCCAAACCCCTCAGCCTGGGGAAGGGGTTACAAGGCGGTATGGTGGGGAAGGATGGTCACAGGCTGATCAGAGTAACTGGAGCCTGTTGGTACGCTCACAGGCCTGATAGTGAGGGGGAAAAAAATGCATGAGATATCGTAGTTGCTGAACGTGGTTGTGTCTGTGCGTGTTTGGTTTTAATGATCTGATTCAGTTACACTCTGTCCTGTACCAGCTAACTGATCTGAAGACATTTATTTAATGAATATTCATGAAAAATTTGGGTTTTGAAGTCACTGACTTTTTTTAATGTCCCACTGAGTCCTGATGGCACATCCAAGAGTGCTTGTCATCTCTTGTTCTTCCCGACAAATGTGAATTTCTGGGGCTTTTTTTGCCTCAAATACCAAACTCAGTGGGATCCAGCACACGCTACCTCAGCTGGCTGTGCTGCACAGTCTTTGACCAGACAGCATCCTGAAGCAGACAAGTGGAGACTCAGACCAATGCACCATTTGAAAATGGTGCCTATTTTAACCTACCTGGCATTGCAGGAGCTTTGCCTTTTTCAGCCGGGGTATCACATAATCTCAATTGCTTTAATGGTTAGGCTTTGGTTTACAGCCCTAGGCAGACATTTGCTCTGGGTTCCCACAATTCCAACAGTATTCTCTCCTCTTCCAAATGCTGTGCCCTCCTCCCCTTGTCCTTTTCTGCCTGATTCCTAATGTGAGTGCAGAAAGGGAGGAAGAGTATTTCCTTTTTTTGATTTTTATTTTTTTTTTTAACCTGGCACAAGTGGAGTGGCAGCTGGATTCCAGTATCTTAGAACCAGCTTTTCCCTGATGTCAGACGATACATTCTGTGTGTCCAGTATTTCTGTGTGGCAAAAAAAAATCTGTCTAACACTCTGCAAAGAGGTAGAACAGTAAATGGTTTTGGTGGGAGAATTCTCCATTGCTCAGCTTTCTGGCTCTTCAGTTCTTACACAGCTCCCCTGGCTTTTAGCCACATCCAGGTACAACCCATTCACATTGGATTGTTGGATCTTCCTTTGTGTCAGGTAGATGCAATTATCCTTGTAGCTGTCCTTGGGTTCTTAAAATTTGTGGTCTGAATTCTAGACCTTGCAAACTTACAAGCTGTACTTGCATTTGTTTCCAAGATTCATTAAATCAGGTTTGGGCTTTCAGAAATCTGTTTCTATCATTTAGAAGGAAACCCTAAGAAGTCAGGAATCAAGTTAAAACCGTGTGTTGCTAAAATCCTGTGTTGAGCTTGAAGCTGAAGGTAAGTTTATTTTTACAAGTGGTAGACAGAACCATACAGGGACAGCTGATGGCTGAGATGCCACCTTTCACCAGAATCTGCTGCCTCCATCACACCCCTTTCTGCTTTCTCACCTTACCTACACAAACAACATCTTAGAGTCCTTGTGCATCTTCTGCACCCATGGGCCTGGATCCCCAGCAGTTCCAGCATTTCCAAACTAGCAGGTACCAGGAACACACCCTTCGAAGCCTTTCTTGCCCAACTCTCCAGCTCCAATGCTTAAGATACCTCTGTTTGCTGCCTCCACACTGGCAGAGGTGCACATTGTTCTGGCACTTGCAACCTAGTTTTCACTCTTCTTTCTTATCTGCAGCTTTCTCCACAACTTTGTCCTTAACAAAATCCATCAGACCCAGTGCAAGAACATAAAATCCCATTTAGGACTTAAAGGTTGGAAACACTACTTAGTACTTGAGAACAATGCCCAGTACTGACCCACAGAACTTTTTTCCCTATTCATTGTTCATAGTTCACTATGAAATATGACTCCAGTAACCTTTAGATCCAGAATGTTTGTACAGCTCAAAATTACTTTGTGTGCAGCACCAAACACACAGCCCAGATTTGAATTGGCGATCCTTCTTTGGCCTCTTTCAGAGGGACAGAATAATACTGAAAGTCCTTGCCATTGCAATCATCTCTGGAATGATGGGATATCGTAGGACTTCTTTTCTGACAGTAAACACCAATTTATGTGAAAACAGAAAACTAGCCTGATTATAAAAAGATAGTCTTTTCGTTGACAGTTTTTATCTTTGATACAGTATTTGCAATAAATCAATTCCCATTTTAGCATATATAAGCAACAGTGGCTGTATTGACTTTTAAAAGACATTCACAAGTCACATGATAATTGATTAGAAAGAATATTTTGAATAAGCCATAATTTTTCTAAGAAAAATTTGAATTTTTATTTTTAACAGCAATTCATCTTGCACTGATTTTGTAAACTTCATATAATAGATTCTAATAATTTTGTCATTAGCCACTCAGGTTAGAAATGTAATAACTAAATAGATTATTATTCATAATACTTCTATTGAAGTTTTGTCATATGTTGGTTACAAGTTTGACTGACACTTGTAGGAATCAAATCTTTTACATTGCCCTGGAAATCCAGCACTTGCCCGTCTTGTTACAAAAATGCCTCACAAAGCTCATAGTGAGGCTGCTCCTGAAGAGGGTGATTTATAACTTGATCAATAGCCTACTGCAGTTAATGGGACTTTTCCCTGATGCTGGCCTGGAATGAGATCTTGAAATGTAGAAGCCTGAAACTGGCTATTTGATGTGAGTAGGTCTTCAGTCGCTAGAAACTAGAGAAAGCTCAGCTTAATGATATACCAGTGGGCTAAGTAGAATATGGTCTAAAAACATGTTTCTTCTTCTGTTTATGAATAGTACAAAAGATGATTAGGGAAATAGGAGTAGAGAGGATATTATTCCCCTCCATATTTTGTAAGTTCAGTAGAAGTGCATGTGTAACTGGCTTCATTCTTATGCTTTGCCTTGTGGAGACTAATACTTAGTATCCTTTGTATAGGCCCCTGCTACTGGCAATGGTATGAGAGGTTCGAAATACAGTAACTTTACTTTGTGGTAAAAGCAAAAGTAAAAAAAAAAAAAAAATAGATGGCAGAAGACTCAGAGGTAGGTCATCACCTGAATTTCTTTCTTAAGGGAAAATTCCAGTTGGAAGCGATTTTTCCCTAAAAAAAAAATATCCAGATGTCCTCATTAAAAGACCTCAAGTTGTCTTTTCTAAAGATTTTCATATTGTATGGAAAAAAAACAGACAGTCTTTTTCCACTAGGTTTTACTTCAGCTGAGGTTTTTATCTGATAGTTCTGTAATTTGGAACTTTTGTGTCTAACTTCAAGAGGTTCTTGAATTAATGTTCTCATTCACTCATCCACTGGCAATGTTGTATTTGTCACTCCACTTTGTACATGGAGTCCTGATCTCCTGCTCTCTTCTGCTGGAGCTACATCATTTCCCATTCCAGGATAATTCACCAAGCAGGAGGATAACAGGGTTTTCTCTGCTCTCCAGTAGCCATAACCCAGACCCTGGAGTTGGTGACATGAGCTCTCCTCTGAGCTTGAAAGAGTGATTGAATATTTAATAGCAATGCCAAGAACTAAGCGATCCCATCTCAGAATTTTAGCATGAAGGCTAGCCAAATCACCCACCCGAGAGCTAGGGATTTTGGTCTCACATACCCTGGTGCTTTAACCAGTAAGCCACAAGGTAAAAAGCAGAAGGCTGGTATTGCTTCCATGTTTGGCTAGGAAAACACAGCGACAGAGAGCTTCCTAGCAGCCAGTTCCCCTCCCCTGCACTTTCTGCTGCCCAGCTTAGATGCCACCGTGGTAAGCTGCTGACTTTCATGGGTACATTCCAGGATGTCCAGCTCCCCAACTTGCTGTAGAGAATCGTGGCAAAATTGGGTCTGTGAGGACATTTGTGTGGCCAGACACTGCCAAGTGAGAAGCTGCACTGCCTTGTGCATGACACCCAGGCCCGTAGGGGTGCAATCCCTGGTCCACTGGGCTACGTTTATAAAGGCAGTAGCATGTTGTCTGTAGTGGCAAAAGCAGTAGGGAGAGAGGGAAGTATTTCCGCAGAAAGGACACCATGACTGCAGACAGAGTGGCTTTACAAGTGTCTTTAATACACAAAATACAAAGTGCAACTGGATCAATCAGTTGTATTTACTTCTAAAAAGGTACACACCGTAGACAGAATTTTTTGACTGAAATTGCAAAATATATCTTGAGATTTTCTGGCCTACAGTGCTGACTGATGATACAGTTTCTGGTATTAATATCACTGTAATGGGGGTGGAAAGACATATCACATAAAAACTGTGAGCCTCTTTGCATTTATACAGTTGAGAACAACTTTCTAGACTCAGCTATTCCAGCACCTCTGGCTTTTATTCCTACTTCTGTGTCATTACACCACTCTATTGGTGATTTATGGCTTGCTCAATGAAAAGTTTTATATTAATGCGAACTGTGAAGGTTTGGCCTTTGTCCAGGGTTGCTACAATGTTATCTAAAGGTCTTTCATAAGCAGCAATTGTACTTAATTTAAAACTCACAGTATTGCACAGTATATTTTATATTGTATTCACTGCTAAATCTACAATCTTAATGAAAATTTTAAGGTACAGAATGGGACAACTATTCACATGTCACAGAAAGATGCTAAGTGTCTTTTTAGATTTTAATTTGCCATACCTTAGAAAAAGTGCAGCACAGACTAATGCCATACTAGCAGGGTCTCTCTAAATTTAGCCTGTACTCTTTCACACCATGGTCATGTTTCCAGAGCTCTTCCATGCGGTCATGTAGGCTCCTTGCCTCTAAGACCCTTTTCTGCATCTAATGTTCACAACATTCAGGTCTTGTTCATAATAACAACTTCATTTCAGTCAGCACTTTCTGCTTCCTAGTTACACTGGCAAGAACCAAAAATCTCTTCTATGATTAGTTGCCTGATGCTAGATTTGTCCACTGCCTACTGAAGCCAACATGTGTCTTACCATTACCCACCAGAGAGTATGGCAAGCATGAGCTATGCTGTCAGGTAGCTAAGGAAATGGTACAGTACAATAAGTGTTTAGCAAGTTTCCAAACCTTCCAGCAAATGCAACCAAAATAATGATATGGGATAACATGAGAGAGCATTCCTGAAATGTGAGGAAGTCGGCCATGACCACGGCTACCACAGCATCCCACAGAGAACCAGAGGTGAACCCTTGGCACAGTGCCAGAAATATAGGCTGGCATCAGTCATGATGCTGCAGTGTTCACAAAATAATTTTGGCAGAAGACACCAGATAGACTGTCGCTCATTACCTCAGAGAAAGTTAATCACAGTCAACTTGAGACAAACTGAAGGCATGGACCAGAGTTTCACTGTTTCATAAAAACAAAATATATAATCCCAAGAGTACAGGAAAGTGGCATTAGGACAAGGATCTCAAAACACTCAAGTGACTTGTACTGAGTTCTGTTGATGTCCTTGTCCTTCTGAACAGATGAATCACCTTCTTGAATGAGCCTTACAAATTAGTCTGTTTAGTCTTTTAGACCTCGCTATATAAAACAGTGGTAGAACTATAATAGTAGGCAATATCCTTATATAGGATAATTCTGCATGATAGTGGGGTGATCTTTTATCTTGCAAAACCTTTTGCTCTTTCTCAGAATTTAACATCTTGTATTTCTTCTCAGTGGAGAGGAAAATTAATATTTTCATTCTGACATGACCCATAAAGACCAGCATTTGGAAGACTATACATTTAGCTATGTTGAAGATCTCGGTTGCTCACTGTCCTGGTTTCAGCTGGGATAGAGTTAATCTTCTTCTTAGTAGTTAGTGCAATGCAAGGGTTTCACAATACCATCCACATTATCTTTCTTTAACAGAAACAGCCCACAGGACTCCTGTTCTAGTTGCTTTAAGTGTCTTCAACTGCAGTAAGTTCCCTTTAGCTTGGACAAATCTTTCAAGTCTGTCTTGGACCTGAGGACAACCCCACTCCAGCACCCCTTCCCCCCTGCTCCTGATCAAAAAAATGTATGGTGCTGTACCAAAGGAGAACAGCTTATTTTTAGGTGATTATGAAATACAGATTTTCATCTGAGAAGTACAGAACCACCACCCACACTCTAATTCAAGTCAGTATCAAAATTAATTGCAGATCTTCTACAAGTAGGAGTAGTTAGAGTGAAAAAAACCATCTGAAGAGTTTTCTGCTTTTCATGTCCACAGCTTCAGGCATGTCTTTTGCATACTACAAACAGTGTGCCAAATTATTCCTTCAGTACTACTGGTTCAAACCAGAAGTTTTCTTAGAATAATGAAGTAGGAGAACCATAGAAGAATTATAAAGCAGCTTGAAGAGAAAAAAGAATATGCATCTTATACATTGTTCACTAGATGCAGCGTGCGTATGTGCAGCAGCACTAGATGCACTATGAAGCACATAAAGATGTATGGAAATTCCCATACATCTTCCTACTGTAGTTGGACACTTGTCAAACTAATGCAAATCTTTAGGCAAAGCTGAAGCTAAACTTGCAGATCATAGTTTTAATCTGTGTCTTGGTCTGCTTTGGTTTGAATTTCTCTCCATCTAATTTTTCATAAGAATACCTCCCAGAAAAAAGAAAAAAAAAAGTTAAACATATGTCCATTAATATAAAACATTGGTTAAAATCTCTGTTACAGCAATACTGATTTACACACTCCCATTCCAAACTCTGAATTTTATCCTTACTCTTATGTTCCTCCACTGAGAGGATATCTGTCTGTTTTTCTAAATGCTTCCTTCAAAAGGAGGAAAACTTGGTAAATGTTGCCTGTGTTAACACAATAGATCAAGACAGAAGCACATTCAAATGTGAAGAAAACATTGTTGCAGCTTCTTCATATTTATATGAATAGAGAGATTAATTTCTAAGGACACAACCTGAGCAGCACGCCTGAAAAAAATGAGTCCTTGAACGGGTTTCCAAAGTGCCTTTAAGGATCCCCTCAGAAAACTCTGAACTTCAGCTCAGCCCTGGCTTACACACCTGGACTTAATTTTTATCTTTTTTGTCTTAACTCAAGCTGCCTCCAGTCTGTGTCTGCTCTTGGGACAGGCATCATCGGAAACCTTCAAGGAGCAATCCTGGGCTATCTTTTCTGCTTGAAGTCACAAGAAACACTGAAGCAGGAAAGCTGCATTGTGTGGTGGGACCATACCCTTTGAGCATCTTTGAAGAGTAGTTTCAATACTGGGCTGACAAAAGCTCCCTCCATCACCCTCAGGGAATGCTAGCAGGGGTGCAGAGCTGGCCTTTAGCTTCCTCTAGCAGCAAATAAAGTCACTGGAAGTTGTTTTGGTTTTGATATTCTACACTGTGACTTACAGGTATAGAAAGCTTGATTTTAGCCATGTCATCTGAGGTAACAGAAGCCCCTTTAGCTCAGCAGTAGCCTTGTAACTCATTTCAGGCCAAGGCCCATTGCAAATGGTGTTTAATCCCATCCTTTAACATCATGTGTTTAAAAATCAGATCCATGGTAAAACGTGCAGAGAACAGGATTACAGGATGCTAATAAGTACCCTACCATCTGGGAACGGAGGATTTTTTAGAATGTAATACAGGTTTTACATTGTCACAACCTTAAAGTGAAACTGCACCTTAAATGGATTTAATTTCTTTGTGCAAAACCTGACATTTTTATGGCAAAAAAGTTTCTGAGGACAGGGTAACTCCAAAGAAGTTCAGAAATTATAGCAAACGATACATTTTTCATTGCTCCTGTTTTCAGTAATTTCTGATTGTCTTTTATACTGAACTGCCATATACCCCTTTTTTGCCCTGTAGTCAAAACCATTTCTAAGACATGAGCACTGCTGGCAGTTATTCCACATACAGTCTCTGTTGTCCTGAGGAAAGAATTTACTTTTGTAGTTTTATGCGAGACTGAACCAACAATAACATCCTGAAAGTTTCAGTCCTGCTAATACTGTATTAAACATTGCATTGTAAGGTAACTTGTGAACATTTTTTTGCAGTTCCCAAATTCATACATAAATGCCCGTTTCCCTCCACTGCTTCCTGAAGTGTTTCACAAATAGACAAGACAAAAATCAGATCTCAAGCGTTTCAGCTTCTGGAAGTAATAATCTCTTGAAGAATATTGTAAACGTAGATTTGCACACTTAAGGACAATCAGGGTTTTACTGCTGACAAAAAAAAAAAAAGGAATTTGAAGACTGTAGTCCACCATTTTCCTGAGTTAATCTCTCCTTGACTGTAAGATTTTTTAAAAAACCTTATAATTGGCATTTGAAAGTGTTTTTTTTAGTGGTGGTAGTGGCTCAGACAAAAAGATAGAAAATTAATTTATTGTCTACTTAGTGTAAGCTTCAAGCTGATCCCATAAAGTAGATGTAAAATATTGTTATTTTCAGCTTTTCTTCAAAAAGTTACTGTGACAATGAGGTAACTTTAGCATTATGTATTTCAGAAATGCCTTAATCTCATATTATCTCATCTGAATGTCTGTAAGTAAAGAAGGCCATAAGTCATTCCAGAGTAGAATTGAGTAAGAAAATGAAAAGAATAATGTTGAAGCTTTTTCCATTGCATCCATGTTTTTGATTCATGTAGTTCATAAATCTTTGAGTACATTAACATCTAGGTTTGTAATTTTTGTTACTTTGGTTTTGCTTTGTTCTTAAAGTCATTTGTTATTCTCCTATTTAGGAAAGTTGTCGTCTAGTTAAAGCACAGACAGTGCAGTTGTGGTCAATATATCATAAAAGGCTTTTAAATAATTGTATATTAAATTATTTATTGAAGCTATACAACAAATGCTAAAAAAATAACAACAAATCCATATGGCAATACTCAAGGTCAGTTTGAAAATGGTATGTTAATCAAAAAGGGGATGAAGTCTTCTTTAGCCCATCATGTTTCTCAATTACAATCTTAAAATTTTAATCATGGGATGGGGTTCAACAAAAGCACAGTTTATGGCTCCTGGTATTGGATCAAGACCACCACAGACACACTGTAAATAAGTCACAATCACTTATAATCCTACTGTGCTGGTTTAGATGCGATCAAAAATGCTGGATTATCTCTGTTTTGACCAGTTTTATGCCAATTTCTCTCCAACATGTCAAAGCCAACTTGCCTTTCCACACATAGCCTGAAAGACTCATTGCTTGTTTCTTTTTTTTTCCTTTCCACCTCTTTGTCTCAAAGACCATTTTCTCTCAGTACTACTGTCCTTCCTTAATGCAGGTTTGGGGCTTTTACTTTCATTTGAACACATGCTGGAACAAGACCTTTACACTTCTTTGACTGTTTGTCACAGGCCTCTTTCCTTGTCCTTGGCTATTGTTTTTTCTTTTTCGCTCAGACCTTGCCATACTGCTATTCTGAATTGGAACTGACTCAAAGTACTCACAATTTGACAATTAGATAAAAATAACAACACTTCAACCTGATTTGCTTTCCTCAGAGTACTTTGGTTTTCCCCTTGTTGGTCTTATTCCCCACCACTTCATATTATGAGACATCCAGTTATCAGTCCTGGATATTTGGATCCCTTTCTGTCAAAAAGTGAAAAATAAACCTATTTTGAAAGTGTTGTATTAAAGAGTGAACTTTTAAACTTTTAAACGTTTTCTTCACTTCGGTTTTTCTCTTGTTTCTTCTTCTTTAAAATGTTTTCTTCCCTCCTGTTTTTCTCTTGTTTGTTTGGTTGTGGTTTTTTTGTTTGTTTGTTTTGGTTTGGTTTTGGGTTTTTTTTTTGGGGGGGGTGTCTGTGGACATCTGCACCTTTTCATTCTGTAAAATCCATTTGGCAAACTGCTTAAGAGCTAGATTGTCTCGTATATTCACAGTACTTGTGAGGACCTTTGTGGAATGTGATCTATGGATAGATATATGTCATAGGAAGACGCTTCAAATCAGGAAAACAAGGAGAAATAGAGGAGATGGGGAACATATTCTCTCTTTCCTTGAAACCAGTGTTGTAACTTATCAGTTTAAGGAGGATGTAAAAATATGAGCCAATTGATATGTAATATTTAAAACTATTTTACCAACACTTACATGACTTAATAAAAAGGCAAGAGAACATACTAACTATATAGAATTTAAATTTACTGATTTCCTACTATAGATGTATTTATGCCATTTTTTACTGCAAAAACTGAACATGAAATGATCTACATAATTGGAGACTGAAGGAAGAAACAGGGAGAGGAACGATTTACTTGTTCACCTGCAAAATATAGTATTTGAGATTTGCATATAGTTCCAGTTGGATATGCTTAAAGAAAAGGGGAGGGGGGGGGGAACCCCACAAAACCCAGGAAAACCTCTCTATAACAGTGTCTATGTAATTAAATGTACTAGTTTTATTAATAAAATGCAGTTTTCTCCCACGTAAATGCAGCCTCAAGCATTAGTATTACAGGATCTCTGACGATTTCCAGCTTTCATTTTCCAATTCCAAGTTCTTACTAAGTTGACAACCTTAGCATTAGTAATGAAAAGTGGCAGTTTTATTAATCAAACATGTTCAGCCACCCAGACATCATTAAAACTTGATATAAACTTATAGTGCAAATGCTTCTGCACCTGGAAATATTTTCATGAAATATTGACAAAATGGGTAAATGAAGTGTCGAGAAGATATCTAGTCCTCTACTGCCTCTTTGTTTAACTATGTAATCCAATTATGTGAATCATAAACTGGCCTTCCCTGACATTTGTAAGACTATGGTCTAGTCTCCTGCCCATCCATTTAAGTAGATAAATTCTAAGCCATTTTGGTGAGTTAAGGACTCTGTTTAATATTTCATTGCTTCTTGTTTAAAGCACATAACCCACAGAAGAAATTACTTTTTTGACAGATTTTACTCCATACGTAAAACAAGACGAGAGTTGAAATAATACAAAATTGTGGAAATAGATTTATACTGTAATAAATTATTTTGAGGAAGAGGGCTAGTTAAGTTTAAAATGTCCTCACTCCACCTGTGTGAAGTCACCTTGTGAGTTAAGGCATGCAAGGAATAGCTTGCACCTTACAGTTACTAAATCCAGAGTGACAGCTTTCCAGGGAAATTATCTTGTTTCATTCTGTGTTTGGAGAGATTGTGGGCCCAGTCCAGGCTCCCTCTGGTCAGGAGATCATACCGAAGGAGAAACATAAAAATGCCCTGTAGGTCCAGGAGAAAAGAAATCCTCTCTTCCAGGTCATATTTTTCTCCAAACTTAATTAACCTAAAAGCATGCCTCATTTGGTGATTTTGCCTTCTTACTGTTCACACTTCATTGATAAATTCATTAAAGTTTCCAAGAGAAGACAGAGCTGGGAAGTGATGAGAAACTGGAAGCTTTGGATCAAGGGGCTGGGACTGGTCGGACAAGGACACAAGGGAGAGGCAAGGTGGGAAAGATGGGACTAGCACCTTGTGAGAAGAGGAAAATGAAAAACAGAGAAAAAACTTGGGAAAGGCTGGACAAGAAAATTTGGGTTGTAGGAAACGAAGCCATGCAGCGTGGGAAAGACTGGGGCATGGGGCTGAAGGGAGATGGTAGGGATGGGGAGGCTGAGATTGGGATGAGAAGTTGGTGAACTGGTGCTGGAGCTGTTTGCACAAACCAGCTAGGAAGTCAGAACTGTGAATGTCAAAAGGCTTTGGACAGATGCAGAATATATTAAGCTTGGTGGAAAGACTACATTGCTGATCAGAGCCTGGAAGGGAGTCCAAGACCCTCAGATCTTACTAGTTCTCCAACTGCCAACAAAATGCTTGTGAACTCATGGCAAAATATGTTTTGTCTGTTTCTGGAATTGGGTGCTACATGATCACAGACATTATCAGCCACTGAGCTCAGGTATCAGTAGGGCTGTAGGATGGCCTACACATAAAGAAAGGAATGAAAATGTTCAGAGCAACCTTTTGTTTGATTTTTTTGTTTGTTTTGTTGATCAGGAAGTGGATAGATTCAAGAGAGGCCATTGAATCTAGCAAAACATTGGATGAAAATCAAGAAATGAGGCTGCTTGTTTTATCACAAACAAACAAACAAACAAACAAACCACCTCCTAAATGCAACAACCACAAAGCTTTGACCATTTTGGCTTTTGTTGTTCATTGCTATCTGGAAAGAACTGCCAAAAATGTTACATTCCCTGTTGGCAAGTCTTCAGGCTTTGTGAGACTTGATAAGCTCCTGCAGGGAAAATCAAGGCAATCTGCACTAACAAGGCACTGCTCTGTACTGAAAGACCCTTGCAGAACACAGGGAACAAAAAGGAAGGTTTCAGCTCTTAACATTGTAGTCTGCTGGTTTTGACATGAACCTGTTTAAAGAATTACTCTATACAGTCACTGCAAGAGAGAACCTGAGGAGTCCCGTTTAGCAACAGTCTAACATAAGAGAATGGCACTTCAAGAGAAGTCTTACAAGGGAAAAAAATGTACACCTGACAACTAAAGAGAGACCATGTCAGATCTAGAGCTTTAGATTTAGAGCTGTTCTTGCTTATATCCATCCAAGTCTTTCATTACATTAGAAATATCGTAGGTAGATTAGAAGGTCCAGATCCTGAACTACCTGTCTGTAGTAAGGAATAATCCTGAATGTGTTAGCCTCCTCCTCATCTCTTTTTTTTTTTTTTTTTTTTTTTTTTTTAACTGAATTATTATGTGTTTATGTAGGAATCCATTCAAGGATGGAGTAGATCTATACAACCACAAAGTAAGAATATTAGTTATTGCTGAGGTTCATTACTGCAAGGCTGAGAGGGTGGGGTGGCGAGGAACAACATATATACTAAGTTTAACCAAATCCTGATCTTACAGTCTTGAGCTGCTAACTTCATATATTGTTTCACTCTTAAGAGTTATCTTTTATGTTTATGTATTTTCACATCTATGGAACTGTATTATAAATGTTTCTATAATACTACTACATTAAGTCATCTAGTCCTTGATTAAAACCATTTAAAATTAGTAATTCACGTATATCACAAAAGATGTCATGAAAATAGGAAGGTATTTCTGAGTGCTGATGGGAACTAAACATGTTTTCCATTTCTGATGGAGACATGTATGTTATCTTGTGAGAGTATAGGCTACTCTGGCTTGTATTTAGGTGACAGGATTGTTTGTCAGTCCCATTGGCTTCATCAAAAAGCCATGTTTAATGATTATTTTAAAAAACAAATTGCATTTTCTGACATTATAATTCAACATAGTGAAAATTCTTGAAGTGATAATTTCCAAAGCAATTCATGGACTAAGAGGGAGAATGCTAGAGGGAAAAAAAATGTGCAAAAGGAGCAAAATTCCATATATATCTTTGCTTAAAGTAGGGAAAGAATCATAATAAGGAAATAATAAAACAGAAGTGAAGACTGCCTGAGGATATGTAGCTCCAGCTGAAATAAAACAGGTAGAAGAAGGTTGATTCAAGGAGAAAAGCAAGCAGGAAGCGGTCAGAGGTTTCATAATTGAATAGATTGAAGATATTCTCAGAATAAGAAGGGATTTGGTATGGGGTTTTTTTCTGTATTGTGGTTATTTAAATGTGCTTTTTCCAAAACAGCCAAAGCAATTTGTTTATGTCAATCATTAATTACAGCACTTATTAAAAATGGTTTAAATCAAACCAGGTTACAAATTTATAATAAGTCTTTAACCAGTGGAACAACTTTCTTCTTTTTTTTACAGTAAGTTTTCTGAAAGTTCTGAAAGTAAAAAGCTCCAAGGCTGTAGTATTTTTTGCCAAAATTCAGTTCTGAATACATTTTGACAGGTGGTCCATGCATTCCTGAAATCTCTGCAAAATGCTGACCAAACACAGCTACACATAAAAAACCAAAATCTCAAGGCAGTGCTCATAGATGATCTGTCATTTTCAATTTGGTATGTATCAATATTGTTTTCCTTGTCCTAAAAATACACTTAAATATTAATGGAAAAGCAACCCACTTGCATTAGAAGTGATCCTTCAGGGTCTTCCTAGCACTTCAGTTTTAACAGTCTCTCCTATTCATTTTCTGACAGTTCAAGGAGGTTACACCTGCCATTAGCATCTAATTAACATTGTTTTCTGTACAAAACCCCAAAGTTTGCCATAACTGATAGGCAGTGCCATAGAAACCTAATTCCAAGGGCTAAACCATGTGGGGGCTTAGCATAATAACAATAATTTTAATATATTAATAATATATATTTATATAAATACAGTGTGTGTTTGTGTGTGTGTGTGTGTGTATATATATATATATAATAATAATAGCCTTTTACCCAAGCAGAGAACATGTGTTTATTCCCATTAGTCGAACTGTGAACCTACTGCACAGCCTGGCACAGATTGGAGATAATGCCCAACAGCAGTCGAGATGTAGAATAAAATTACCAGTAGTCAAAACTCAAATTATGTAGTCAAAAAAAGAACATGTTAAGGGAAAACTAGTCTTAATATCCAAATACTCAAGCTGTTTTTCTGAGGTATTAGGTCTCATGTGGAGCATCTTGTTATAATCAGGCTTATCCATAAATGCAACAGTAATTGATCAGCAGTAACGCGATTTCAGAAGGCACTTCTCATTCTATGAGGTATGAGGTATAATCTACACACAGGAATAGGCACTCTTTTTAAGGAGTAGCAACTAAAAAAAAAAAAAAAAAAGAAAGGAAAGGAGAAAAAGAGACAGACACAATGTTTTGGTCCTTCCCCAGTTTTTTCCTGTAAAGCACTTTTTATTGGAACAAATGTACACAGTAACTTTACTCCTTGTTGACAGAAACTCTTCAAGCACCTATTTATACAGTGCCAACCTCTACTCTGGGCTAATCTAGCGCCCTTTTAAATATTGTATATGTTGCAAATCACTGAATAAAATCAAAAGCTAGCATTCAGTAACGTCATAGTTTATACCTCGGCCGCTAATTAAGTGCCACGCAGCCACTTGCTTACTTCCCCCTCATCCCAAGGGATGACGAGGAGAATTGGGAAGGAATGTAAAACTCCTAAGAACAATTCAATAGTTGAAATAAAATAAAAATGAAAGAACAATAATAATAAATCCAAAGGGAAGGGAGGAAAGAAAACAAGTGATGCACAACAGAGCTGCTCACCGCCCGCTGACCGATGCCCTGCTAGTCCCCGAGCAGCCATCAGCAGGCCCGGGCCAACCCCCCAGCTTTATATACTGAGCATGACATCCCATGGTGTGGAATATCCCTTTGGCTAGTTCAGGGCAGCTGCCCTGGCTGAGTCCACTCCCAGTTTCCCGTGCCCCTCCAGCCCCCTCACTGGCAGGGCCTGAGAAACTGAGAAGTCCTTGATTTAAATAAACATCACCCAGCAACAACCAAAACCATCCATGTCCTATCATCATTGTTCTCACAGCAAATCCAAACCACAGCACTGCACCAGGCACTGAAAAGAAAATTAACTCTATCCCAGCTGAAGCCAGGACAGGTTGTCAGCACAGATTCAGCCACAGCATTTGGTTACTGCACTCTTCATGGAGTGAAACTCCAGACTATTCTTCCTTGAGCTGACTCTTCCCCTGATGTTGATGTCTACTAAGCACCATGAATTCGAGTTGTCTTGCGGACACCTGTGACCAACCTGTGTAAATAAGGTACTTCATTCTCTAGTCTGTCTGGTGGTTTCTAAAATCAGTAATGTTATTAGGGAGAAATATGAAAAACTTGTTTATGCTTCTTTCTTTCTTTCTATCCTAGAGTAGACTGTTGCTCAGGTACCTCTTAGGCAAAGCAGGTCTCAAATGTGGTGGCTGTTCTGTGTGTGGTCAGGTTGCAAAGGTGTGTACGCTATTTAAATGGGACCCTAACTATTTATGAATTTCCTGAGTTTCCTTCTCACAGGGCTGAATCATATCTCCCCAGCTAGTTATTTCTAACCTGTTATCATTTTGTGCATGTGGTATTTTCTCCCCATGTTGCATTCGGAATCATCTGTGGAAGCAAAGCACAGGGCAAAGAGTCTGCTGGCTGTGAAAAAAAAAATAGTCAGAGGCTTAAATTAAGACTGTCAGTGAAAATTTTTGGCTGCCTGCTGGGTACTGCATTAAACACTTCATTTTACAGTCCTAAGCCCTTCAAAAATGGAAACACTCCTATGCTTTCTTCTTCAGAAGTATTAGTTTGAATGAAATGTAGAGAATGTAAGTCCTATACTCTTTTTCATTAGATGACCAGTACTGACAGATTACATATATGAAACTAATGTACATGGGAGAAAACTCTCAAAAGGGCCTGTTGGTCAATCTCTGAAGTTCATAGAGTCATAAGGGACTTATGGGACTCAGCAGTGGTCCTAGAGTGATCCCACTAAGGCTGGAAATCCATCAGTATTAGCAAGGCATTCATATAGTGCAACGTGGGCTCGTGCCAAAGCATGCTGTGCTTAGAGCCTTCTTCAGGTTCATCCAAGTACCTTGTAAATATGTGGCTCAGGTGGCTTAGAAACCTGTAACTCTTTGGTTCCCAATAGAGTGAAGTGCTACCGCTAATAGATAGACTGCAGTCAGCAGATGTCTGCTGCGCTAGGGTTCACACCTACTTGTCTCATGAAAGCAGGGCATGGTTCCAAGTCCCAGGCCTGTGAGGCCCCACAATGAAGGCAGTTCATGCCAAAAACAAGCAGTGCAACTACAGCTATGCAGGAGTTACAAACTGCCAGCCTTCAGCCTTTCTGTAGCTATTCCGTTCCACCAGTGTAGCTCTTCAAATTTTTAACTGAGTCCTTTCACAAGAATGAAATAGACTTGGCCTTTTCAATGAAACATGCATAAAATCTTAAAGTTTCACAGACATTTGGGGAAAAATAACTTTAAATCACATGCTCTTTTCTTTGCTTCTATGTGCAAACTGGAGCTTCAGCCCCCACAGCAGAACAGTCATTAAAAGTTAAAAAACAAGGATTGTCCCATATTTAGCCATTCCCAAATTGTTCTCCTCCTATAAATAGTGGGTTGACGTTGCTGAATTTTCAAAGGCTTTCTAGTGTTACAGTTAGAATTCATCTCATGTTCCCTTTGAATTTGCATGTGTCTGACATACGGTCCTCTTCACACAGGCCCATGTGAATAGGCAGTTAATGGTGATTCATGCATTGAAGCACTGCAGAACACTCCACTCCCCCCAAAACTCACATAATCTTAGGTAACCGCATGAGTATTTGTGGTTGAGGAAAACTGGAACCTATAAAGTAATAATCAAAGATATTGCCATATGCTCTTCAAAAAGTTAGCATAGTTGAAAAATAAACCCATAGTTTGGTCTGGCTTCATTACACAGAGGTGTGTTTTGTTTGCCAAAAACTAATTAACTTCTGGAATCAGTGCACGTCAATACATTCCTGCACTACAGTTGCTCCATTCTACAGTTAACTATGAATTGTGAATGAAGCATCACCTTTGTGTCACTGAACGACTTATCTTGCTCATCTCTTTCTTCAGAATTTTCCAGGAGTCCTTTCTTCTCTCTGCAGTTCTTAGTGGTCACTCTTCCTTTTCTGGATCATGTAGGGAAGATGTAGAAAGACACAGGCTCTTGCCCAGGAGTGAAGAGAATGGTTAAAACGTGTTACTGAAAGGTACTCAGGGAAAAAAGCTCTATTTCTTCATTTGCAACAGGGGTAGCATTGGTAGTTTTTCTGACAGTGTGTGATTTAACAGGGCCCCCCCTCAAAAAATCAGTGCATGTTATTCTGTAATTTAAATATTTCACACTGCAGAATATCAGATAAAAAGAATTCATCAATAAGCAAAAGCAAGTCTATAAAGACAGCGAGGAGAGCAGTATCAAGAGACTTGAGCTAAAGCTTGATTTTATGTCTTTAACAATTTTAAGCTAACACCATCAGCAGGTTAAAGCCAAGTTTATTGCCAGTTGAACTAAAAGAAGAAAATGCTTCTGATAAAAACAAGTGAAATTTTGAGCGTGGAGTTCAGAAATGAAAAATATGACTCATAAATAAAGATGAACAGATGAGAAGTAGTTGGATTTGGATGAGTTTTAGGCTGGCTTTTTCATTCGTCACAATGGAACACTGGAATACCAAACAGACCAACTAAGATAATCCAGGAGGTCAGTCCACTAAAGATAAAGGTAGCAACAGGAAAAAGGGAGCATTTATTTAGCACAGAATCAATTCATTAAGAGCTCATTGCAACAAAGGCACTAGGGGATGAGAAGGAAAAAACATCACATGAATACTAGAGGTACAAGCTAAGGAAATTATTAAAGGCAATAGTCATGGCTTGTTTATGAATATATATATATGAAAATGTGATATTAATGAAATTTGAATGTAAGAAACGCATTGTTGGGAAGAAAGACTGATAATAATCCAGTTAGAAAGGCTTGAGTAGGCAAAGAAGGAGCTAAAATAACAACCAGAAGTGGCATTACCTTTTTCCAGCTGTCAAATGTCTTGGAAGTAAGTGTGAATGTGTATGGATCAATATTTATCTTTACTCAACCAGACAGAACAGCAAATAGAATGCAAACTTGCATCTGTTACAGACTACCAAATACCTCTGTAGAAAAACAAAACACATCTAGTTAGAATGTGAAGTGAGAAACAGCTGCATCAGATGGCTTTAATCTGAAATACTATGCTAGAAAACTCCTTCTGCAAATACTAGTATTCCTTGGAATTTCTCGACCTTGGCCTTTACAATTTCCTAATTAAAAAAGCATTGGCTCCAGCACACAGGAATTTGTGTGAGATAGAAAGTTAAGAGTGTAAAAGATAAGCTAATTCTTACAGGATTTTTTTGTATGCAATTCATCACTGACTGGTTTTATGTGTGGAAAATTGAAAACATAATTTAAGAATGTTGTGAACATACTTGAATGCATCCAGAGGAAGGCAACAAAGCTGGTGAAAGGGCTGGAAGGCATGTCCTGTGAGGAGTGGCTAGGGACTCTGGGCTGGTCTAGTCTGGAGAGAAGGCGGCTGAGGCTTTTTGCTCTCTACAGCTTCCTGAGGAGGGGACGGACGTGGAGAGGGAGGTGCTGAGCTCCTCTCCCTGGGATCCAGTGACAGGACACGTGGGAATGGCTCAAAGCTGTGCCAGGGGAGGTTCAGACTTGACAGCAGGGAGCATTTTTTTACCAAGAGGGTGGTCAAACACTGGAACAGGCTTCCTGGAGAGGTGGTCGATGCCCCAAGCCTGTCAGTGTTTAAGAGGCATTTGGACAATGCCCTTAACGACGTGCTTAACTTTTGGTCAGCCCTGAAGTGGTCAGGTAGTTGGACTAAGTGATTGTTGTAGGTCTCTTCCAACTGAAATAGTCTATCTTATTCTGTTCTGTTCTGTTCTAATGTTACTAGCCACTTCCCCAGCACAACCTCTTCATGAATTCCCTCTTTACCTAACATACTCTTTGATAACAGTAGTTTAAAGAACTGACCACGGATCACTGCTGCCTGTTTGTAACAAGTCCTCAAGGAAGACTTGAGGGGAAATATTTCAAAAAATTGTAAATAAAATGAACAAATAAATTATAGGCTTTTCATCCTGGCATTGATCTCGAGCAAAGTTATGGAACAGCTGATCTCAGAAGAGATTAATACAAATGTAGAGGATTATATAATTAACACCAATAAACATTAATTCATAGAAACTAACTCCTGTCAAACTTGCTCAATATAATCTTCCAAAGCTTATACATTTCTGGTGATATAATGCACATTTATAAGACATCTCACTTGATGCGGCATGACATTTTGATTAAGAAGATACAGTGAGAAGAGAATCATTGTGGCACATATCAAATTATTAAATTTTGACTACCTGTTAAGATCCACAACATAGCTAGAAAAAACATTATTGATCAGGACCTTCTGTTGAGATGCTCTGTCTTCTGGTTTGATTCTATTTAATATTTTTTTATTAATGATGGAGAAGCAATCATAACATTGAGACTCATTAAGTTTATAGGTGACACAAAGGCTAAGGAAGTGGTCAACAATAGATACAAGTCAGGGTAGAAAGCAATTCAGATAGCTTTGCAGCCTGGATTCAAGTACCAATAGGCATTTCTGTACTTCAGAACATGTGTTCAGGATTGAAGTATGTATTTAGGATTGAAGCTCATAGATTTTGCTTTCCCAGAATTGAAGATCTGCCATTCTGGGTGCTGCAGGTCTAAAGGCTCTGGGATATTTCTTGTCAATTAATATTTATTTTAAGATATACTCCTTGCTTGAAGGTATGGCCAGAATACCAAGCACAGGTTTTAGATATGTATTGAGGAAAAGATTACTCAGTGGAAGAAGGGCATTTACATTATCTCTGTATGTTATGTTTATGCAGCTCCTATTAAAATAAGACCTAATTCTGATGGCTGCACTTCAAGAGTTATTTTGAAAAGTTGTGGAGTGCATGGAAGAGACACAAGATTTATTACAGACTAGAAATAATTCCTGTGTTAAGAGACCATAAGTGTTTATCTTGGAGGATAAAGGGTAGTTGATTACCATCTCTAAATACCTGCATGAGAGAAAAACTGTTTAAAAAGTATTCTTCAGTCTAGCAAAGATGTATTAAGACTCAAAGTCTGAGCTGATGCTAGATGACTGCAGACCAATAAAAAACCCCACCTGTTTTTCACAGCGAGAATAACTAAACATTGAAAGAACTTCAAGGGTTACAGTGCAACTCTATTGCTGGAAAATTCTCAATTAAGATAGGAGGCCTGTCTAAAAGATGTACTATTTTATCCATAACTTTCGGGTTTGCAGCAGTGATTACTTCAGAAAAACCTGATATCATGCAGAAAATGCAACCAGGTTAATCACCATAGTCTCTTCCAGAATGCATCATGATCAACAGGGATGGGCTTCCAACAGTGAGATCCTATTTAAAGCTTTCAAAAGATTATAAGGGAAATTGGGGCACATTACAGCATATGTTAGAAACAGTTGACATGGAGTAGATGTCAGTACAGATAGCAATAAAGAGGTTACTCTATTTCATGATTGTATAAAATACGTCACAGTACAGTCACAATGGTGAGGCCAAAGTCATGAACATTTTAATTGAACAAAAGATAATATCAGGTCAAGCAAAATGTTGTTGTTTTTTGAATGTGTAAAATCAAAATCTAAGGAAGAGAAAGAGACTTCTTCCTTGCATTCTATTTGAAAATGTTGAAATGGCATTTTTTGATAACTAAATGAAAAATATTTCAACTGGGTTTGGAATTACAAGCACACCAAATACAATCCTGTGAGACTTCATAACGAACTTCAGAACCAAGGGGCCTCCTCCCACAGACAACAGCTCTTGTGGTAAAAAATTGAGTCCTAGAAATAAATGAGAAGTGATCAGCATGACAAAGGACATAAACCTGGGGGTTCCCAGGTGTGACTTGATGCTTATTAAGAGCAAGGTGAATGCAAGAGTCATTAGTGTTGTATATTCTCAGACCTCCTACGGCATTAGGTACTCTGTGGAGCGTGAAGAATGTTCTTTTCAAAAAGTGTTGCACAGCTCCCCATCAATAAACCCTCTCACAAAAAGATTCCTACATAAATGGCACTCATTTTCCCTCTGATCCTACATGTACTTTCACTCACATAGGCACCTATGATAATTTATTGGTTTTACTTCTGCTATAGTTCACTTTTATTCTTCAAGCACACAAGAAAACCTGTATGCGGTAAATATCAACACTTCTTAGGAACAGTGAGTAATGAATCATGCATACTACATCACATTTATTGATTTTCTCTCAGATTGATGCATGAATGCAAAAAGAGATTATGTGGGTAACTTTTCTACTGTTAAGGCAGAAATCAAACTGGAGTGGTAATCGTGGATCAAAGTCTTCCTTATGGTATTATACATTTTATTCCCATTATGTGGCTGGATGAAACTGCATTTTACAGAGGATTTCCCAATATTAATTGTACCTTACAGCAGCCAAACTAAAATTCCATTGTTTTCATTGGTACTCCATTTGAACAAACATCAGAAATGACACTTCATGTTGTAAAACAAAAATGTCATTATGCTTAAAGATAACAAGCTTCAACATCCTGAGAGCAATTCTGATGCTTATAAGAACACATAGATGAATAAGATGCTATAACTTCACATAGATTTTTTTTGGAGGAGAGTATTATATACAGCAGTAGGACTGGGAAGAAAGAATAGGTGTATTCAGCAGGACAGTTTGTATGCACATATGTATACAAATAAACAAAACATTCTTGATTGTGCCACCAAACACTATAATAGTATTTTTTCCCAAAAGTTTTATTTTTAGAATTAATTTTGTAGGGCAATTGTGTGCATGGACATTGATCCATCTCCTGAGTACATTCAAAGCACTCCAGACACTTAACAGAAGATATAGGATACAGACAGTGAAATTATTAAAGCTGAATCAAAAGTAACTGTCTTTAAAAGTGCCTTTGAAAGTAGCACATAATGAATTGGCTAGGACATGAGAAATATTAACTAGTGGGTTTCAAATTACTACAGGACACAATTAATTTAAATGTTGAAAAAAATGGGTGTTTTATGTATTTAATTTCAGTTCTTCATTAAATCTTCCAGTATACAAATTATGTGTGCCAATAATTCGGGGAGGGGGGGGGGGGGGGATCAATATAAATAAATTAGATCTATGAACAAATTAATTGGTTTTCCAAATTCAATACTAAATGCCAAAATCAGAGGATGAAATAACTTTTATCTGCTGGAAGCATAGTCATTACCTTTTAAAAGCAGGCAATAGTTAACTAAACTGTCATTTTACAAAATTTTTTTGAAAATGAGTTCACTAAGGAAGAACAAAGAGAATAAATGCAAAATTTTTTAATGGTGATGAAAAAAAAATAGCTTCAAGTAAAAATATGTTCCTCAATATTGTATTCTTCTTGCTACTACACAAGAAAAAAACCCAAACAACTTAATGTCTTTCTGTTCTGTTGTTAGGAAAAAGTCTTGGTCTTACTTGACTTTAAAAAACCTGTTGCCTTCAGACAGCCTGGGATCCAGTCTTTGCTTTTGACACTGTAATCTGTCAATATTTGATTTTTATTTTGAGTGTTTAAGAATATGTATATACTTATAAGTGGGTATGATTTTTACAAGCACAAACAATGCTGTTGGCATTGGATTTCTTTTTTTCACTGTATACTGGTATAACCATTTTTCTGTGATAATGGAAAACTTAAGCAATAATTTGGCACTCATGGTGTGCATGCTTTTCTGGAAAATTTGCTTTTCAAGCGTAAGTGCTGAAAGCCAAATCTAGACTGTACTGTGCTTGTATACAAGGCATGCACACACAGAGACACATCCTATAATGCCAAAAGCAATTATGAAGTCAGAACCAGAGATATTTGGGACACAAAAAGCTTTTTTGTTATATATAAATAGTATGTAATGTAAAGTAATAGATTTTTTTTTCACTATCTATTACATAAGACCCTTCCTGATGTCTGGATGTCTTATAGCTACTATGGCAATACACGTAAAGATGACACCTCTGAAGACCTGTTTGCATTTCTTGTGTGGTTAAACATGCAGTTTATGCAGAAATTATGTATGTAATGAGTGCCTGTTACCACTCCAAGGACACTCAATTTATTTGGGATGAGATGCAAATATGCTGAACACATGCTCCCATCCAAGCATGGCATCTTGGTTATCTAGGTATCGTGATGAAGAAACTTAAATGCCAGAGCAGCATAGAGGAATATAAGAGAAGCATTTAAGTGACAGCATGACCTTGATCATTTTGTTCTTGCTTTTGGCTTGGAAGCATTTGTCCTAGAGTGCTATGGAGCAAAGATTGTTCCTGGAAATGAAAACTATTGATGCATGCTGATTGACACATTTTGGAGGAGCCAGAATAAGCCTGCAATAAGTCCTCAGCATTTCTTCATTGTTTATAATGTACCAAAACACAGCACTGTACTAGCTACTAAGAAGAAACTTTCCATCCCAGCCAAAACCAGGGCAATGCTGAAGAAGATAAAGCCATTTTAAATGATACTTTTGTGACTTTCATTCCTTCTACACTTCCCTTCAAGAAAACTGCAAAATCCTGTTGCTACCCTTGCCTTTTCTGTTTTAATAATAGCTCCTTATTGAATCATAACCACCTGTGAGTGCATTCAGTTATTTCTTCTACCATTTTGCTTAGGTTTTTGATCTTCCAGAGTTCAAACCTCCTCTATACCTGGACTGGCTGGAGACCAAGTATCTAGCAAAGTCATGTTAGGATGGGATACCAGCTTTGTAGATAGACCAGCTGGTGTAGTATTAGTAATAGACAGTGTACTTCAAGGAATCATGATCCATCTGTTTTCATTTTAGTAATGCAAGTAAGAAGATAGCTTGAACTTCCACTGGGCAAGTCTCTGAGGGGTTGGGATGATGTCCAGGGATGTGAAAAGGCCTAGTTCACAGGACTCTTCTGTCTGATTTTGAAGAAAAATTCTACCCTGAATTAGACAGGGCTGGGCTTTGCACCACAGTCTCTGTTTCTGTCTGATTCTGAGCTGACATATTCTTTCCAGATAGTCCAAAATCTGGAACCAAAAATCATCTCTTGAATCTGAAACTCGCATGTCCCCAGTTAACATCAGCACTACCATGCTAGCATGTGGCACTGCCAATAAACCTCCAGTGAACATTTTGCAAAAACTTCTGTACATACTAACTTTGATGAAATTTTGTTCTTTTCAATTTATTTTTTTTTTTGCCAGCTGTCTGCCCAATGTATTCAACAACAGGAGTGGCCACCTGCTTGAGCTAATTGTTTTCAAATACTATAGTTCTACCTTGATATCAAAGGGAAGAATTGTAAATGAAGGCAATTATGCAGGAAAGACACCATCTTAGATGACTGACAGACAGTGGCCAAACTGGTAGAAAGTTTTTAGCTTACTAAGAAAGCAGAGAAACCTAGTTCAGGAAGGAAAAAATGGAGCTTTGGGAAGCAAAGATCAGAAAACAGGTTGCGGGGAAATGAAGAGAGAATGGCAGGATTAAATAGGGTCTTCTCTTGGCTTCCAAATAAAATTAAAACAATAAAAAATCACTGAAGATCAGAAGTTTAGTTTGCTCACTATTAAGTAAACTTGATTTAGTAGGATAATAAGGAAGATGCCTCAGTGTACTCTCTGTGGTCTTGCTGATCAATAAAGAAATACTTACGACACACTGTGTGAGTCATCATTCTAATGACTAGGACTTTTTTCTGTAATTAAACTCTCATAACAACATGGATAAACTCTGCCACTCCTCATTATTCTGCAGTTCTAGTGATAGACAATTAATGTGTAACCCTCACTCACATGCTGAAATTGCTTTGCATATGCATTGTAGTTTCATATTGCAGTCTTTGTAAAGTCATTCTTTGTTTAACTTTTTTCTAAGATAATTGGGACTGTAGTACTTTTTAACCTCAGAGTATAATGGGAGGATAAATAAAAATGTGTGATAAGATAATATAGTATGGTTTGAGTAAATAAATTATTTATAGTATATAATTTTATCTTTTTAAAATATTTTCTTAAAGAAACAACAACCAACAAACAGTTGCATTCTGCCCAAACATTCCACCTTTAAGGGAGCTGTTCTTGGTGCAATATAGACAAAAATCTGGCAACTCGGTCAACTATGCCCTTCGTCTTCAAAAGACAAAGGAAATAGGCTATAGTTTAATGTTGTTCATTAAAATCCACGGCACTTATTCCTTTAAAAATCATAATTGTTCTAAATAGTGTCCTACTTTTAAACTAGAAACTTAAGCTAATGTAAGTCCTATGGGTCACAGACAGCAGTCATCTTGGTTTCAGGGGAAGCATTGCTATGCTATTCCTATTATTCCAGATTTTCTGCCTCAAGGTGCATCTTCTGCTCTCATTATAGAAAACTGGTCAGCCACTATTTTGCCTCGAGGTTATTTTCATTATTTCAGTGAACTGATGGTCTGGTGGTTCAGTGAAAAGTTGGTCTGCCTTCCTGGGAAATTATTTAAGCTGTTAGAAAGTAGAATTTCGCTCTGGGTTTCAAAGTGAAGTTTTTTGGTATTAGTTATTCCAGTGGTCCCTCGCTAGGCGATCACTGTGTGACTACTTTTAAACCAAGTATACTGATTTAATGATATGCAGTTTGGAAAGAGTTTTTTCCCACCTTGACTGTACTGTAGGGCTTTGTCACACAGTCAGCGCCAGCTCATCTTCTACCAGTGGTAATAGTGCCAGGTGGAGCTCTGAAGGTTGGCGAAGGAGCAAGGAGGCACTGTGTAGAGTTCTTGAAAGCTTTTTCTCTCCTATGGGTGGCTCATGCCTGGAAGACATACAGAATGAATTGTAAACCAGGTCTTTTAGAAGAGAGGAGAGTTTATTTGTACAAATTACTTTGTGTGTATAAAGTCAGAAAAGTATGTACCATGGGTACTTTCCTTTAAGCTGCAGACAAGTGCTTTTAGATACGTAGATAATAATTACTTCTGGAAGAAGTAATTTATGTAATAACAGTAGAAGTAGTAGTAGCAGTAGCAGCAGCAGCAGCAGCAGCAGCAGCAGCAGTAGTAGTAGTAATAATAATAATAAATCATAATAATGCTGTTTAGAGTAATGTAATGAGGAAAGTAGCCATAGCGTATACATGCTGGCTCTTCTATATGCAAAGAGACAATTCAGGAATCTCAGCACAAGTTGACTTGGCAGAGGATAGAAGCACTGAAGTGGTAATTTAGTTGAAAATTGTAATTTACTGTAGTTATTAGAAAAATGCATTCAGTACATGTTGTACAGAAACATGTTTGCCTCTGACAGCAGTCACATCAGTGCTTCCAGCGGGGTCTCTGTATTTCAGCAGTGGCAATTTCCTCTTCCCACTAAGCATCATCATCAGCATTCACTGTCTCTGAGCTGCATCCTCTCTAAGAGTGGTTAGAGTACTGTAGGAGAACCAGCAGATTCTCCTCTTCCACTTTGCATTAGTAATTCCACTGAACCAAACTGTTCTCCCAAACTCTTTGTATATTATCTGTCAGTGTGTTCCCATAAGTTGAGTACAGTATGTAAGTCCGCATGCACAGCTGCTACCTGTATGACTGGGTCTGCCTTCTTCATTGTGAGAATTTTTGTATGGATCTCAGACAAGAAAATAGGTTAGGGGCTAAATGAATGCAGCTGCTCACTGTCCTAGGATTTCATTTTCCTTGGGTGCTTCTTAGACATCTATGGGTCTTTGTTGGATACTTGGGAATTTGCAGCTCCTTGTAAAATTTGACCAGGTCACAGTTCCTTTATTTAACTTGCTGGAAGGATGTTCTGCAGAGAAAATTAAAATTTCTGTTGTAATAAACAGCAGGGGAGGGAAGGAAGGACGGACAGACAGAAGGAAGGATGGACGGACAGATGGATGGAAGGAAGGAAGGAGAAAGAGGGAGGAGAACAGAGGAACAAGCAGAGAAGGAGTTGTGCATATCCTCAAGGATGAAGGTGTCGAGTTTAACCATGAAACAAATCAGGAAAATTAACTAAAATACCCTTTAAAAGGTTAAGAAGGTTATTATATTTAGGTAAAATAACCTTAGCACCCTCACAGAAGTGGCCAGTTTAGCTTGCACCATAGAATCAAGGGGTGTGATTGACTCCTTGGATCACCTGCAAGTGTCTACAATGTCTTTGCCCACATCTGAGCCAATCACTCTCCTTTTTTTAATCACAGGAGAGAAATGGAAATATTTTGAGTACATTCACCTCCTTGTAAACTGGACTTCTAAAACAGATTAGACGAACTATATACTGAAAGTTTACCAATTTATCTTTGTTAAGTATAGAAAGAAGGCCGCAGTGTGCAGATCATCTGTAGAATTTACCTTCTAGATGTCTAAAATCAGGGGAAATGAATCCTGCCTGAAAGATACTGAATCAGTTCCTGACTAAATGTGATGAAGGACTCTATGTCATTTAATCTCTGCCTCAGTTCCTGTCTGCTAAACAGTTGAAATGCACCGTAATTTTCTCCCACTCTCAGTTTCTCAGGTTTATTTCAGTTGAAGACCTTGGAAGCAGGGACTGTGCCTTATTTTCCCAGTATCTTACTGTCCGGTATCTAGCCCCAGTCTTATTTGCTGTGCTGGGTATCACAGTCATACTATTCAGAGGAGCAGTGGTCCGTGCATGTACTTGAATTGTGTGTACCATATATAGCTGTACACAATAAGAAGTCTGCAGATTGCTTTGCTTTATACTATTCTCAGGCACCTTATCCATAGATGTGCAGTTTTAAATATAATAACTGAGTAAGGGAAATGTAAAGGCTTGGCACATTTGCTGTAGAGTCTTTGTTTTCCTTTATTGCCCACCCTTCTGCCTTGATAGACAATGTTTGAAACATTATCATAACTTTTTTTCCATGGTTGTTGGGTTGGTTCCTGTCAGTAAAAGCACTGGTTTACACAGCTTCTGACTACTTACACCTATTTCTATGAAATGATCTCAGTTGCTGTGGTATAAATCTTTCTTCTGTGTGACAAACCAGACTAGGGAACTGATGTAGTTTAACAATAAGCCCGCAGAACCAACAGTTACTAACCCACATGAGTTCCCTGGTGCCACTCCCTGCATGGAGAAATGTGCTGGGGATTAGTGGAATGAAGAGAATCCCTAGCCTGTGAGCAGCCCACAAGGCTCACTACGTCATGATGTACTTCAAAATACTTCCTACTTGTAACAGCAGCGAGCTCTTTCATTACAGCTCTGTCCCATAATGCCAAATACATAAGGCATGTGAAATGACTGTCCAGGTTCTTGGGGTCACAAGGTTTTTGCTGGCACAGTACTTGTGAAAATGTACACATTCAGCTAACAGAGGCTTGATGGAAGCTGCCACAGGTCTACCAACCTTTTCCAAATATATCTATCTATCTCAAACTGATGTACTTAACACATATAAACTTTTCCTTTTGACTCATTGTTCTAAGTTTCTCTCCCCAAATCCCAGCCTCAGACTTCTATTTACCTTTGACTTTGTAGCTTATGGTAGTTCACTCATTTTGCAGTGGCCTTCAGAGATTCCTTGGGTGGAAGTTATTCATACTGAATTAATTTCTTTTCTATGTAATATTTAGCTATAGTAAAAATATCCACTATGTTAGATATATTTGTCCATATGCTCTCTGTTACTAGAAGATCAAGCTTTAATTTGTCTCAACTAATGAACCCATTATGCCTCTATTTGGGTGAGCTGTATGTACATTCTTTGGGAGATTCATCTCTGTGCTACCAATTTCTTCAGTCTTCTGATGGTTTGGTGTAACAAGACAGATATAAATACTACATATTGCAAATATCATATTCTAGAAAGTCAAGGTTTGTAACAAGAAGCAATATAATTTATTAAGTCAAGTCTGATGTAGTCAGACAAAACCCCACAAAGGTTCTCAGGCACATAAACTCTTCTTCACATCTGAAATGGAAGCAACATACTTCAGGTGACATACAGAACCTGGTCTCAGCACAGTTTCATTCCTATTAATCACTGTGTCTGAGAGAACAGGATAGTTAACATCCATGAAGCTGAGGGAGCTGTTAGTAAGGACAGGGGTGATGAGGTCAGTAGCCTCTACTGAGTAGACAAAGAGGGGCAGATTATTGTCCCCTGTGAAGTCACAAGGGTTTGCAGAAGAGATACTGTGATGAAAATCATACAATGTGAGGTAAACTAGCTGCCTTACTGAGCTCTTGATTTTATGATTTTTACTATCCAGCAGAATAATAAAGTTTATATCCAGACTCACCTTCTGAAGGCTTACAGATACCAGAAGTGACCACAATGGCTTTGAAATGGAGGAATGCTGATAAAAAGACTTTTGATTTTTAATGATGAATCCTTTAAAAGCATGCAGTCTGACCTCTCTCAACAGCATTAAAGCTCTAGTGTCTATAAATGACTTCCTATGTAAAAGCATACTCATGTGCATGCTACACTTGCCATAAAGACCCCTACTGCCTGATCTCAAAAGAAGATAACAGAAGTCACTCAAACCTGAAATTAGGGCAGGGAAGACACAGTCTGCTGAAGGAGAGATTTTTTGTGGCTTGGTTACAGAATCTGGTAAATGATAGTAGCTTTATGTTTGTGGCCATGGAGCCATCCAGAAATATCAAGCCTGAAAATTCAAGATGCCTTTCAAAAAGTTACTCACCCAAAATGATTGGTGACAGCTTCTGCCTGTCCAAATAGATCACCATTTCCACAGCGACCTAAAACTAAAGGAATGGAAAAGTTCATTTAAATTCTATTTCATGCGAGCATTTACTGCACAGATGCTCTTGAAACAGTAAGTAATATTTCATATGCAGTGATTT
Organism: Falco peregrinus; assembly: GCF_023634155.1. Lineage (NCBI taxonomy): Eukaryota > Metazoa > Chordata > Aves > Falconiformes > Falconidae > Falco > Falco peregrinus. The sequence goes on along the minus strand of NC_073724.1, from coordinate 50,343,239 downwards.
TATGAACTTTAAAAAAATAGCAGATCAGTGAACAACTGTCTGTATCTCACCATAATGTCAATGTATTTTTTGTGCTATTATTGCAGGTGATTATGTAGTCATGACTATATACTTCGACTTAAGTAGAAGAATGGGATACTTTACTATTCAAACATACATTCCCTGTATATTAACAGTTGTTCTTTCCTGGGTATCCTTTTGGATTAAGAAAGATGCCACTCCAGCAAGAACAGCACTAGGTAAGTTGTTAATAATTCTGTTTTCTGCTCTTTCTGTAGTTTACTATCATTTGAAAATGTCAGCTTCCTTTGTAAGAGACCGCTAGCTATATGATTTGGATTATTGCTACCACATCCTGCAGCCCCAGATCATCACTGAAGCCTCTGGTTTTCTGCCTTTAACAGGGTAATTAGAAGTAAGCTACCCTGACCCTTTGGAATGACACTGCCACCTATTTTGCATAATATTCTAGAATTAATGTCTGCCTTCTTGTTCTCACCATGATATTTTAGTGACATTTTTAAAGAACAAATTAATTGCACTGGTGGCTTCCTTCCCTTCTGAAACTCTCCCCCAGAGTGTATTATGTCTTATATGTACAGAAAACTATGGGATATAATATTAACTCATGCCAAGTATTTTAGCTTGCATGCTTGAAATTAAGCTCCACACTGGGTGTAGAGCTATTTTTCATATATTGTGGAGGTTTATGCTGGTATTGATTTTCCAGCAATTCATTAATGTTAGGACCAGCATGTGCATTTTGGCATCATGCTTTAGGATACACTTAAAAATGTTGACTGTCCATTCTTATGCCTGTTGGAAAACTAGCATCAAGACCTTAGGGCTATATAATACCCAGTTATAGGCGTACATCAGAACTGAAGGAATAAAAAACATTTTAGTCCAGATTGTTGCCAGGACTGCCAATACAAACTGATTCAGAAATCTACCAGTCTAGGAAAAACGGGATGCTATGTCAAAGTTTACATGTCCATTTTCAAGCACAGAGGTTACAGTTTCCATCTATTCATTGCTTACTCCTGCTGGAGTTCATTACCATCTCCAGTTAACCAGCTTGGACTCTCTAAATTGTTTCAGTTAAAAAGAACAAAATATTAAAAACTGACTTGCCTGACTTTTTGGACTGAAATCAGACAGGTAGCATTGCAGGAGCAACTGAGACCCCAGATTTGAGAGGGTGATACTGCTGCTGGAGGGCAAGGACCATGAACAGGCTGCAGCTCCCCGGTGGACACATGAAGGCAGCCTGCAGCAGGCATGGTATTCTCGAGCGCTGCCTTCATTCAACCACAGTATAGGAGAGGTCTTTTGTACAAATCATGTCTGTTTCCCCCTTCCCTAAACAGCTGATCAAGAGTTATCAGTACTCTTCATCCTTTTTCATCCAAGTAACTAATGGTTTACCAGAAACAGTGGTTACTTATATGTGAAACCATTTCTGTTCTCTGCCTTTCAAACACCATGTAGAGGTGCTCTACTTGAACTCAGGATGAAGACAGCTTGTGTGACAGCACAGCCTTTGTACAGTTGTTCAGAATGACTTGTCCTGTTTCAGTCTGTCTCTCTCCTGCATCAATAAATCTGAGCATCCACCAATTTTGAGGGTGCTATGGTTTCTACGATAAATCCCTTGAAGGCCCTGAATGATTAAAAGAAAACTGAAGTGCTGAAGAGACTTTGGAATCCACTCTGAATGGGATTTTAGCTGCTAAGACTCTTTAACTTGTTCAGATACCTGATCCCATTTTCTAAGCCCCTCATTCATGAAAAAAACCATGCAGACATCTATTCAGGGTGCACTAGGCCCAGGTTACAAACATTCTTCCTTCCGAAACTTCTAATGCTTCAATAGCTTAGTAACTTTCAGCTGAATGATAGAATAAATAAATTACCAAAATTATCCTCTAAGTGTAACTCCCTCACTAGCCACAGCTTTACTTAAGCTGACTATATGCCAGCCATTCATGCTACCAGTCTTCAGGCATCTTCCTAGGAGGAGGTTGTATCAGCTTTAATTTTCAGTGAGTGACAAGGGGCATCCTTCCAAACCAAGAGCTGCTCAGTGACATGGAGCTATGGAACAGGATCGGTAGAAAGAAAAGTCTCAGGGAACCTGTAATAAGACAACTACAAGCAGCCAACACTGGTTCACACTTTACAGATAATTCTGTATTAAACCTCATTTTGTGTGAGGTCAGCACAAGATCATAACCTGCTGGATTTGCTCCAGGAGTTTGTAAAAAAAAGTGCAGCACTTTTGACCATTATAAGTCATGTGGCATCATGTGGGTCCAGTTTTCTGAGGCTATTTTCTGAGAAAGGAATATTCAGCCCTCACTCCCTTCATCTGAGTGCCAAAGTGCCTTTACACTGTGGCTCTCCAGCAATGATGACCCTAAGACTTCTCAAGACATTCTGTGACCCTCTCCACCTCCAGGTCAGCACAAAGACTATACAAAAGTGAAGCCAGAGCAGCAGTACAACTGCATGTTCCTGGCTGTGTAGACTTGCCTCTGACGGACAGAAAACTGAGCAATAGGCCTTTAGTATACTTCTCTGCTGAACTCTTTTATTCTTAAATTGGGTGACTCAGTGGAGATAAAGATTTACTATCCTTCATCTTCTTAAATAGACATCTGAAGCCCCATAAGTGTGCAGAGACTCACACAGCATCCATCTGGGTTATCCTTCTTAATGCATAACAGAAAAGGGAGCAAAGACATCTAGCAGTTTGCATTACTGATTTTGCGTAAGCAGTGTTCATACCCTGTCCCTGAGGGTGGTTCCCCACTCCACACAGCTCCATCTTCCAATTAATTAGACATGGAAGTAGGTTACAGCACTAGTCACAACAGTGTGACTCTCCCTGCCTCACCCCCTCAGCCAGCAAGAAATTCAGACAAAAAAATATATTCATATACTGAGGTCATGAATTTGAAGTAAGAACATAAAACTGAGATGAGATGTTCCAAGGCTATATTCAATGGCTATCATGACTAACTCCTAAAACTCTGATGAATAATTCAATTACTGGGCTAAAATATAACTTTTTCTATAAACAAAGTGAAACAACAATAAAATAATATATACATGGGTCACCTCTTTTTGTGCACAGAGTCCTGTTGCTCCCAAATCAGCAATGGCCTGTTGACTTTTGGGATGCAGTAAGCAGATGTTCCCAGTTTTCTGTAGGTCTGCTCATATAAGGCAACATATAAATCTGTCTGAGCAACAGCACATATCCACATTTGGATAGTGGCACATGGTAAAATTGTGAGTAATACAGCCAAAGGCAAACCACTGAAATTGTCCTGCTAATTAGTTGAAATGTATTGTAGACTCAGTGCACCAAACCTACTCTGAGTATAGCTGCATTAATGTAAAAAGCTAGCATCAGGGAAATATTTCACCCACAGAAATTAATGAGTAATTTCCTAAGCTATTGGCAACTCTTCATAGTTATGTGAAGGACAGGTTTTTCTCCTCTCTGATTACTAAAGTAATAAGCTATTTCTGTCCTGGAAAAAATAAATGCAGTCGGGGTATTTGGCTGTGAGGGAAAAAATATTGGACCGTAAGTCCAGAGGCATCAAAGTGCTCTTTAAAACTTGGCATCACAGTCCCTTTTTCACATGCACTTTGAGTGGCTGAGGCCCAGAGTCGCAAAGTGACTCACTCCAGGCCACCTGAAAAGTCAGTGGAAAACTGGAAATGGAATTTGAGTGTTAAATGGGAACTGTGTTTTGTGATCCTGGGTTATTCTGCCCTCCATGGAAAAAGAAAAAAAAATGGCACTCTGCTGTTTCTGCTTGTCCAGTAATCTTATCATCTAATCCCAGTGTTCATAGTCAAGAGCAGCCAGCAAGTGTCTGAAGAAAATTTACGATCTGGAAAAGAATAGGTTGTTTTCCTTGAAGATTAAGGGAATTAAGTTACACTGAAGCTTTCATCCCAGTTTCCCCCTACTTTTACAAAATGAGTGTAACATGTACAGTTACTACATATGCAGTTACTACAGAGCAACTTCGAACTGTAGTTTAGAAAAATACAGTGGGTGTCAAGGTCAGCAGTGTGTTGATGTACAAAGAAGATACAGGTGATGTTTAGCAAAAAATGAAGGTTGCTTTCCTTGTCATTCTATCTTAACCCTCATTCACTAGAAAACCAAGTGAGTGCTCTAAACGGACCAGAAAGGTAGAGAAATTAAGTTTATAAACAAGTGATAGCATGGGTAAAAGCAGTAGATCTTTCCTGCAGTGTCCCACCAACATACTTTTAGGAAAATAAGAAAAAATGAGCCTTGCTGATCAAAGAGCTTCTAACACTGAACCTCCTGCTATGTCACTTTGCATATGATTGTCCAGGAAGGAGCTTTCAAACAGTAGTAATTTTAAATAACTGTTTAGGTCAATGATCTAAGGGTTAAAGTGTACTTATGCATTATTTACCCCCACATAATTTCTTTCCCCAACAGTCTTTTTTAATTTATCAAATAGCATCTTTGGTATGAAATTTGCTCAGAGAATATAAATGTCACAAAACAGTATTTACACACAAACTTGTAAGCTCCCACTTACACTTGTCTACCTGAACATTCTGAAGTCAGGTTACTTCAAAGCTGTCCTTGGCTGATATTAAAATTCTGTTGAAATAGGTAGTTCATGAACACAGTGAATTCCAATAACAGATGCAAAGCTCACTTTGCCATACAAGCCTCCCCAAAGTGAGAGGCTTAACAATTTCATCTGGCAAGGCTTATTGCATTTGAAACCACTCCATAAACTGAAATATTCTTAGTATGAGAGATAAAATGAGCTAAGGATATAGAATCTAGATATTGTCTTTGGAAATAACTGGTGCTTCCTTTTATTCATATGTGCATATCTATAGTCCAACTTGTAAATTTATAGGAATACAAAACCATATCACGTGCTGCAGCTTCTTTCTCTTTGCTCTCTGCCTGTATCCCCATAAGACTAATTTTAATATTTTAAAATTTGTGCCAATGTGTTAGATGTAAAATTGATACACTGGATAGAATTTTTATTATTTAAAAAAATCATTGTTTATGGTGTGAGCTGGAATCCAAGTTCAAGCCTCAGTTTAAATGAAGAATGATGCTTTTCTATTGGATTCTATGTCATAAAAATATTTTGTATAAAAAATAGAAGTAAAATTATGTTTGTTTTATCTTTGAATGTTTCTGCCTGTGTGCTCAGCAATCTTGTCTCATGCCCTCACCATAATTTGAAATGTGACATATAATACAGAAACTATGATGGCTTTGATAATGCTAAACTTTCCCTTCCCTTAGGTTTTATATTCTGGTAGCAAAATGTGATTTGCTGTCAAACAGACTGAGGATGAACACTATTAATATCTTAAAATCAAAATAAATCTGACACCATTGCTGTGTCTATAAATTTGGTAGAACCTACTTTGTTTCAATCTGCTAAAATTAATCCAGAGCCACCCAAAACTCCCAGATCCTGTATCAATGAGGCATTTACAACATGATTTATTGGGCTGGTTTTGCTTAGTTATCACTTAGAGCTTCTAGGTGTTCACAGTCTCAAGGCATTCTGGCAGGCATTTCATATTCAGGCTTAAGGCATGGATATAGGACTCAAGCTGAGTTGAGGAAAGCATAGAGGTTAATGGTAATTTTTCTTTCACTTCTCTGCCTTCCTGTCCATAGTCACTTTGGAAGTTGGTCATCATTACAGAGACTTGCACAATATTCTTGTCACAAATAATACAAAGTTATACCTCCATTTCAGTAAAAAGAGGGAAAATATTGCATTGTCAATACAGCATTCAGTAGAAAAATGGCAGACCTTTGCAAAAAAAAAAAAAAAAAAACGGGTTTGAGCATTATAAACTTTTTACTTTTTATTATTTTTTTTTAGCCTTTTAATAAAAAGACCATCCTAGAGTAATCTGATATCCTATTACAGGATAAGCAGGAAATAAAAACTTTTCCTTGACTCCAGGTAAAAAGGACACTGCACATTGTGCTGGAAGAACACTATAGATTTAGAGTAATCTCTAAATGAAGGTAGTAAAATACCCAAGAGCAGGTGCATGTCCATGTGGCTCTGAAAAGGCCAGATTTCGGTTAGAAATCTAAATGTGGGTTAGAAAGTATTAAAGAACTTCATTTCATATTGTAGAGTATGTCATAGTCTGGATGCAGTTCTTCTGAAGTTAGTGACTCCCAAGGCCTGAGTCAGGGTCATACAGAAAGACTCATTAACCTATAGTGAGCCAGGGCCAAAGCAAACCTAGTGAGTCAACACCTTTTGCAGTTCAACATCTTTGTAGGCTTTGTCTCTGGAACTTTTCCTAAGCATCAGCCAGCTACAGAACTGATGCTGAGGGGTCTGGAGGGATTGCTGGATCATGGCAGCCACATGTGCTTATACTGGGAGGTGGCACAGATGACAGGAAACAGAAAGCTATCTTCACAATAGATTTTAGATATCCAAGATACACATAAAGTCCGCATTTCCCACTTCCTATCAGCACCGCTTTCATCTTGGTTATTGGGTTGTGAGGTTTTCAGCAACTTTTGCTTATTTGTTTGTTTGTTTGTTTGTTTCTGGGTAGTGGATATTTAAGGAATACAATTAGTGATTATTCACTGTAGAAGGTTGAGCCCCAGGCAATAATCTGCCTTTTGGTTCTTCCAGGGACTGTTGGAATGGGGAGGGTTATTCTTGTGAATCACTGTAGTTTCTATCAAATGCTACAAATCAAAGGTGGGCACTCCTTCATAAACGGAAAGTAGTCCAAAGTAATCCACAGATACTTCTTTCTCTCCAGAGTGTTGTTTGTGGGAAGTAATTTTACTATAAGGCATAGTTTCAGTCATCCCTTGCAATTTCAAACACTATGTACCATTGCAAAATATCACTTTAACTATAAAAAGAAAGATTACCTTATGGTTATGTTGTTTTTAGAGCAGATTCTGTCTTGAGACTTATTTGAGTGAAAGCTTTATTTTTCTTACTAAGCCATTGAGGAGTTTTATTTTGTTCGGTAAGAAGGCATGTAGTTCATAATGAATGATTAAAAGCATCAGCCCAAAGTGGGAATGAAAACTTCTGTTCCTCAGGAATGAAGACAAATTATATGAATTACCAGCAGCCAAATAACTGACACCCCATAGATTTCATTCTAGGACAAGTTTTATTGTTTCAGGATATTTCACACTAAGTAATTCCCATTATATTCATTATTCCCATATCTAATGTCTAAGTTGTTATGCTTTGTATGAATTAAAAAGGCTATTTCCATTAAGGTTACATCTGAAGTTTGTATGAGAGTCTGTTTTCCCTTACTGAGAAGGAAAATAGCAGTGAAGGAATCCCAATGGTGTGAAAACACATTTTTAAAACTCATAGTCAGAGCTTCGCAGCAAAATTTCTTGGCCCCCGCCATTTTTTTATTTTCTTTTTTGAGCACAAGATTTTTCATGAGAGAAGTACTGTTGTGAAAAAGACCATGTTTCCTTCATTGTTTTCTAAGTTTCTTATTTTTTATTTTTCTGGGTTTAGTATCTTTTCTGCTTTATGCTTTTTTCAAAAATTTCTTCATTCTCTCCTTGTCCTGCACCCCCACCTCCAACCTAACTGGCATCAGAAAAAGGAATAGATGAGGAAAAGCATACTGAGATGCGTGGGAATGTCACTTTTGCAAAGATGAATATAAACAGCTGAGGAAATCTTTGTTTGCAAAATACCACTGCCTCTACTGATGTTGTTTTTTATTATTTTTATACTACCAAATGAAAATAATTAATTATTTGGGTACATTTTGGATTTCTGTTTTGTATGTTTGTTTCCAAAGATTCTTCTGTGACATGGAGAGATGATGTTGCATACAATTAAATCAAGTTTCTCTTTGCAGGCATCACCACAGTATTGACCATGACAACTTTGAGTACCATTGCGAGAAAGTCATTACCCCGTGTATCCTATGTCACCGCGATGGATTTGTTTGTGACTGTATGCTTTCTATTTGTCTTTGCTGCTCTGATGGAGTATGCAACTCTCAACTACTACTCAAGTTGCAGGAAACCAAACTGTAGTAAGAAGAAAAAGTCGGTAAGATAAGAGCATTTAAATTTCTTTTCTAATATGTGCATGGCTCAGAGAACAGAGAATCATTCAATGACAGCCTGTAATCCCATGGTGCTCTGCTCCTCTGAGCTCTTCCCAGTTTGCAGTGTGGTCTGCCTTGAAAGCTGATGGAAAATAGTTACTCACAGTAACAGTAGAAGCAGTTATGTGCCTGTGGAGTGAGATCTGTTCCTAACAGAAGCAGCCTGCTGACTGTGAGACAGCAACCCTGCCTACGCATCTTTTGTCCTCCAATTACTGCGCTGGTAGTCACAAAGGGCTCCCAGTGGAACAGACTGAATAGCTTGTTATACAAATATATGCACATCAATGTATATTCAAATGCATCTGTTATTTCATGGCTTAACAGGTCTAGAAATATTTATGAACTTTATAAATAGGATTTCAATGTCTCCACTGGGAACCAGCACTTGTTTTTAGCCCTGTGCACAACAGAGCTTGTTCCTAAGTACAAAACCGGAGGTGGTCACTTAAGGAAAAGTTTTATAGATGGCTGCATGATACAATCAAAATGAACTTGCTAATGATGAAACTAAAATTGCTATCCTATAGAAAAATTGAATGAAAATGTCAGGAGTATCTTTGTGAGTAGGATGCATTTCCATACATGTGAATGAAGATGAGGAAAAGCATGCAACATTGATAAGATTTAAATTAACACAAGAACAAATGCTCACTTAGCTATTGTTTGCTAAATAAATAAATGTAATGGGTTGAATAAAGATTTAAAGTGGATGGAAACTAGGTGTGCATTCTGCTGAGGTTTCATGCAGTTTTAAAGTGTAGAGAATATGCTCAACATATACAATACTCAGCTTGAAGTGTTTTGTGGACAAATGCATTGAAAGGCTTTGTTTTAGGAATGCTATTGAACATTAGATGCATATGAAAAAATAAGTATGTTTTCTTCTGAGTAATTCTTTTGTTATCTTTATTTTAAGCTACCAGATGTCAGTTTTGGTCATGTGATGGTAAGTAAGCTTTTTTTTTCAGTGAGAGCAATAGAGGCATGAATATATGGTTGACATTTACTGGCAGTAATTCCCAAGAAAGCTGTAACACTATATTATGCTTTATCCTGACTTCACTATAAAGTTTTGTTTTTTTCTTAAAAGGTCAGTTTGGGTTTGGCTGTGGCAGAGGAACATAGTTGCCTCTTTCTATAAGGATTTGTCAGATGATTTGGGAGGGAGAAGGGTCAAGTGTAGAATATTGTCTGTTATTTTTACCTCAGAAATTTTGCATGCCTGCTTTATGTAATACTGCAGTTTCTCATTACATTTTATAGAAAAGTAATAAGCACAGGTTATGTCATAAATTTGTATGAAGCTTTAACTGAGTTTCATAGAAAATAATTTGTTTATGTGTATCTGTAAAATCTTCAGCAAGCTTTCAGGTGGATTTTAAAAAAAATTAGGCAAACAAGTTTAACAGTTAGCTGTATTGTATCTACAAATGGAATAAATCCTCTTCCCAAACCTCTAGATAACTATACGTGTACAGTTGTAATAAAAGTTGAAACTGAGCACAAAATCGTTTATCTAAATGGTATGAAATCTGAAACTGGAATACATACTATAATACATATAACTATAATTATACAGATGGCTAGTTAATCAGCTGATTGGATGGCCTGCTTCCCATCTATCAGATCCAAATAACAACAAGGACAGAACTGAAACACTGCTTTTGCATTTCTTGGTTTGGATGTTGAAGCTGAAATTTATAATTTACAGCTTGCCTTGCCAGACCTCTCAGGTGGTACTGGGCTGGTGACCACTCCAGCCCTCCTCCCAACCCCAGCTCAGCAGGACGCACAGGACACACATGCGCCTTCACCTGGTATCTAGTCATTTCAGGATGCCTCCTAGCTGACAGAGATTAAAGCAACCAGATTAATCGCTCTGTATTATCAGGGCATTTGTTTTATCTTCTGTCCTGAGCAGATAGTTGATACAAAAAAAACCAAGAGAAAACCCCAGGCTATTGACAGATGAGAAAGTTTCCTTTGCAGAACCAGGGCATTTATTTATCTTCACTTACCAAAACTGTCTGGAGAGATCTAACTTAGCCTTTCCTCTTTTTAACATCAATATTGTAGCCCCAAGTAGGAAATTTTCATAAAGGCCTACAATAAAGGAAATATATGTGACATAGTGCTATAGCAGAATTCCATGCATAATTTAGTCACATCTTTTTTCTCTCCTTAGCACTACAGTCAAAAAATGATTGCTTGTACAATAATATTAGACTTTTTTCCCATGTGACAGCACATTGTAAAGCTCTGAAACCAGCCACCTGAAGCTTTACAAATGCAAGACCATGAGGGTGTCATTTCTGTCATCTAATCTCAGAGATAAAGCCATTCACAAGAAATAAATTTGCAATAATCTTCTTCTAACTGCAATCTGTTTACAGTCCACAGCACAATACACCTGAGAGATTTCAGCCATTTACTTATGATGAGATGAATTGTGTCCTAGAAGTAATTGGCTGGATACCATAGGGCAGCTGTTCAGATGTAGTTATTTATGTTGAAGATGCCAGTATCTAAGCAGAGGGATACCACATCAATTATTAGCTCAGGGACCAGCATTTTTAGAGGTGGGTAATATTATCGTGTGCCAAACCAAAGAATTTGTAGAAAGAAAATGAAGTCAACAGAAAAAGGAAAATTTCCACTGAGGGACATCAGTCATATCACTGATCTGTTTCACATCCAGAGTGAAAGTTTTCAGATATGACCCAACACCTTCAAGAGGAAATGTTGAGTACTTTGCACAGTAAGAGTAGAAGCAGGGGCCCAGAGCATCCTCCAGAATGTCAGCAGGCACGACACAGAGGCATACCCAGGATGCTCCTGCAGGCAAAGGCAATGTTCAGCACAATCACAGGGAGCAGAAGGGCCCCTGACATGGAGAAAACTGCGTTGACAGGGCTGCAGTCTGCTTTGTCAGGGTGGTGCAGATAGGCAGCGAAGCTGATGGGACCTTTCCTAGTGATGCCAGCGGAGGAGGTGACATTTGTGAGGATGGAACGGGTGGCTTGATGAGAGAGGACACCATTGTGAGAAAGCATCTTTCAAGAAAAGGAAATGTGTGACAGAAAAGCTGACAAAGTGTAAATAGGGAGTACATTGAAGGAGGAGAGGGCTGTAGGTGCGAGTAGTACTGTGAGGAAGCGTGATATCAAAGTCCTAGTTCTGAGCGTCGTTAGTGTGATAAGCACTAAGGGGACATGCCTAGGGATGGCATTTTGATATCCTGTACTGAAATCATCGCTATCTGTTGCTGACCATGTCTGGTGCTATAGATCATAATAAAAAAGTTAAGAGGCAGTGAATGTAGCTATACAAACTGGAGATTGTTCTGTAATTAAATGGGATAGGGGAACATCTTCCTTATTTTTCAGAATCCACACTTAAATGTAGTAGCTGTAAGTGTTTAAAGCAACTTGAAAACAATATTCTGACAGGCAAGTGAACTCCTAAGTGTGAAAAAATGATTACTAGGAAATATATGCTTAAGTTATCCAAGTAGAAAATACACCGGGAACTATTTAACTTGCTACGCCACAATGTCTCTACGGAAATTCATATTGAAAGGCGTCTTCTGAGGGAAAGGAAGATGCTTCCTAAATCTAGAATTCCGTTAGTATCGACCTCTTATTTTCAGCTCCTGTGATTTTTTCCCATGATTATTAATTGTGATCTGCATCATCCATGGAAGCTTATAAAACTGTTGGCTTCTTTTTGTCTCCTCAGAATTATTCTGTACTTGATATGAGACCACCAACTACAGTCATCACATTGAACAATGCCATGTATTGGCAAGAATTTGAAGATGCGTGTGTCTATGAATGCCTGGATGGGAAAGACTGCCAGAGCTTTTTCTGTTGTTACGAAGAGTGTAAATCAGGCTCGTGGAGGAGAGGACGGATTCACATAGACATCTTAGAACTGGACTCTTACTCTAGGGTCTTTTTTCCTACATCCTTCCTGCTGTTTAACCTGGTCTACTGGGTTGGATACCTCTATCTTTAAATGTTGCCTGTAGTGGTGAAGACTGCTGTGTTTTTACACTGTGGAGGGATGGTGAGAGTGCAGAAAAAGTGAAGGACATGGTCAGTTTCATCGCAAATTATAAAGGCCACATTAACTTTCACCATCACAGAACCTGATGAAGAATTTTAATATGTAATTGCCTGAAAAAGAAAAACATGGAAGAATTCTCTCCTTACTGCTATTCATTTTAAGGAAAAGATTCTTATAAAATTCAGCTGAATTTGTAGTGTGAGCGATGTTTATGAATAATTGTTGTATATTAGAATCTCTACTATTCTCCCTTGGCATAGAAGCTATACACAATTCAGGCAAAGGTTAAATATGTCATTTTTGTTTTTCATTCCCACACTTTCTTAAAATACTGCCATATCCCTAAGGCTCAGAGCAACATATGCTGGCACTGGCAAATAAGTCAAAGCCAACAAAAACACTCATTTGTATTTAAACTTGCTTGAGCTATATCCCATAGGTTTTGGGAAACATCTCATTGGTAACCTCCTTGCTATAGAGAAATCACCAAAAGACAGTAAGAAATGTCTGTGGTGAGATCAAAACATGGACATTACTTTCTGCAAAGGTCTGGGATTAATGGAACTAGCCACTTACCTACACATGTTAGTTTTAACTTAAGGTAAAAAGACAGAGTTATAAGAAAGCTACTATTTTAATATAAATAAAAGACTTGCATATCTCTGAGGCAGCTGTAGGCATAACTTCTACAGTTTTTCAGGCTTTTAAATGTCTTTTTTATGACTGGTTAAACACAGGATGGTCATTGATTTCTAAAGAACTCTACTTGAAGCAGGACAAGATTCCTGCTTGTGTCATTGTAGCAGATCACAGCTGATAGGCCATGAGTAAAAATCACTATATAATAGAACTAGGAATATGTGACTTTCTTCAGATTGCAATTTACTAAAAGTGATCTCATGCATTCTCATTGCTTCTCTCAAATTTATTTTACAAATTCAAAACCCATGTGCGCCAAGGGACATTTTTTGTTCCTTCCATAAAGTTAAATATGGCAGTCCTTACTGATGGCAGTTGTTCCCTGGGTCTGAGCTGAAGACTGAATACTTTACTTGAACAGTGCATTACAGGAACTCAACTGTCACACTTGGATTAAACATGGAGTAGTTGCCATATGTAGAAAAAGTTTTAGTTTTTTTCCTAAACTGCCACTATATTTTACACTAAAAAGCTATTTTGTATTTTGCAAGCTTTTGACCATTAAATTCTTAAACTACCCTTTTTTTTCAAAAACTAGTTTTAGTGTTAAACTAGATTACGTCTTTTACAGACTATCTCAATAATTGTTACCAAGCAAACAAAACAGATTCAAAACTAAATAGCAATAGTTTTTCACTACCCTTTGGATGACAAATGGTTACAAATTATTGAAGTTAAAACATACCTAAAAACAAAACTCTATTTTTTTTTCTTCATCTGGAGGACCTGATTATTTTTTTATCATCTCAAAAAATGTGTTTCTTTTCCACACAATATTTGATAAAAGCTGAGTAATAGACGTCATTGAAGAGCAGTTCCTTTTCTCCTCAGAAGGAAAATCCTGCAAACAAGCAAAGACTAATGCAATGGTAATTCTAAAGGAACAGAAATGCTGTCATGTTCTTTGAAACATCACTGTCTATCATTGCTGTTGCTCTGTGCTTCCACTGAATTTTTAATTGAAAAAAAATACTAACATAAAATTTAACTGTAGCTCAAAATACTTTCTTCTGTTGTTCACTTGTCTAAAATATCAGAGTCAGAGCTGGGTTTACATGGGGGAGAGGAGTCACTTCTCTAAGGACTGACAAAATTCAAATTAGAAGCACAGAGAAGAAATATTTTGGGGCAGGACCAAAACCTTATTTTTGGAAAAATCTGTCCAGCCTGAGGTCTTCTAAACCAATTATAACCTTCTGATTTCAAAATACATGTTGAGGTTTTTGCTAACTCTCAGTAGCATATTACTCTGTAAAATCTATTACTCTGTAAATGTCTATGTCCTGCACTTGGAAGTATGGATTTTATTTAAGGATGAGAGTTATATTTTCAGCAGTGCAAGAAGCTGATTGAAGTTGAATATCCTGGTCTCTAATTATGAATTAGTTCACTCTAGCAGCCACCTTCAGCCATATTTTGCGATAACACTATATATCAAGCTTAAATAAAGGAAAGAAAGTTATCCTTTAGGGGCCTGATTCTGCAAACCCTCTGCACAATCAATTGATTTTGGTAGGAGTACTGAGGCAGGTGAGGCACAACAAGATGCCTTCCACCATTAGATCTTGAACAGGTAAAGTGAGGTTTATTTAGCAATTACATGCTTGAGTGAATGTCCTGCGAGTAAGTGTGGAGGTGGAACGTTCCCATTTTAGACGATGAGCATATACTTTTCTTACACTTCTGTTCATGGCTACCTATTCCTGCTAAAAGCATGCAATCCCATCAGATCCTTCCTTGGAAGACTGATTCTGCTATGTCCATTCATATTGCCTCTGTTTTCTGAGTGCTTTCATAAACAGAAGTTGGAAGCATTTAAATCCACTTTTTTTCTACAGTACTAACCAAGAAAGAATCTGCAAGCACTACTGGCTTCCACTCTTATACTGACAGCAGAGGACATTCTCTACTGTGTAATATATTCTACTTTGGGGTTATGTGCAAAAAATTGATTTATGTGCAAGGTGAGCGGCCCCAGGCTGGTAGGTTGCAGAATACATGCCCCTGCTTATTCCTAGTTGCTTGGTTTACTCTCTTTGCTTCACTGCTCTGTGCTTTGGCAGCCACTGAAAAACCATAGAAATCAGGGAAGATATGCTTTCCAGGCTGTGCATCTTTCAAAATGTATTCTAGACACCTATATAATGTGGTCTACATATATCTATGTGCCATATCCTTCTGTAGCAGTAAGAATATCCTCATTAACAGCCAGATATTCTTTCGCTTCTTTTGCAAATTGAGAAAAATTAACACTTTGTGCATTGCCCCATGAGAAATGTAAGAACCACCTTTTAGTACTTTAGAACATTTTCTTATCATATAATTACGTATTCAAGACTTGCATTTATTCAACCACTTCTTTTTATTATTTAGTACTTTTTTTTTACCCTTCCAAGGAAGGAAAGGGAATGGCGAAAGCAGAAACAAGTGAAATGAACACATTTGGACATGTATGTAAAACCACAAAATCAAGTATCTTCACATTACATTCCCTCCTTTTTGAAGTTACAAAAAAGACTATGAGAGTTTGTTTAAATAAACAACTTTTCCCAGGAGAATCTAAAGTCAAATCTCTTATTCTCCCCCTTCAGTTAAAAGTGATGGACAGTGTTTTCCTGCATTGAGACCAGCATTTCCAAGGCAATAATTAAGTACGTATAAAAATACTGGTCTGCTTAACTCAGTCTTCTCAGTTCTTCTAGCCCTGATGCCTAGCATACTGACAGCTCCTTCTTTTGCAACCATTCTTCCATGAATAAGTGTATAAAAACTTGCAGCCAGTTTATGTTGTCTCCATGTCCAGCAGTAATGTGGAACAGTAATCAAGAAGTAAGGCTGTAGATTAAAACACCTCAGGCGCTTTGAAAGCCTTGTTTCTCTTTCAGATGCTCATTTTCTCCTTCATCAACTCTCAACTATATATTTGTATATTGTATGTACCAATAAAAATGATAAAAATTACAGCAGAAAGAATCAGAAAAGCCAGAACTGTCTTCACAGAGACAGCAATGTGTAGTGAAGCTAAAAGGGGGCGGGGAGAAATTATTTTATTTACTGTGCAGTTCTTACCTGTCCCACTCCTCTTAGTCAGTTCTTTCTACCAACTACCAACAGCTAATTCCAAATCATCCACATCTGTTTGAACATTCACCAACTAGAACAGTAGTGACACATGAGCGTTTAGCTGACAGGAAATTATATTTCTGGAATTGGAGGCATCCTGCCAAGTAACTTAGATAGATAGCTCTCTCAAACATTTTTGCAGTGCTAATGTGTCCCAGAGTCTAGTGCCTCATGTTGCTGCATGAATTTATCACAATTCAGTTTACCTGGTCACTTCATGCTTACCTCCTTTTTACACTAAATTTCACCATCTCTCTAGAAAAATGACTCTGCTCCGCCCACGCTCCAAGTGACTGGGTAGGAGACAACTCTGGGAAGACCATAGTTGCTGTACTGGTGACTTTGTGGGAAGGGAAACTCATTATTTTAAGACAGATTTCATTAGCCTCACAATCTGGAGGGTTGGTGTTACCTTCTAAGCTGTAAAACAAGGCATCCACTGCAACATGTAAAGGCTGTCCATAACAGACTGTACTTTTCCAATTGGCTGCTCTTTCTGGGTTTCCATAAAAGCACTAAGAAAAGGCAAGCCATAGGCCATATTCTTAGCTGCTTACACAATGACATGATTTTTTTCAAAGTATATTCTTCTTCTTGCTTACAGTGAAATCTTTGTGCCTCTTACATTAGTGCCTTTAGCTTTTCTTGATACCGAAGCTTATACTACTTCTAGCCCAAGAGCTAGAAAGTGGGACACTAACATTGCTGGGGTTCTTCCTGAGCACCACAGTGTGTGACCAATACTCTAGATGTCTTCAACCTACACTCTGAGCATTTGTGTGATTCTTCTTTAATTTTTAAGCAGGCTGTAGGTTTCTTAATTACTAAGTAGCAAGAAAACTGCAGTGAGATTTCAGCAGTTTAGCAGAATCCTTCCTTCTTCACTTAGCAACTTCATTACACCAAGAGATGCAGAGCATAAACTTGAGGCTGATGTTTACCTCATCCAGGTCACTTCTCAGAAGACTGTTTAAAATAGACAAAACCCAAGCAATGCATTGGCAATTCATTTCCACAGCTGAAAGGTGAGGTTCTTTTTCCTTTAGAGCTTTTCTTTTTTTTCCCAGACTTCACTTTAGATATTCCCTCCCTCCCTCCCTTGGCAAGCACAAAATCAGCTTGATTTACACTTACATACTGAAAACTTATATGGAAACTTACATACTAAAAAAAAAAAAAGCATAGCATCGTTCGTCTTATGTCATATTTATATGCCTACAACTTTCTTATGGTTCAACATATTATCTTCTTGAAGTATTCTAGTATATATGCCAAAAATGAAGGCCTGCCTTCAAGACTCTGTGGCCTTAATAGTTTTGCCCTTTCCCCTGGGATCTATGGTTTGTCTGGAAAACAAACAGAGAATTTACTTTCCTCATCATTTAGACCAGTTTTAGATACTAAAAAGAAAACTATGCTTTATATCTAAAGTGAAATGTTGTTTTAACAGAAAAGAATCATCTCCACTTGGACTGTATTGCTTTGACAAGTTAAACAGTAAATTTTTGTACACCATACCTGTGGTGGATAACTCAAATTGATAATGCTACCCTATAACCCTTTCTAGGACTAACTCCTGAATTAGAGATAAATACTGTTCTAATCCAATTTACCTAGTAGCTGTTTCTTTAAATAACTTTGGATTATGACTGACTTCAAGCACTTGGTTAGTGGCTGCTGACGTTCTTCAAGGGAGATATCCAAGGTCTGTGATGATGTATTCCTTTCTACAAACTTAACTTTCTTCTACTTTTTTTTTCTTGTTGTGTGTCCTCAAGACAGCATTTGTATGCATCTGGAGTTCTCAAGGGTTTTCCTAGAATATATGTGAAATTAGACAATAAAATTCATCATGAAGTTCAGTCCTCAGAGTTGGACACCTGAGAGTTCTCTACTTTTTATCAAAACATGCATTTTGATCTTCTAATCATTTGCTATTTATGAAGGATAAAGTAAGACAGCAGAAGATGTGTGGTTATATTTATTCATATGTCTGCGCGTATGCTTTGTCAAAGACTGAACTAAGCAAATCAGGCACTGATACAGTCAGTTATCCGCCAGGTATTCTTTTATCTAGCTAATGAATGACACTAGCCAGAGAAGCCATAACAGCCTCTTTGGTGTCATGGAAGCACTCATGTAACTCAGCTTTACTTGGAGGCCTAAGCCAGCCTGTAGAGGTTCTTATAGGGGAACCAAGGTGCTCCCTTTAGTGTTTAACATAGCACTTAATACTCTCCTAATGTCTCTTTACCTTCTTGCTGCCTATGGCAGTGCTTGGGAGAGATGAAGCTATATTGACACGACATTATAAAATACAAAGAATGAAATATCCACAGTGAAGCTGGTGACGGCTTGTTATTGAGACTGTGTTATGATTACAAGCTTTAAGAAAAAAGCCGCTAGGTCTGAGTCAGAAACTTCCTCATCAATCAAGACCACTGACCAGAAGAGGGGTTTAATTAAAATATTCTTACAAGCAAACAGGAAGAGCTTTGGATCGTGTTCTGGAGAGGCTGAGCTATCCATTGGCTGGCTTCAAAGCTTATGGAAAGCGGATTTGTAACTTAAGTTTTAAAGTGAGATTTGTAATTTATGTACTTAAAGTGACACCTAAAACAGATAAATGCCAAAATTTCTAAATTGCACATTAATAGAAAATGGATGAAAAGAACAATAGTGATGACATTAAAAAAAACAAAACAAAAACACACCACCTGCTGACAAATGAATGTAGAACAGAGCATGCTACAGAGTCCATTCCATACTTACAGACCACATGGGATCCTTAAAATGTGAGCTGCTACTGAAATCATGGAAAGCTGCTAAAATAATTGCATCTGGCAGTATTACACAGGCAGATCAGGGAAGTATGCTACTGCCAGACAGAGTGCTCCAAAGGAAACAAAATTTCAGAATAGGCTTCCACAGAACAGTGCTCCTCTGAACAACTGTGGGAAACCTTGTGCAGAGAGATTACAGCATCAGTCCTCCATAATCTCTTTTGCAGTCGTTAAGGAGTCCTGCGATGTTACTGTCATCCACATTCACATGCAATACCAACCATATAAATCATGGGCCGACATGTGGCTGTCACAAGTAGTAACACTAGGCTGGAGGAAATCTGAGCACAGTCTGTGGCTATCACAGGCAGTCATCAAACACCTCAGGATTACCTGTTATAAACTCTCAGTATACGGCTCTCAAAACATTTTTTGCCAACATGACAACATATGACATTTTTTTAAGTGAGTGCAATTTTAGAAATCACATAAAAACTGCCAACTATGTGCCAAACTGAACTTTCTTATAGAACACAAATAAAATTTTAGATTTCTAATTATCCTTCTTTCCTAAGTTTTCCTTAGGGGTGTGTGATTTCTTTGCTAGCAGTGCAGCTTGTGATGTCATAGTGAAATGAAAGTACAATTATGTGCCCAATGTGCCTTGAATAATACAGGTAGCACTAGTACCAGTATGTCATTCTAAGTTAGACAGCCATCCTAGTGATCTCCCAGACTGACCTAACCAGAAAAGTCAAACACCTGTGTGCTTCATCTCCTCAGGTTCTCAGACAACGACCTTCCCTTACTGACCACATCCATTCCAGTTTATTTTGTGTTAAGAAGTAGGGCTGTGCGTCTAGAATACTATTTATATTCGTATTTTGATCCCAACATTTGTATTTCTGGATACAAATAAATACACATTATCAGAAAATGCAAGTATTGTGTGCATGTATTGGTGGTTGTATTTTCATATGGAAGTTGGGAGCTCAACAAAATAGAAACAAACATCTGAAAGTTTGCCTAAGAGAAGAGGCACAGTGTGTTATGTTTCTGATACAGTGTTCTTGAAAAGAATTTCAAAAGAGTCTTTTGAAAAAATATTTTCCACAGTCAGCATGAGCAGCCAGTAAATTCAAAGATTTGAGACTGAGGTTTATCCATGGGGCTAACACAAAGTGGGAAGAATATCCAACAAAATTCAAAGAGAAATCCAGAAATAAGCTGTGTCTTTTGCATAACCTGCTTGAATATAAAGATTTGATAGTTTAAACATTGCAATTAAATTTGGTTTCAAAACTTTCCCAGTTCCAACTTTTTCAGTACACTGAAAGCTAGTTCTTTGTATCTGCTTACACAGTGAAATTTACTGGTAAAACTATACTCTGCATTTTTACAAGTATAATTTCTTTGGCAGCCACTTACTGTTAAGTAAGAACATCTTCTTGGTTTATCCTTTTCAAATGCAATTTAATTCCTGCTTCTGTATATTCACGACAACAGAACTGTCAGTCTTGACCCACTCAAAGTCCCTACTTTTCAGGATTTCAGTCCATAGTAACACTGGAGCTGACAGCTGGGCCACAGATAATGCAGAAACTTCCCAGATTTCTCATACCAGAGATTTCCCTGTCTGAACCTGTTAGTCATACTTTTCGTATGTTCCTACCAATAAGGCATTTTTTTCCAAAAGATGTTTTATTTCACATAAAACAATTACAGCTAATTCTTCCATAGTATTTCATTAAACTTTTACCAAAAAAAATCTCTTTTTTCCCTTCAGGAGCTCCATTGTTTTCACTTGTTACTTTGACATGCAATTCATGTTTTACCCCTATTTGTGTTTCAATACAAATAATTACTAATACTTATGTATCTACTGAAAAATAAACATAGATTCTGGATTTCTCTAACAGCAGCTGACACTTGTAATAAGTGCTTGACATGCAGCAACCAAGTAGATGCGGCTATGTCCCGCTCCCCAGAAAAACAGGTAAGCATAGCTGTTGCCATGACTATTTGCCTTCTGCACGTTAGTTCTTAACCATACCATTGTTGCAGTGTGAACACAATGCCAGCTGTTGTCCCTTGCAAAGCTTAACCTGGAACAACATCTATATTCTTGCAGCCGTTCAGTGGGACTGAATGTGAGTTGAACACATCGGCCCTTCCAGAGATTTAAGGTGCTCATCCTGCCAAACTCAGAAGGCTCTGATACATCTTCCAATTTAATAACATTTCCTGCCCAGTAAGCTCGAGTATGCAATAAAGTATGATGATGAATCATGCCAATAAGTTCTGCCTTTTTATGTTACCCTCTGTCTCACCACCACAAATCTAGTTAAGAACTGAATTACTGCTTGACAGTTTCAGTTAAAGTAAACTCAGACTATGGTACGGAAAATGAGTGAAGCTGAACATCAGGGAGCTATCCAGAAAGTAAGGAATAAACACAACACATGTTTTCCTACTGAATGACATTAGAAGACCACTGTCACTTAATAGCCATAGTAAAAAATACTCACATTTCTAAATGGATGGCATCTGCATTAGCAATATAATTGACATATGCTAAAGTTTCACATGCAGCAACATGTGTCAGTGGGTTTTTTTTATTTATTAATTTGCATGTTTGTTTATTTTTATTATCATTTATTATATGTTTCTCCAGACCACAACAGAACTGATCTTAAAAGAAAGAATTTTTCATCTAAGTAAAATCTGGACTAATAGGAGTTTCATTAGCCCATCCTCTAGTTTTGTGCAACCAATGCATATCATAGACACGTATTTTTACATACTACAGCAGCTTCAGGTTCTAGGCTGTCAGAAGTTGGATTACTTTTTATAGTGCAGATCTTAGTCTAACGCATCATGCATCATAGTAGAGCTAAAGTAGCACCCTTGGATAAGGTGCAGATAAGTTTTCTGGGTTCTTGTAGTTAGTTGTCAGACAGGAGCCAAAGGTTCACCAGACCACAAAAATAAGGCAAATAAAGAAAAAAGCAAAGTCTCACCCTTCCTAGGTAAACGAAGGAGTCCTTGCTATCCTGTGTGTTTTTTCACCTCTAACATCCATTTTTTCTCCTCCACATCTAAATAGCATTGCTTGAGTCAGATAGGTCAGATCATTGCTGCTAAGTATCTTCACAGCAGTGAGGGCACTGCAGCCTGTGCCAGCCCTAGTACCACAGTCCTGCATGCATGATGACCGGGAGGGAAAACAGCTTTGAATCCTATAGAACTCAGTGTGATGGTCACCTGAAATGAAGGAGCAGACCCTAAGACACACAGGAGTGGAGGCTGTGACATCCTTGGTTCATCCATTAGGCATACTCAGTAAAAGCAACCATTAATACTTTAATGAAAGATTAAAGTATTTCATAAAAAAGATTTATCATAAAATACTAGATTTTATTACATCCACTGTTGGTGAAGGCACTACAGAACCCAACAGAAAATGAATTGGCAGAGTTCATACTCAGCCAAAACCTTACCTCTCCCAAACCTGAGACATTCCGTTTCCAAAATTTTTCACTATGAAATACTGTTGTTTTAAAGATACTCATGCATTTTCTACCAGAAAAAAACTCAGTAAATGTCACATCAAATGCTGTGACCAATACTTTTTTGATAGAACTTTCCACACAAAGCAGTGACAACTACAAAATTTAAATGCAAAATTCCCATCGGCAAAATTCCTACCAATTCCCAAGTTCTCTAGTGTCCATGTTAGATGAAATATAAATGAATGCTGTAATACTACTTTATTAATTATACAGAGGATCTGACTGGGAATCACTCAAATACTCACAGGATTCATACTACATGTATGCTGACAGTAATACACATGGACAATGGAATTGACAACGTATCTCTGATTATTTTCAAATCCAGTGAACTATAAAACATTCAGTGGTCCACTCCTGGCACTTATGCTAAGGATTAAACAGACAGAAACCTCATGGAGTTCAGTATGAAAAAGTGTAACACTGTACAAGAGCAGACAACCCCCATGCATCAATATAGGCTGGTAACCAGCTAGCTGAGCAGCACGAGAACTCAGTGAAGAATGTTGCAATTGCCAGGCTGAATGTAAGCTAGCAGTGTGTTCTTACCACACAGCTCATGCAGCTCTATAATGTGCTATGCTGTGGCTGCGTCCCACAGATCAAAGGAATTCATTACTGCCCTGTGTTCAACACTGGTCAGTACAGGGCAGTAATAAATATACTGGTTTTGGCATGTCCTCCCCACCTACAAGTGGGATACTAAGAAAATAGGAAAGACCTGTCAGGCAGCTGCTAAGATGTTGAGTGGCTCAGAACAGATGAACTGTGAGAAGCTGACAGAACTGAGTTCATATGGAGCTGAGGCTAAAGGATGTTCTAGTCACAAACTACAACTACTTGAAGGACAGTTACAAAGACACTGGAGCCAAATTCTCAATCTCTTCTCAGTACAGCTTGGTGCAGAGTGCACGAGTTTCACCTTGGGAGGCTCTGGTTGGAGATGAAGAACAGCTTTTACACAACGCAGCGGTGCAGGAAAGGGGCTGCCTGAAAGGGCTGTGGGAGCTTCCTCCACAGAGGTTTTCAAGACTTGGCTGGACAAAGCCTGACCTAGTGTTTGTGGTAGTTCCCACCAAGGCCTGCCCCACACCTTCAGGAAGGGGACAGGCAGGCACCTGGCTCGAATCCTGCAGGTCCACCTCAGTGAGACTGAACTACATGACCTCCAAAACAATGCACATCCTAATCAAGATTTCTATGATTCTATAAAAGGAATTTTTTTACCAGTTACCTTTTCCACAAATACTCAATTAGATACATAGTGAACAATGACATAATTAAAACCAACATACAAGCTATCTGCTTTAGCATTGCCACTATTGTTCATTCTTTGAACAATTTGTCTTTTTATATAGCACAAAAGCTATTTCAGGAATCACATTATGCTTTCCTAGTGAGACCTCTCAATGCCATCTGGAGAAATGGATATTTTTATAACTATGCAAAGTCCTAGTCTGAATATGTCATATGTATCAATGCATTTTTTAATGTATACTGATGCCTCGGTTTTGTCAAAAAATATTAGTTTATTATGCAACTTCTTGAAAGAAGCATACAATACCATCCTAATCTTATTTCCCCCTTGGAAACTGGTAAATTATACTACTATCTTATGTTGCATCAAGGAAAATCCCTAACTGTTTCTAGTGGCAAACTACATGCTACGTTTCTACACAAACCCTGCAAAAGGTAAGAGTATTAACTCTGAACATTAAAATGTTCGATTGAGTAAAAATTTAACTGTTACAGATCTATGGTGTGATTCAACTGTGCCTGTAAAAGTATAAAGACACTTAAATGTATGAAAAAAACAAAAAAACAAAATCCTCCCTAACAAATCAATGACATTTCTAGCCCTTACTGTAATGTAATGTGTACTAGATCTTCCAAAGGTATAACTGCAGTTATTTAGCAACCAGTGGACAACAGATAAATATTTTTAACCTCTTTTTATTTGTTACATATACAAATAAAATAACCTTTATCTGGTTTTGCAACTAATGTGCAGTGTGCAGTTATATCCAAAAGGGTGAAAAAAAGGATTCTTTACAAGGTTTGCTTTTGCAGGTTTCTTCCACTTTGGCCATGTACGACACCAGCAATTCACAAGGGGAAGACTGTACGGATAGGTGAACAGAAAGCTTAGAGGAAGGTTAAGGAGTTGAGTTAGCGAGCATATTTCTAGCTAGTGTCTTTGTCCCAAAGGTTGCAACTGTATCTGTGTTATGTGCGTTCACTGATTCACATAATAGAAGCATGCATTGAATTCATTAGTTCTGCACGTGTGGAACAAAGCTAGATTGAAACTGATGATCATATGAAGATCTTTCCAGTATAGGTATTCATTTCATACATCTATGGGGAAATGTACTGAAACAGACAATCTCATCTTTGTGTAAATCAAATCACAGCAGCATCTGCTATGCAGCTGATTCTAGGAAGTGGATGGTTTACACCAGTTCTTTCCAGGGAAGAGGTACTGGAAATAACAGGGTGGAGGGCTTTTGGTAGTAGCACTGTTCAGTGTCCTAATCACGTGGCACTGAGCCTCAGATGAGGCAGTGAAGGGTGGCTTCTGCACAAATAAGCTGATGCAGAATATATCCTAAGGAGAGTTGAATTCACTGCATTAGCTCATCTACATCGCATCTATGTAAAGTGCTGAAATGCAGCTTAGAGTCACAGAGCGGATTCCAGCACTTACATGAGACAGCACTCTCAGAAACGCAAAAGCTAGGAAGAGCTCAAACTGTAGGCGGTAAGTACTTGGGTGATCTATGAAGTGCTATCAGCCTTTTCATATCAGCATGCAGGACAGAAGAGAGCTGCCTGCTACAGCTCTACGTGGACAACTGGGAGTGCAGCTCTCCCACCACCCCAAGTGCCAGGTGACAGAGCAGTGCACCACAGACAGAAGGGGGGGCCTGCAGGTTTAGAGGTGCTGAATGTCTAAGACATTGATAATCCTGGGAGGTAATCTGCATATTCACAGGTTTGCTCCCTATTCTATGGGCCCACAGGTATCACTACCACTTCAGCCCTCCCCATCAAAAACTGAAACTCAACTCTTTCCATGGTGTGAGAGTAGATCCACGAGAGCAGGAAAAGAAAGGACCCTTCCAAGCAATATGTTGCTTGAATTACTTTTACTGAAGGTAGCTATGAGGCAAAAATAAATCCCTATTTCTATATTACAAGAGTCCAGTCAAATCAAATCTCAATGGAAAAAAAACAAAAACCACAACAACCAACAAACCACAATCCAGTAATATCTACAAAGCAAAGTTCATCTGTCCAAATATAGATGTAAATATTGTAAACACTGTCACTGGAGTTAGTAATGTAAATCCCCTTTGCAGCTGATGGAGAGGCACAGACACTTCTGGAATACAACTCATCTTAAAGTAGACATCTGAAATTGGAGTCTTATAAACCATACTCTAAAAGAGTTCATTTGCTTTTCAGCATCTATAAAGGGATTCTAAAGGGAGTCTAGCCCAGCCATAAGCATTTACAATTACAGAAGATGAATCCCATGCACATTCTCTCTTAAACAGCAGAAACAGGGGTGCTGCATTGAGGAATGCAGAACAGTAACCTGAAGAAAAGTAGCTCAAATATTTCTAGATTTCACCACAACATGTAGCAGCTTCATACTCAAAGGTACCTATATAAAAAAAGAAGTATCTAGCACAGTAGTCTTTAAAAGTCATGGTCAATTCTCTGTAACACAGCAACCAAGTGTCCCACTTTCCAGTTACGTTCTAAATGATCTCAAGCCTTTCTAAACAGTGTGAAGATCAAAAGACAGAGAGAATGCAAAGCCTTGTGCTTTCTATGTTACTGCTAGTGGACTTGCAATGAGTTCTTCTACATGAGGAACACTCAAGCAGGATGAGATGCCGCATGTTACACAGCACACCTAAGTACATATCAGACCTCAGAGGAACAACTCCATAATTCCTGTCATTTTGGAGGTCCATCCTCAACCATTTCGTATTGTGCTCTGCTAAATGCTGTCATAACTGTTTTTCCTTACATCAAGACTACCCTGTGCCATCCAGTCATACTGAAATGTTCCTGCCAAATACTTGCTGCCATCCAGTCATACTGAAATGTTCCTGCCAAATACTTGCCTGTGTTAAAATAACTGCTGAGAACACAGACACAGTAGGCTACAATGCAGTATCTTTAATATTTCACTAATTTATTGTTTGCATATCACACAAACACTAGCAGAAATATGCTGACAACCTTGTGTGTGGCTATGCAGCAGAACTCCTCTCATCTTTGCTCTTCACTTGTGCCATCAAGATCTTGCTTTTTTGTGTAGTGTTACCGGAACAAGGGGGAAGACCTTATTGCCACAACACACCAACATACTGTCCCTGTGTGTTACTGTCCCTGTGTGGTTAAACTGTGTGTTTTTCTCAAACCCCTGCATACAGTCTCCCTTCTATCGAATAACTAACCATCACACTTTCCAGGAGCATATTCTCAGTGGGTAACAGGGTATGCCTCTGTGTTGTGAATATACTGTCACATATGAAAAACACTTGCCAATGAAGTGTGGAGGCAAAGTGATCAGCATGCACAGTCACAGAGCATGCAGATTCTCACATCCATATGGTCTATTGCAAGAGGTAAGCTAGCCTCCCTTTTTGACTTGCATTTCATCCTGTACTTGGCACAATGTGAAGAATAAGTCAGAGCTGGCAGAGCCACATGAATGTGAATCCTAGCTGGAGCGGGTTTTCATGCTTCTCTCACACACCATCCAACAGTCTTTTGACAGAGACTGGCCTCCATTCACAAACAGGGATATGGCCATTGTTATCAGCATAACAGGGCTGCACTTCTGTCTGGCCATAATTGCTACAGAAATTGTATGAGACAGACAATGGACGTTGCTGCTTAAATGCTGGTTCAGTGTGACTCACCAGAGGCAACTGGCTGCTTTAATTTGTCCCACTAAAGCTTGCCTGTCAAAAAAAGCAGCCCTGCTGTGCCTGTTATCCAGCTCCAGTGTAACTGTTCCAGTGTTGTCCAGCTGTGGCAGGGCTGTTTCCTACTTTTGTTCCCCTCCTTTTCATAATGTGAGGAGACCACAGCACTTAGTTTGACAGTCCTCTGGAGTAAACAGGAGTTACATCCCTGCTTTTGGAAAACAGTAACAATGCCTAAGTAGCGCTCCTCACGGATTAATAGTTTACATGCATTTCCCTGGAGAGACTGAATTCCTTTTCTTATTACTGTTTGCCTACTCTATGTGAAATTAACATGACAGACAAAAGTGAGGGAGTGTAAGTACTTTTTTGTATCTGCCAGCAGATAGGTAGTAGCAGCATCAATTCTATACTTCTTGGCTGAGTCAGCAGACATACCCAGAGCTCCTACCCTTCTGCTTAGGTTCTTCAAGTCAAACTTGAGGCATGTGGTTAACACCATATAGAGTATTTTCACTGCTGTTCTCCAGTTCATATCCTATTAAAGGCTAAGCAGAAGTAAATCCAACACTTCTAGTAATATCAAAATTAATTTAAAAATAATGTACTCAAGGTCACAGTGGTTGCTTTCCACATAAATCCTACAAAAATTCTAAGTACTTCAGCACTTAGGAACATTTCTAAAAACAACACATGTGCATTTCAGTGAGAATGTTCCTGGAAGACAAGTGTTGCAACCATGTTGAGAGTGCTTCCCCATTCGCTTCGGTGATTCCAGATTTGTGAGTCAATAGTGTGATTTCATTATTCTGTAAGATATTGAACCAATTTTTCAGATGAAGTGCTATACTGAAAAGTGTTTTTTTCCTTCCTATTGTAATATTCCTGTTCTGAGACTATGAGTTTTTTAAGTGATGCATTAAGATTAGAAAAATTTATTCTAGCCCTGTCATTAATCCCACAGAACATTTAAATTATTGAAGTATTTTGCATATTAATAAGTATTAAAGTTTTCCTATAATGCTACATACATTATTACAGATTTAGTCATATTTTATGAAAAAAGATGGGTATTATATCTAATAGCACACCACAGCTAATGATATATCAATATTACATATATCGCTTCTTGGTAAGCCTCAACAGGTTTTTGTTCATTTTAAACATTTGGGGTTTTTCATAGCGCTAAATACTGAGCTTGACTTATGAAACTTATAGGAGCATCAGTATTCCCAGAACAGGAGGCATTTGGAGGAGTTATCTGATAATTTTAAGAAATTGTTACTGTTAACCTAACTCTACAATAAAAACCCTCATACCCAGGGTGGGACTGATCTCAGTTTCAGGTGGCTAAAACTAATCTAGACATCTAACTTCCTTTGTAATGAATGAAAATAAGTAAGAATAAGCCTTTTTTAAGAGGTTTTACTCTTTTGCTCAGGCATAGCATACAAACCCTTTGCTCACATGTAAGCAAACTGTGACAATGTGGGCCTTGCCTCCAGCTGTCTCCAGATTGGCATAAGTCTTCAATAGGACCTGTGCCCTATCTGGCAGAGTCAAGAAAACTGTAGATAACCCAGTGAGTCTCACATGACATTAGGTATGTATGTACGAGCAACTGATCCAAGCCTGAGATGTTCACCTTGGAATGAGATGCCCTAGAAATACCTTCTTCTCTCACCTCATATAAATAGAATCAAGACAACTAGAGCTAGATTCAGTACCCAGAGAACTCACAACAATGACAAGCATGACACAGGACATAAGGGATGCCTGTGTCCACTGAAGTGAAAGCTGTAATGAGCCATGCTATTCTGTGGCATCTCTACCTCAGGAAAGATCTGTTCCCTTGACCAAGACTGGCAAGAGAAGCCAGCAATTTGGGCACAGGGAAGAGTTCCAGTCACAGTGTTCCAGTTTCACAGGGTGGCCTTTGTCCTTGAAGAACAGAGTTTAAGGTACAGGCTCTTCTTGTAGACTAGCCCATGCTGTCACGAAGACCAGCTCAGATGCAAAAACCTTTCTTATTTATCATATAAGGATCTTGCCACTCAAGTCACTGTGTGAACAGTACTTCCAGAACTGGGCTTTTAGACCTGTCTATTATTCAATTAGTTGTGGAACTGGGGCCATCAGCTTCCAAACCTGTGTATTTAGCAAACTGCTTTAGCCCAGCATGTGAAATGAAAACAATGCCAGTTCCTTAACTCAGAAGCAGTATGAGAAAGTGCACAATAAAAAGTATGAGGAAATATGTCAACATGGTTTTTCTAAGTAGCTTAGATGAAACCTGCTTTTGTTCCTTCTGGGTGCTAAAGTCGATACCCTCACACCACATTTCTTTCATCATGTTAACCACAGACTGCAAAAAAAAGAAGAGGGTGAAATCTTAAATAAGCAGTTAAACATAGCATTGCTTCTTTAGGCCTAAACAATCTGTGAACATAATAACGTTTATTTGCAAAAAAGCCATTTATATGTGGGAATTGGTAGACAGCTATTTAGACGTAAATGAGCTTCAGACTGGAGCTGCGTGGGTTTTCTTCTGTCATTCACTTAAACAAAAATGTCCTATGCTGTATGGTGCGAAAATGAATAAATGCACTGTAAGTATCCTGAGACACACTTCAGTCTTACAGCACATGCACTTCTTCCTCTGAAGTGCTTGGATACCATGCAAATTAAGATCAAAGGAACGCCTATAAAAAATACCAGTCCAGCTTCTTAGACAAGCTGAATTCTGAACCTTTATTGTGATGTAAATTTGGGTAACATTGTAAGTAGTTGTTCTGAGAAATGTCAGCCTTAGCGTATCAAAACTATTTATTAATGAACAGTCTTCTATTTATGCATTTCCTCTTTCATACTTTATAGTTAATTGCCTGCAGTGCTGTTGCAAAGTTTCTTTTTGATGGCTCAGGGATCAGTCACCTCCTTACCTACTGAAATGTAGGCTAATGAAATCTTTGGATGTCTTAGCAGGGGAGCAAAGGGTAGAGAAACTATAGCAGTGTTGCATGTGCCAAAAGACAGTCCTTACTTGAATAAGTCACAGGACAGGGAGAGATCTTCTTTATCATGAACAAATTTATTACAACCAACCATGTCACCCTCATCCATCTCAGAAGCCAGCCATGATCCATCTTAAAATCAGGTATTTTCCTCTTTTTATTGTTGGAAGGTTGTTTCAGGATCGTTGATTGGATATTTTCTTCCAGTACCCACTCTACACTCACTGGACAACTCAACCACTTGGTCTTAAAATTCTGTATGAAATTCTACTACTTGTAATTCAAGACAATGCATAAACATTGGAGAAAAAAAGCAAAACAATGAGATTGTCCAAAGGATTGAAATATGCTTCAGAGGGCCAAGGTGGGATTGACTCCAAAAAAGTCCCACATGGCCAGGTCATTTGTAGACAACAATTTTGTAGACATCTAAGTTTCACTAGATGATAATGGAGATTATTTAATTTACCAGGGAGCAGTGAAGAGAGGACTGAGTGGGAGGGATGTTTGAACAAGCAGGTTGTGTGTGCTGCCCAGCTTCAGCCAAGCAAGTCAGGGACAGAGCCAGCCCTTAAAGGGAGGACACTAACCCAGGCCACTGGGAGGTGCCTGGTAGTTCTGATTTGTGCTCCGGCCTGCCAGCACCCAGATATCAAATGGGCCAAAATGGGAAGGAAATGCCAGCTTTTCCCATTGGCTCCAGTCAACAGTCCCACAAGTCTCAGGAGCTCCAGAGAGGGTACAGCACGAGGACATACACCGCAGGCACTGAGGTGGATCTGCAGGATGTGGGCCAGCAGGGCCCAGGTGCCTGTCCCCTTCCTGAACGCAGAGGGCAGGCCTTGGAGGCCCTGAGCGTGTCTCAGAAAGGGCAGGCTGTCATACTCTGTAGAGCACTGCAGTCCTCTTCCTGGCAGCACTGTTCCATGACACAAGCAACCTGCTTGCTCTGCCCTCCAGCCAACCTTCCAAATGCCCTCCCAGGCTGGAGGTTCAGGACATGGGGGGCTAATTTATGACCCTCTTCACCTGCTGTGGGTGCTGGAGAGGAGCCACAGGCTCTGCCCAGTGGAGTGCTCTGGGAATCCTGTTTTCTTTGCCCCCTAGGAGCCTGGGATATGTTCCTGGCTCACAGCTGGAAAAGGCCTGTATTGTCCTACCACTACTATGCACACGTAAGAAATGAAACTCCGGACAATCAGTTGAACTAGGGAGCTCGTTGCTGATCAGGCTTTTCAATTTTTTCATCAAACTCCACTGTCCTCTTGTACCCGGTCTGCTCTCTTTGCCTGCTGCAAGCCCAGGCAGGAACGGGAAGCAACCATGGCACCCTTCCATCTTCTCCCACCTCACTCAGTCACAGGCAGGTTTCTGACTTATGTACACATATATTTATACCTATGGTTAATTCCTGCTCTAGAGGAAACGGGCAGCGAACCAGAGGCTGCTCTGAGCTCCTGTGTGTGTGATGTGTTCAAAACTGCCACAAAGCAACCTCAGAGCAGTGTGGAAACTTGAGGGGAATGGCACCCTCGGAAACGCCAGCCTCTGCGTGTGCCGCCAGGGGCATCCTGTTCCAGGCAAACAGGCGCCCGGTCCGGCCAGCCAGTCACAGGGCTGCCGGCCAACGGGGGCACACTGCCTTCTCAAAAATGGCGGCTCCTGCTGTGAGAACTGGCTGAAGCAAAATGGTGGCCGGTGCGTACGCAGCGGGAGAGGCCCTCCTCCTGCGACGCCCTTCGGGGTAAAGCGGGAGGGGCAGCGGGCAGCCCGTCGGAGGGCGGGATGTGAACACCAGGTTGCGCCACGTTGCGCAGCCAGGGCGCCGGACGAACCGCGGCGCGCCGGCTGGGCCGGGGAGCGGGAGGCGGGCGGGGCGGCGGGAGGCGAGCGGGGCACCGGGCGGGCGAGCGGGCACCGGGCGGGCGGGCGGGCAGCGGCCGCCGGGGCGGGGCGGGGCGGAACGGCTGCTGCCGCCTCCCGGCGCCTGGCGTGTCACCGACGTCCCTTAGGCTCCAGGCAGCCCCAGCCTGACCAGCTGGCAACGTGACCCAACTCTTCTGCTGCGGTCAAGTCCTCTTTAGCTTCAACAGTGCCTCTCTGGGTTGGTTTTTCAACGCTTACTGTTGCCTAGTTTTACCTTGATGTCAAATATTATTATCTGCGACAGGGACAATTTCAAGTCAGATCCCTAAGGAATACTTGTTTTTGCAGTCTTCTTTTTTCATCCTCATAATTCTGCTTTAGTTAACTCTGTTAAGCTTGCATTCTCTTTTATTGCCACCAAGGATTTCCTATGAACATCAGATAAAGTGCTGCAAGTACAAAAGGATTAACTGCTTTACCTGCCTCTGAAAAATCTGTTATCAATAAAAAGGTATTTGAGCAGGATAATGGCTCTACCTTTGGTACTCTGCTTCTTATTAGACTCCATGCCTATCTGTGTTGCATTTCTTTCCAAGAGCTTGTAAAATATTGCGGTCAAAGCAATACATCTCTGCTTCTTGAATCACAGACTTCCTACTGCTCTCCAGGTGTCAAACTACGCATGAAATAAAGGGTTCAGAAACACACACACACACCCCACACACACACCCACACACCCACAGACACACCCACACAGACACACCCACACCCACAAACACACACCCACACCCACACACACACCCCCACACACACCCACCCACACACCCACCCCCCACACACACCCCCCCACACACCCCCCCACACACACCCACACCCACACACACACACACACCCCCACCCACACCCCCCCACACACACACCCCCACACCCACCCCCACACACCCACACACCCACCCCCCCCACACACCCCCACACCCCCCCACACCCACACCCACACCCACACACCCACACCCACACACAGCCACACCCACACCCACACCCACACCCACACCCCCCCACACCCACCCACACACCCACACCCACACCCCACACCCACACCCACCCACACCCACCCACACACCCACACCCACACCCACACCCACCCACACCCACCCACACACCCACACCCACACCCACACCCCACACCCACCCCCCACACCCACACCCACCCCCCACACCCACACCCACACCCACACACCCACACCCACACCCACACCCCACACCCACCCCCCACACCCACACCCACCCCCCACACCCACACCCACACCCACCCACACACCCACACACACACACCCACACCCACACCCACCCCCCACACCCACACCCCACACCCACACCCACCCCCCACACCCACACCCCACACCCACACCCACACCCACCCACACACCCACACCCACACACCCACACCCCCACCCACCCCCCACACCCACACCCACCCACACCCACACCCCACACCCACACCCACCCACACACCCACACCCCACACCCACACCCACACCCACCCACACCCACCCACACCCACCCACACACCCACACCCACACCCACACCCACCCACACCCACCCACACACAGCCACACACCCCCCACACCCACACCCCACACCCACCCACACCCACCCACACACAGCCACACACCCCCCACACCCACACCCCACACCCACCCACACCCACCCACACACAGCCACACACCCCCCACACCCACACCCCACACCCACCCACACCCACCCACACACAGCCACACACCCCCCACACCCACACCCCACACCCACCCACACCCACCCACACACAGCCACACACCCCCCACACCCACACCCCACACCCACACCCCCCCACACCCACACCCCCCCACACCCACACCCACACCCACACCCAAAAAAAAAAAAAAAAAAAAAAAAGCCAAACCAGCCAACTCAAACCCAAACATTCATTTTGCTGGCTTTGCAATTTCTTGTTCCAACTCCCTTCACAGCCTGGGCCAGAGGTTAGCAAAGCTGTATGGTATCATATGCTTTGTAATGCTAACTGAAGTAAGCTTTGCTGTTAACCTCAGACATGGGCATTTGAACTATTGATCTGCCCTATTTTCTTCCAGTGTTTTGAGCTAATTCAGAAGAGGGTGCACTATTTTTTCTTCCTAAGAAGATTTCATAAGGATTATTCTTGTGAAGCTTGGAAAATTACATTCTTTTTCATGAGCTTGAATTCTATAATTCTATTCATCCTTTTTTTTCATACATGTAGCTTCTGCATCTGTGTCTTTAATTATCTGGCACTGTTTCTCCTTTTTTCTGCCTCCCTTGCAGACTTGGTCTATTTTCTCTCCAAACTTCTGGGCATATGTTGACAATACTTTTTAAATGGTCACAATCTGAGAGGAACTATTCTGAAATGCATTTCAGTTGATTGTTAATAGTAGTCATCAGAATACTTTGTAATTATTCCTGTGAGAATACTTGTGTAGATTACATGAAAGGATGATTGCAGAGGAAAATAATGGCTGTCTTGAGCGCCTGTTATTTATCTGGAAAGCATTTTTTTAATAAAGGAAAAGTTTCTGGCATACATTATGTAAATGTTGCATTGTTTCAAGTCCTTGTTCTTAGCTTCTCTCCTATCCCATTTTCTAAATACTTGCCTTTGTTTTTGAGTACCACTCCATCTAGAAATGGAGAGCTCTAGCAAATAGTGACAACTAGTACTGCTGGAGAAAGCATGGCAATATGATCTGGGAACTTGTCATACACATACTATTTGGCTTGTCTTTTGCCATAAATGAAAAATAAGTTAATTTTATTTCAGTTTTCAGTCTGATATATTAACACATATTCCCACACAATCCCCTAGCATTGACATGAGGGTTGGGTGGCAAAATGAGTTAACAAGCTAGTATAGAAAGTTTTCAATGTTTTTTAATTCTCAACCTAAAGCTAGAAAATTAAAGTATGTATGGCCTGTTTTGTTCCTCTTACAACATGAGCTAATAATGCCTTCTTTTTCAGAAAAGTTCTAGAACAATGAGATAATACCAGTGGGACTCCTACATAGTTCCTCATGTCTATTATTATCTGACTAAGGGGTAATATTTTTAATGACATGCCAGGCAGAAAAGTTCATACCTGCAGTGTAGACTGGGAGAATGGATGGTCTGGGATAGATCCAGAAGTGAGTGATGGTGGTGCCTCCAGGACAATAAAGAGGAGACTTTGAAGGAAATTTCTCACCTGCTTTTCCACTGGGTAAAATCATCTGGGCTTTTGGGGGGTGCTTGAGTTTATGAAAGACTTGCTAGCATGTGGTAAGCATTTCCAGAATGGAATGAAAGGTGAGCTTTCTAGATCTACTGTCCATCAGATCCCAAATTGCTTTGGGACTTTACTCCTCTGTATGTTACCAGGCAGCGAAAAGAAGCTGGAATGTCACGTCTGTTCCTTTATGCCACCCATGCTACCTGATGAATGCCTTTGTCTGACTTGCTGTGACTCATGAAGAAGTAGAAAGGAGTTTTACAGTAATGACAAATGAGTTGGATTATCTCCACATTCATCCAGTGCCATATAAAGAACGTTGAAGGAAACCCTAATAAAAACATCTCAGCTTGGGTGCACACTGCTTTCCTGGCCTATATGAAAATATCAGCCTCAGTGTATTTGCATGTGATTAGCACACGCCCCTCCTTCGCTCATCATCACAATACTGCCATATAACTGGGCTATAGTTCCTGTTCACTGTTCCCATATATAAGTGATTCTACTTTCTTATCCTTTTTCTCTTGTCTTTTGAGACAGGAAGAAAATAAATTCTGATCTGAGATATGAAAGACCCACAGAAGGAAAAAAAAAAAAAAAGAAATCTCTCCAATGTGCATGTACAAGCTGAAGATGAATAATCATTTAATCTATTTTGGACTTATCCACTGATTGCGAATAAATTATCTGTTAATACATCAAGCCAGTAGGAAGTCCTCTGCTATGTTCTGTATTATTCTCTCTAGTTCGCTTTGGCTAAAGGAAGTTCATCATCAACTCTGATTCTGGTCAGAGATATATTTATTTCCATCATTCCATCATTCCATTGCCAGCTTTTCCTTCTGTAACCAATTACACTCAGGTATTCACTGGGGTTCAACTAGACTTAAAAATTATAAGGGAAATGTGATATTTATCCTGATAGGAAAGAATTGGCTTATATTCACCATTCCCACACTGGAACCTGTTATTGCTGAGTAAATTGGGTTTGCTTCTAACAGCAAAGAACTCAGTCAGCCTTCCTCAGGGCTAAATACAGTGCTCAGCAGAGCCTGACTTATCCTTAACACATGGGGATTTCCCAGATATAGGGAAAGCTCCTTTGGTTTCTCCTCCTGAAGAGCTCACTGTAAACTGAACAAAGGGGTGTGCATGTGCTGAGGGTGGTGGTGGTGGGGAGCGATCCTCAGGAAAATGGAACCCTGATGTGGTCCAGTGTAATCCCTCTGACTCCTGCTAGACTCCAGCTAAGCATTAGTAAGTCCTGTGATCTTGGATAAATGGTATCCCTGGCAAGGGTATGATAAGCTTTACAAGTAAATACGTAATTGAAATTAAAAACTAAACCATAGTTATGTATAATCTTGTCAGATTTATAAAAAAAAAGTCAGATTTATAAAGTCAGGCACTTTCTAATGGATGAAGAAAAAGTCTGACACACTATAAATGACCTTAAGCCCACAAAATCATCAACAAAAACCCGGATCTATCTTCTTACAAGGTATTGCTTATACCTTACATTTTTGTAGGCAACACCAGCTGTGATCAGTAGAGTTAAGGATCTGGACAGTTGCCATTGTCAGGTTGCATTTTCCCTCATCGACTTTTAACTGCCTAGGCAGAAATTTTCTGGACAGACTTCACCTCAGTGTAACAGTCTTCCTTTAAAAAGTTAAGAAAAGGGCTCAGCTTTTTCTTGGGGTGTGGCAGTCTGTATGGCTAGGAAGACCGGTTCTTCATCAATGTTCTTTGTATTTATTTCTTACAACACTTCCTTCCATTTTCCCCAACATGCCAGGGATCCAGTTTCCTGCTTTGGAAGAAGGGCTTTAGGGGCAGAGGTGTCGGGGAAGGGTTTCTCTCCTGTCTGTCACAAAAATGCTGCCTGGGCCATTTTTGGCTGAGATATGCACCTCAGATGGCAAATTATCAAGTGGCAGTGAGTAGGGTGTAGAAGCTGAATTCTTACATGCGCCATTTACAGTGAACATGCTGCAGTAAAAGATCAGAGGAGTGGAAGGGCAATTTGCTTTTGGCCCTTCTAGCGGAGGCTGTAGTAGCTGTGACTGCTGGAAAATGAGGCACATACATAGCTAGGGAATGGGAGCCAGGCAGGCAGATCTGGGAAAGGCAAGAAAAAGGGACAGAGAAAAATTTAGGCAAGGATGAGAAGGTAAAATGGCTGATGAGAGGGTATATAAGACTGTGAAAGAGAAGGATCCGACGAGACGAGAAAAAAGCCCTTCAGAACAGTCCTGGAATGAGGAATAGCTGGGTGTCAACCACTGCCTGTTCTCAGTATCTGTGAAGCCTCCTGGTGAAGAGCCACAGATCCTCTGTCCAGAGCGACATCTAGTTACTGCGGTAATTAGCTCCAATGGCAGAGGTGTCAGAAGACTAAAAGCTTTAATCCTCCAGATGTGACCTGCTAGAGGCAGCACCTTAGTAGCCATTAGTGAGAGAGGCAACAAGAGTGGACAATGGGAGTCAAACAGTTGGTGTCAGTGCCCTGACATCTACCTTAGACACACTTCAGGGCCTTTGTCACTTCAGACTAGGTGTGGGTCATGGACTGAGTGCCCGTGTACAGCTGCAGTGTGTTAGTCATGGCCATGGAGCGCACCATCCTGTTTAGTCTGATACAACAGGAATCTCGTTCATGCTCTCTGACACCGCTTCACAATGCAAGCCAAAGCACAAGAGGTGGGCTGTCCAGAACATTCACTTAAAAACCCAACAGTACCCAACAGTGGATGCCTGCAGAACAGTGCAGGAGTCACCCCATTGTTTTTTCTATGAATTTGTCAAACTGGTTTTGGAATCCACATAAGCTTTTAACTTTTTGTGCCAAGGATATTTGCAAGTCAGATGAGCAAAGCATGAGGAAGCACCTTTCTTTGTTTGTTTTAAATCTACTACCTATTTCTTGCATTACAATTATGACAATTTTTATGTATCCTATCCTGGCATCTGATGGTTAAACCTCTACCATATCCTGATTCATTTATCTTTGAGCAGGGCTGATATGAAACAGAGTCAGCCTTAAAGCCTTCATCTCGCTTTGTGTGTGTTCTAAGTTCAGAGGCTTGATTTGTCAGTGTTAAAGTTTTAATCATTTTTGGATGCGATTATTATTTGTATTACAGGAGTCTCTACAACACTGAATCACATCAAAGTTACAAGACTTAATTCATCCTCTAGTCCTGGGGAGTGTGTAGAACTGTACAATCCTAGCCTGCAACACTTGACCCTCTAAAAAGGCAAAGCAGAAAAGTGAAGAAAGGAAGCACTAGTTATTTGCAGAATGGATAGAAAATGGATGCACAGACGGTTTGCCCAAGTTCACATGCAGAGAGGCAGACCCCAAGAGTGGAGCTCCACCTGCAGAGTTAGTGCATGGCCTAACCTGAGTTGCCTTTTTCACAAAGATAGTGCTGGTAAATCACATGTAGAGCAGAAATAAGTAGTAAGTACCCTTAGAAACGAAATATGTTTTTTGTACCACTGGGTTAGTTAAAGATAATTCACATGAACACAGGTTTTCTAGATCAATGGTTCTTCTCCTCCAGTTTTATTGACTTCTCCCAGCGGAGGTATGGTACATGGTTTCTAATGCCTGTCCTCATAGTCACCCCATTTACAAAAAACATTTTTGTCAATGTCAAATGTCAATTTATCTTCACAAGATGTGTCAAGGGAACATTTTCTCTGAATCTGAAGAGTCAATAGTTTTTATTGAGCTGTATGTTTTTAAAAAGTTTAGTATTAAATTAATACTTTAATGTTCAGGTTTTTTAAGTGTTGAGGATAAGTTTCCTAAATAGTTAAGTCACTCTTAGGGTGGTGAAAAAATTTCTACTAGTACCACACCTGTCCA
The DNA here is from genome assembly GCF_023634155.1 of Falco peregrinus. NCBI lineage: Eukaryota > Metazoa > Chordata > Aves > Falconiformes > Falconidae > Falco > Falco peregrinus. The sequence goes on along the minus strand of NC_073724.1, from coordinate 50,303,812 downwards.
TTCCTGCAGTCCTAACTTCCCAGGGATAAGGAAAGATTTTCAGGTGCTTCTGGATGTGGCTGCACACCTGTTTCCTTTTCAGAAGCACCCTGCTCCTGTAGGTATGTCAAACTTACTTGTCTGCTCAGGACCACTCACAGAGCAAACTGTAGCTGAAAGGCAGTATGAGAAGTTATCTCACAACTGCTACTGCCCCTTAACTGAAATGCAGTTCTCGAGTATAACTGAAGATGGTCTTAGAAAAGTGCATTAGCATATTGTCAGTCAAGTCGAATGTGCCTGAAAATTTAGTTTCTTAGCAGATATGCTGTGAAGGATCCTATGACACTGAGTGCACCTCTCCAAGATGGCATTCTGAAGCAACTTAAATGCAGATGTCTGAAGCATCTTAAATGCAGGGGATTGTCTGGAATTGGACAGGCAGTAGAAGCTGGTCACAAAAGTCTGTCATGAACAGAGATCTCTCCCTGCCGAGTCTGATGCAGAACAGACCTTCCCCTACCCTTAAACAAGGATTAAACTCCCATCAGAAAGAGAGGAAAACTCTTATCTGAGTTTTCTCATGAAATGAGTGAACTATGCATACACTGTTTTTTCCATAGGGAAAGAAATTGCATATTTAAGCAGTCTCAAGGTATGGGGCTAACTATTCTATTCTAACTTGATTTTTCAGCTTTTCAAAGAGATGCATAGCTGGGTGACAGAATTTATTGATGGAATTTATGTATACAGAGTAGTAAAGTCAAGGTCTGATTGCAAGAAATCACTGGAAGACCCTGAGACCAAGTACATGAAGGGAAGGGGGGGGGGGGGGGGAAATGGCAGATAAAATTGAACCTAGTGATTTCACAGTAATGTAGAAGGGACAAATGAATCCATGCTTCACATAGAAAACAATGGTCTCTGAGCAGACCATTACTGTGCAGAGGATTAACACCAAATCTTTCTTTAAAAATACCAGAAATCATCCAGTTCAAAAGAACTATTATTATCTGAGTCTGTGGCTCATTATCCTCTAATCCACTGGAGAAACCCACACTGCATTTTTTTTTCCTCAGACTCCGCTGTATCCCTGTGGCCATACTGTTTTCTTTGCCTGCTGTGAGCCCAGGCAGGAATGGGAAGAGATCATGGCACCCTCTGTCTTCTCCCTCCTCATTCAGGCACATGGGAATTTCTGACAGTTTCTAGAAGGCCATCAATGTCCCAAGCACAGGGAAACACATTCAGCGCTAGCTTGTACCCTTTATAATGGTTTTAACAGGCAGCTGTAAGCCCCCCAGAAGCCGTGGACAAAGAGAACTCCCCATCCTCAACCTCTGCATGAAACTTTCCTCAAAATACAGTTTCCAATTCATGAGCCCATTCGCCAGTTCTTCTGGTTCACGTGCTCCTTACCAGGAACCCCTCTGGAGCTTTTCCTTCTTGTGCCCGGGCACATTTTTTTCTGAAGTTGGCATTTGCTTCTGGTTTTCAGTCTGTTTGTTTACCGTACAGTTTTTTTGTTGTTTGTTGAGGTAGCTGCTTGTGACCAGGAAGTCGGCTTTAGCCAAGAAATGTCTTGCAAACACACAGAAAGATTTGAGAGATTCTGAGAAACAGGATGAAAGCTGCTTTTAACATCTGTACATTTATTTGCCATTTCCTTTTTCAATTTATCCAAGCTGCTAATAGCTGAACCCATGAACCTGATAGTAAAACATATATCCTGGGATGAAGAGAAAACCACAAAGTAAAAGTCTGGGCATGATTCATATATTTAATATCTACAACATTTCCATAACAGGTAATGATTTGACAGGTCTGATATAGATGCATTAATGAATAGGAAGAAAAACTGAAGGACCAAGACCATTCTGAACTGGTGATATGTCATGTATCTCATGATGGGTGCAATCTTCTTCCAGTTTGTATTCCATCTGTAATATCAGACATGCATATTCCTTCCCCATCTGAACTGCATCCTGAAAATCAACCTGTTACAAGATTTAAATAGACTGATGCTAAATTACCTTTTTTTTTTTTTCTTTTTCCTTTTGGGTGAAAACCAGTTTTCCCAATAGTTAGTTTTCTGCCTGAGATCTCATAATAAGGACACATAAGGAAATGAGAAATAAGAAGTTTGCATTGCAACTCAATGAATCTTTATTTAAGCAAGGTTTTCTTTTTATTTTGAGTCACACATTTAATTTCTCTCAAGAATTGGGGACTGCAACCAAACATCAGTTATTTAAAGCATTACACTTTGAGGAGCTAAAGATCCAAATCCAGCTTGGCACCCCATGTCCATTTCAGGGTTCTTATCAGTGCCATTAAAATGCATGAGAATGCTGGCCTTGGTCGATCTTGGCAGTGAAGCACCAGGGTCAAATATTTAGTCATTACCAAATGAATATGATGAGGAGTTATAATCCAAGCAAATCATACAACAGGAACAAAAAGGTAAAAGATATAAGGAGTTTGTCTAACCATAATGGCTGTGAATTGCTGATGTTGGTCCAAAAGAGCATATAGCAGTGCTGCAGAGTTGTTGGCAAGTCAGCAGAGGCAGATAAAAATAAATGAGACTTAAAATAGATAAATAGAAAGTAGTATATTTATGGAGAAAAAATAATTGGCAGAGATAGAAAACTGGAAATTGCTGTTTCGAAAAGCAGTAATGCAGAAAACCAAACCCAGAGCTATAACAAGTGTATTAAAAAAGGGCTTACAATGAATTGTCATTGCAATGTAAATAAATGCCAGCCTGTGCCGCAAACAAATGAACAGGATCCCTTCTAAGACAAAAGAGGTAATCGTAATTCTGCTCAGTCCGTCTCTGACTGGAAGCTACTTATCATATACTTTAATTTTATAGCTCTCTCTTAGGCCCTGGAGTGTAGCATATAAATTAAAGGCACTGTTGTCTTTTTTAAAAAGAGAAACTGGTGTCATATATATATATGTATGTATGTATACATATATCTACCCGGTAATATGACAGAAAAAAAAGGCACTGGTAGAATTGTAAGCACTTCTTTGGCAATGTTCACAGGCAACAACATTCACTTTGCAATGTGACAAACTGATTTGGAGGGACAGTAATAACTTCTTTGCTACAAGAGTTCAGCTAGAACCAGTGTACTAAATCCTTGCTGAACATAAAAATCTGTAGCAGACAATCAAGGAACAAGTGATGTTTAGGTTTTCTATCTAATCATTAGGTTTCAGTGTCCTGATAAGGTGAGTGGAATCAGTAAGTCAAAGATACAGTTAGCAGAACAGATTGCTATTCAGTTTCCCAGGTATGATTAGGAGGCAAATAAGATATTCACAGTAAGCTCCTGAGATTTCATGCCTTCCACGTGGTATCTAAGATGGGACTGACAAGCTTCGCAATCATAATGAGCAATCCTGCCAAAGAAATTTGTGAGACAGATTGCGAAAAAGTATCCTGATACTCGTACAGGTCACAAGATTATTAGACCTTGGATGGGGATCAGTGTGACTGCAGAGGTTTGCAGATAGGAACCTAAGGTCTCTTCCCAGGGGTTTGGGTGCTTTTCTCCTCTAATGCCAAGTATTGGCACACTGATGCAGCTTATCCCACCCATGACTCTCCCATCTCAGATTAGGCCACATGCTGTCTGCAACTATCATAGCAGATCCATGATGCTTTCTCCCCTCTGAAAGCAACGACAGTGGAGTCCCATCCAAGTAGCTTTCCAAAAGCAATGCCTGGGTTACTACACCAAACACTCTGAAATGGGAATGTTTTGGGGAAAGGCATCTTAAAAAAAATAACAGACTGTAAAAATGCCCCTAGGTAAATAACTACATGCTCCCACAAAAACTCCCTGTAAAAATATAAATTCTACGCTTTGGTTGATCCAGTTGGTATCTGTAGATTAAAAAAAAAAAAAACAACAACAAAAAAAACCCAACCAAAACTTTGCACAGAGAGCAAATGAAACCTGCAGCTTAGCGGACATGGGGCATGAAATATAAGAAACTGGCATTTTCTCCACTGTTGTTTGTATACATATATATTTCTGGATGATTTATCTGGATCTTACCATATTGCTCTACTGTTCGTTCTACCAAAAAAATCTATTAAATAAAAGTATAACAGACATAGAATAAATATTCTTCTAGCTGCAACATGACTATTGTCCTGGATTCAGATGGGATAGAGTTAATTTTCCTCTTTTGGTAGCTGGTTTTGGATTTAATATACAAATGGTGTTGGTAACATGCTGATATTTTAGTTGTTGCTAAGTAGTGCTTACCCTAGGTCAAGGACTTTTCAAGTTTCCCGTGTGCACAAGAAGCCAGGAGGGAGCAGAGACAGGACAGCTGACCTGAACTAACCAAAGGACTATTCCATACCATAGAACGCAATGCTCAGTATATAAACTGGGAGGACTTTGCCAGGAGTGGCCAGTTGCTGCTCGGGGACTGGCTGGGCATCAGTCAGTGGGTGGGGAGCAGTTGTGTTGTGTGTCACTTGTCTTTCTTGGGTTTTATTCTCTTTCTCTCTTTGTTGTCTCCCTTTTCATTACAATTACAGTATTATTGATGATGATTATTATTATTGTTATTATTTATTTATTTATTTCAATTATTAAACTGTTCTTATCTCAGCCCATAGGTTTTACCTTTTCTCCAATTCTCCCCATCTCACTGTGGGGGGAAGAGAGCAAGAAACTGTGTGGTACTTAACTTGCTGGCTGGCGTTAAACCATGACAACTATATAGTCTGTCTCCATAAAATAATGAAGTGTTAATGCAGTGTTAAGCAACTATTAGATAGCCGTCTCATGACCATTACCTCTAAGGTCACTTAATTTTCCAGAAGGCATGTGTCATTTTCTATTATTATTTAATACATAAAGTCACAGATTTTTCCCTCTCAGTAATGGCACCTAAAGTTTGAGTTTTTATTTTGTACCTCTTTTTTCCTATGGTTGAGATTGCTTCGCCTTGCATTATTTTTTTAACATAGTAGGATTGCAGTGATATGGAGAAGAAGCATAGGAGCACTGAGAAATCTTTGTCAGGTGAGGGGTCTTTCACTTTTTCTATCTTCTCTGCTGTGCAGTGCATCCACCTGAACACAAAGGGCTGCTTCTCACCTTGCAAGCATTTCCAGCAGTGTCTTACAGGTAGGCAAAAGCACAACACTCCTGCCATCAAGATGTCAAAAAGCCCAGTGAGCTCATCTCAGTGGTTTCAAAAGAGAGGTGCAAGCAAGGATTTAACTGAGGTGCAGAAGTCTGACTCCCAAGTGGACGTAAGCACTTTTGTTCAAGGTCTCAGTCAGCTGCCTGAGCTCCAGAAAGAGCAGCAGTTGAAATGCATTTCAGCCATTCAGTGCGAGGATATCTTAGATTGTCTTTTTGAGATAGATGCCTGGTCCACACTGGTGCCCTTGCTGGGGAATCTCTGGTCAATTTACTTTAGGCTCCAATTTTTACCCTGAGTGCCAACCACTCTGAAGTTTTGCAGCATGTAACTCCCAAGCACTTAAATTCCCTGGGAAGATCCAGGCTCATAAAAACAACTATCATCAGCACCATTATCAGTAGATCTTTTGTACTTCATTTTGTTGAGATCCTGCTTCCAAAACATCCTGTTAGATGCACAAGTTGGTTTTTATTTCCTGCACATGTTAGTGTGTGCTGTAGTTTTGACATCAGGGACGGGCCAATTGTAGATGTCCACAGTGACAACCTCTTCTAAGCTGGTCACCCTCGTGTCCCTTTATAGTCAGTGGTATGAAAAAGGCCCTGCTGGGGCATGCTTTATCTGCTTTATTTACATGGCTACTTGTATTTTTTTTATTATTAAAATTAGTAGCAGTCCAGAAATACCTGTATACAATCGTCTATAACAGAAGCCTAGATGCCTAGCTTAGGTGGAGACACACACATTAGGTCAGATGAATCTCACTTCACAGTATGTTCCTGATACTTTGTGCAGAAATGAGCACAACTCCATGAATGATAAATTTAGACTCAGGAAGCAAAAAAATAACAATTTATTGTTTTTCCTAAGAGCACGTACACTTAAGGTTTACTCGCATGGCTCCTCATGACTGAGTTATGCCACTCTGTGTAGGTGACATTTTCAGTGGCAGGAGAATGTCTGTATCAGATGAGAAATGATATGTTGCTAATCTGTAATAACTCAAGAGTTGTTGATTGTGTGAACTTACCCTTTGTTAAACAGAACTTGCAGAACTTCTATAACAATGACATGTGTCAAGTACTAAAATTAGGACTTGCATTTATTTTTGCTGTTTTCCTGCTCTATTTTGTGTCCTCACTGCCACAGTATATCCAGTGTTTATAACTTCTTATAGCATAATGGATTTATTATTTTATCAGAGGCTGCTTTTTAACAAGTTTGCTTTTTCTCAAATGGCAATCTTTATGCTGACCACAGTAGAATTGACATGAGCAAACCCTACTCTGTATGTGTAGGTTCCAGAAAGCTAAAACATTATATTTGGCCTGAATAATTTTATGAATGAAAAATGCATCTCTCTTACCTTCAGAACAGAGAGTTCTTTCCAAAAGAATATGAACATGTGGAAAAGTAATGTGTGTGCACATTTCAGGAGGAACATTTTTAGTGTGCTCAGGAAAAATGTACAACTTCTGTGTCAAACTTGCGGCTAAGGCATAGTGGTTAGGTATTCTAGATCCATAAGAAACTTTGGATTATTTTTTTCAAACTGCAGTGCCCTCCCTCCAAATCTGAGTGTCTATCTATTATTTCTGTTATGTATAAGATAAATATTCCACTTTGAAAATTGCATTTGTAACATTGAATGAAATTTGTGGTCATCTCAATTTTGATACTTTAAAATTTCTGAATGTATTTGCAAAATACAGCAATACTGTGCTGTATCTATTGGCATTTTTCTTTTTGCAACATAGAATAATGGAAATAATCTTTTAATGACATAGTAGCTAACTCACCACTGTAGCCAGTTATACTGGAATCAGCTATGTTTCTCAGGATTTTCTGACCTGAATCTGATTTAGTTTTTAAAACCAGTAATACACGTTCCCTTTTGCTACACAAAGGATTGTGATTCTTTTGGGTAAATTATCACAAATTAACAAAGAAATAATAATTTCTTTCTAGATATACCAAGGAAGAATTCTTTCCAAACATCTCCAGTGCACCAGTCAGCTATTCTAGTCAGTTTGTAAATCACGTTTGCAGTCTTGAGGGTGCTAGCCATGCAGCAGGGATGTATGAGTGGATGTGCTGGTGAGGTGAGTTGTTTTTTTCTCTTCTGCAGAAATGGCAAAGCCAAGATGTGTCATAGAAGGTAGTTACTTTAAACTCTTATATTTTCAGAACTGTAGCCTTCTCTAAGTCTGTATTACCAAGCATCTGGTCACTGAAATACATTTGATGTGAGTGTCAAATAGATTAAGTATACACAGCTGTTGAGAAAATAAATCTCCAGTGTGTTGCATATAATGAAGGTAATGCATAACTTTAGAAAGACTCTACTCCAGAATTTTTGTAATCACAAATCATTTTCTAATATCCATTCAGATCCATTCATTTTAATCACTACTTCATTCTTGTTCCTAAAATTGTAAACATTTTCTAACAGATCCTGTCATTGTCTGTTTCTATAGTATGAAGCACTGTCTTGCCTCTCGTCTTCACTGAAAATATTTAATAATAATATTTAACTTCAGCCATTTAAGAGCAAGTTGTCTACTTGTTCTACTTGCTCAGAGCCTTTTTGCAGTCAGTGGAGAGAGCTGGTGCCTGCAGGGTTGTCTCCTTAGATGCCTATTTGGGTTTGTGAGGAATTGCCTCCTGAAGATGTCTCCACGGACTGTGGAAGGTGGCAAAGACTGACCGAAACTATGTGGGAGGCACCCCGTCCACTGAATTCCAGGAGGATTTCACGGGTCATGTAGCCCACTCTTAGGAGCTCACTACAAATTCAGAGCAAAGCTTACTGGTGATTGAGAGCAAAGTCAGATACAGAATTTTCTTCACCCACTAAAATCACTTTCCTGATTTCCTACTGGTCATGTCTACACTGCAGATACAGAAGTAGGCAGTCAGGACCCCAGGACCACCCACTTCAGCAATATCACCTGTACTCATAGCATCCAATTTCACTTTGAAAAAAAGCATAGGTCAGGAGTGAAATATTCTACAATCCCGTGTTAAAGTGAGTGTAAATAGTCTTTACTGAAGACTATCTTTACTTGAGATACTTTGCAGGCTGAGTTTGCACAAATGTGGAGCTACCTGGGCTGATTGGCCCAGACTGGATGAGCGTGTCTGGGCTCCTTTGGTTCAGCTAGGTCTGAAGCCTGGCTAAAGTCCTCTTTTGGGTTTGCCATTAGCTATGTAACTAGTGGGCAGCCAAATATGAAAACTGTGCTTTCTCCCAGCTCTTACACATTATGTCCCCATTTCATGTGTATTTCTCTGAGCTTTCTCTTATTGTGGTCCAGTTAGAACTGCAGGACTGCCATATGCATTAAGCTATTTGTAAAAATAGATAGGTATGAAACTTCATGCAGTTACAATACTGGGCATCAGGAAAGTTGCCAACCAGATTTTTTAACTTTTTTCCCCTCAGTAAGTCAATTCTCAAACTATTAAGGTACTTACGGTTTCCACTACTGCAAGACCAATACTGTTCACATCAATGGTTAATCTGATGTTCTGTATTCCTTGTTAATTTTGTTTTGCTTTACTGCACTTGGAAAGGCAGCAAAAAGCAGAGTTAGAGCTAGGCTCATGGGAATACTTGTTCCTTCCCACCTCTCTGCTGTCTGTCCTGCAGTCTCGATGAGTCCAAGGGGTCTTCTCATTGCCAGGAGTGCAGAGCAGTTGACCTTATGGCTGTCCCCCAGAAAAGAACACCAAAAAGAGCTCAGGTCGCACTACTGATGAACATTATTTCTCCACCTAAGATTTCTGTCACCACTTGAAGAAAGTTTTGTAATTGTTTAACAGTAGTCGACATGAGGAACAATTACCATATCTAAGGATGGCAGAACTTTAAAAGTGGTATTTGCCAGTGTGTGATTGAAAACTTACAAAGCTGAAGAGAAGAAGATGAAGATGAATGGAGGTGAAGCAGGAAAAGCAGCTACTGAGGTTAAAAGAGGCGTTATCAGACTTAGAGAAAGAACTAGAAAGAGTTGACAAGACTGAAGAGCCTGTGGCCACTGTGGACTCCTTAATCCTTTGAACTTAAAGAAGCAGAATCTGCAGGAGCCTTGATGTACAGCAGGTACCTGGTAGCCCAAGGATATCTGGTAAAATCTTGTTTATGAGGACCACAATTCACTGCTTCATTCTGCACAGTAGTGTATGTATCCAGTGGAGCTTTTCTATTAGAGGACAAACTGGCTTTGTCTCAGTTGCTGACTGCTCAGATGCTCACTACCTAGATTTATTACTTTGGCAACAGTGTGCATGCTGAAGAGTTCTCCAGCAATTGGTTATGTGCTCCTAGTTTCCATTTTCCTTTCCCTCATTTCATTTACAAGAGCCACTTGAAATAAATTAGCTCAGCTGGATAATGGTGATTTTTTCTGTCTTTTGGTATGATGTATGGGCCTAGTCTATTCCGAAAAGTTTCCACAACAAGCACTGGCAGTGCCCCAAAAGCTATTTTAGCCCTTCAGGTCTCAGGATCTATTTTGTCCCCTCCAAAACTTTCACACCAGTGAGACGAAGTCCATGAGTCATGTGGCTCAGTTATCTATAGCTTGACTCCCTCCCAAGCAAGGTGTACAGCATGGAAGGAAAGAGTGCTGCATGAAGAATATATGGTCCTTTATGATCTACATAAATTTTAAGAATAATACAGCTCTCTTCACTCATTCTGTTAGAGCAGTTTGCAGTGTTCTTTGATTAAAGAATTATTGTAAGTGGGGCAATCACAAGAAGAAGACAATTTTCGTAAACTGTGAAGATGTTTTTTGATAAGGTGGAAAGCGTCTTAGATACTCTGAAAAGCTTCAAACCACTTAAAGCTTACATACTTTGTAAGCTGTATTTTTTCCTAATAATTTTCCTACCTTTTTTATATGTCTGAATTTATACACACACTTTTTTTCTGTTATATACCTGAAGTGTCACAGAATGTGGTATTCCATCTTTTAGCTTACAAGGCAAATGTTAAATTTAAAAATAATTTGTTATCCTGGTCCCGAGCTGTCACCTTTCAAGTTGGCTGTTACCTGGGCTTTCAGACTCAGTTTAATATTTTTTCTTCCCTCAGAGTTCAGAATTTGGAGTTAAATAAACTATGAGTTACATACCAACTAATACTCCACTGTATTCTCCACATTTGTCTTTGCTGACTTACTGTGTGAGTAACAACCTGCTGAGCATTAGAAAAATCTGTGACTCTAAAGACAGAGGTATGGATACCCGTTTTTTATATTGAGCAATATGGAGGAGGAAAGAAATTTAATTTAATTTGGACTGGTTTATATTGTTACTGCATATTTAAATTTTCTCTTGTCTTTTTGGAGTGAAAGAGAAATTTCACAGCTCAGGCAAAGATAAAATGTTAATTCTTTTCTCCCCTTCATTTTTACTTAATTTCTCCCTTCCCTTGACCTTATGTAAACTTCCATTGAAAAAATATTGCTACTGACCTTTTGGACTTCTCCTGTTTAGGAAAAGGGAAATTGCAGGACAGTGTCACAATGATTTGAGAATATCTTATTTCCTAAAGTCTCACCCAGTCCTGTGAGCTTGCAAAGCATCAGCAGTTACATTTAGAAAGCCAAGCCTTCACATTTGGGTAGCACTCGAAAAGTGGCTTCCCATTCACAGCCTCATCTCCACAACCAACATTCCCCTGGCTGTCTCATGCAGTGTGCTCAGCAAACCTGCAGCCATGGGTGAGCTTTTCCTTCAAAGGTGAATGCCAAAGAGGCTGGCAATATCTCTTATCTAGCCATGTAACTGTCTCATTGTTCTAAGCTTTTAATCCATGGGCTCTGTCTCCTACAATATTCACCTGAGTCTTAAGAAATACTCACAGATCAGATTATGGATCTGTGTGACTGCAGCTGAGCTGAGGGGGCTTCACTTTGTGCTCCAGAAATCCTTGGCCAGACTCTACCACGTGGAAGTACTTCACAGAACCAGAGGATGCCTGAGATTGGAAGGGACATGGATCTGGAGATCATCCACTCCAAACCACTGCCCAAGCAGTGTCATCTAGAGCAGAGGGGACAGTTGTTCCCTAGTCCCTGTCCCAGAAGGGGCAATCTTTGCTTGGTGCATTGATACATTGCAGGGCAGTAAGGACAGAAAGAAGTAGAAATATAAAAGTCCAATGGAAATTGTGTAAATATGTAAAGCTTCAAGTTTAACATACAGCACAAACCTTTGAAATCAAGTATGATTAACCACTCACTGTGAGAAGACACTTAAAGAGGTAGCAATGTCTTCATCTTTTGAAAGCTTCATTCACGTCAGGGATTAATGATACTTCTGTTTAGCTAAATACAAGCTGTTCGTCTGAGGACAGAAGGAACTGGCTCAAGTGTAGTGCCTATATTATTCAGAAGTCTGACTAGGTGATCTGATGGTGCCTGTTGGCTTTAACTATCTATAACTGACTGAGGTCTTGCTGATTTGGAGCCGTTAATATTGTCAGTGCTCCAGAATTCCCCAAACCTACAAAGACTATCACCTGCACCATCTCTTCTTCTTCTTTACCTTCATGGAGGGGGAAAAAAAAACCAAGAAAAGGAAAGGAAAGGAAAGGAAAGGAAAGGAAAGGAAAGGAAAGGAAAGGAAAGGAAAGGAAAGGAAAGGAAAGGAAAGGAAAGGAAAGGAAAGGAAAGGAAAGGAAAGGAAAGGAAAGGAAAGGAAAGGAAAGGAAAAGGAAAGAGAAAAGAAAAGAAAAGAAACGAAAAGAAAAAAGAAACAAAAAAAAAAGAAAAGAAAAGAAACGAAAAGAAAAAAAGAAAAGAAAAGAAAAGAAAAGAAAAGAAAAGAAAAGAAAAGAAAAGAAAAGAAAAGAAAAGAAAAGAAAAGAAAAGAAAAGAAAAGAAAAGAAAAGAAAAGAAAAGAAAAGAAAAGAAAAGAAAAGAAAAGAAAAGAGAAAAAAGAAAAGGGGAAAGAAAAGTGTACTTCACATCCCTGAAAGAAAAAAGCATTCTATGCAGCAAAGGAAATTGTGAGTAAGAACACATACACTGCAAAGTGCTCCCTTGATTCACAGAAGAAAACCTTGATTCTATATCCACTGGAATCTCTGACGTAAGATAAAAGAGACTTTTAGGATTTTCATGATGAATGTGTATGTGTTACAACAAGGATAGTAATGACATTATTAGAGGGGAAAAGAAAAAAACCCAGACAAACAATGATAATTTTCCCCCCCAAGATTTGTTCTAAATTCTCCTCTTAGTTCTGCTATGGCAAATACTGATTGATTCCAGCCAGCAGTCTTGCTTCTGATTTAAGGCACTGTCATGAAAGCAAATGCAAGATTTATATATCCAGTACGTAGCACATATGCATACAGAAATGTGATTCACAGGGAGTTGCTGATGTTCATATTATATTTCCTAATACACCTCTAGAGTTTTGAAGTTCTTCTGTTGTTTGTGAGAGATATGACCTATCCTATCCTGGCATTCTATGAAATATGTAAAAATTCACCAACGCGAATCATCTTTTGCCAACAGCAACATGATTGACAGCCTGCTGTTTTCACATCCACAAAAAACACCAAGTTTTTATTTAGTGAGGAGAATAATTAAAATGGTGGAAGTTATTTTGCTTCATTTTACTGGGATGGAGTTGGATCTGAAATATGTAGTAGAGTTTGCTAACTGCAGCTCTTGATTAAACAGTGTTTATTGTCATCGTTTGAATGAGCAAACAGTAGTTGTATCAGCTTTATCACTTAATGCTGCAATATATAAGTATATCCCAGTCAAGGTCTTAATTCCAAAAATGGAAATGCTAATAAAGGTGCTTGAAAAACAGCAACAGAGAGATAGATCTCCTGTTGTAATAAATTGTCAGTATTCACCAGAAATGCTCTATTCCAAGTTTGTTTCTAGTGTAAATTCTGCTTTTCCAGGACGTGCCCAAGAAGCCTAATATTTGCTGAAATTCACCATCTAAGCATGTAATACTGAAGAGGTACAAATTATTTATTATACAAATAATAAACAGCATGTAGTCAGGTGCTGAAATTTACAAAACATAATCAACTTTAGTGATAACAGTCTAAGCTTCCAGCAGTCTAATCTCTTGCCAGAGGCTGGAAAAACACAATCAGGCTTCCAGGAAAGCCTCTCTTGACATTTAAGAGCAAATAGTAGGTATACTACAAAGCACAGTTTGAATTCTATGGGCAGTTCATTTACTCCAGAAAAGGTTTGAACAGAGAGCTCCTAAAAATGCGGTGAGAATGGCAGGAGCTTTGAGATGTATTAATGAGTTAATTAATTAGCTGTTTAAAATAGTGCTTACATGCTATGACTGTAAGTATGACTCGACAGAAAATCGAGGGCTTGATAAAACCAATGGTAACAACAGACTAATATTTTTTTTCCTATTCCTTATCATTATTGTTGTTCCTGTCATTATTTGCAACAGATTTTCCAAAGAGGACTGGGCACGAAAAATCCCATGTCTGCAAAACTGTTCCCAGAACAGGATTTCTCTGTCCGAGAAGACAGAGCATTGAGGTTTCCAGAAGGAGCAGGCTTCTGCTTCCTGCCTGGCAGGAGGTGTGGTGGGGCTGGGGACCAAGCAAGCCCCAGCTGGTGCCAACTGGAATTTATGCAATTCTTCTTAGTCCCCAGCACTGAACGCAACAGAAAGGAATTCCACTTTATTCCATGATTGCTGCTGAAGCCTGTGCAGCTGTTGAAGTCCCCAGGTCAGTTAACAATGGGGTGGTTAAGCTGAGCAGAGGCTCCTGAAAAGAACGAGTCTTTCCTGCAGATAAGTTTGACTTCAAAGCATCAACGAATTCAGAGCATTCAAAAAAGACCAAGAGTAATGGAGTAACGCTGCTGCTTTTTTTTTTTTTTTTCCCCCAGAATTTTTCACCTCACTTTGCTCTTCACCAAGCCACTGAAGTTGACAATCAAATGAAGCTTGAGGCAGTTTTACTTTCTGCTTATTAGTGACAGGAATGAATGTCTTCTCAAGAAAAATCAACAGTCTGAAATGTTGATTACAATATTTATCCTTTCAGTAACAAAACAGATGCTGCAAGCTACATATACATGTTTTAAATAAATCAGCCATACAGGAATTTATAAAGAAGATATTTCTGTATATAAAGAAGATATATGTTCTGTATATTCTAATAGTCTTAGAAGGTGCTAACCTTAATGTATATGGGCAGAAGTGATTCATTATGAATATCTGCAGCATGAGTGACCTAATCTTAAAAGGGTAACAAAGGAACTCTGTTTCCCAAAGATTAATATGACAGGAATATATGTTGTCTTTCACAGCTGGAAATAACAGAGGGATGTGATGGAGTTCTGATGCAGCTCCGTGAAAGACTTTTTCCTGTTCTGTTTAAGACATTGTACAAAACCCTCAATAGCATTTTAGCACCTCTGAGGCTAAGGAATCAAAAAAGGCACTTTCCAAAGTACAGCATTTCTAAAGGGGAAATGAGGGGACAAAACCCCTACCAAAACAGAATATATATTTTTTTTCTGAATAAGGAATCTGTCTAAATCAAGGCTTGCAGTCTGTCTCTCTCTCCCATCTTAAAACGTCAGCTTCCTTTGCCTCTTTATAGCCCTTATATGCTCCTGGTATAGCTTAAAGAAGCAGTACGTGGTCCCTTCTCTTCCTGCAGTATGAATGCTATGGGCCAAAAAGGTTTATTTGGCAGTAAACCACAGATCCAACGAGGAAACTTCCTCAGTGCACATCAAGAGAGACAAAAAAGTAAGTCCACTTGATTCACTTGCACTGTGAAATCCCCAGGGGTGAGAAATTCTCTTCAGTGACCTGCCTTCCCTGCAGTAGGGCTGCTTTGTGCAGGTGCTGAAGGTATGTGATTCACAGCACCATAGACCTTGTGCTAGTAAACACTGACATTATCTAAAAAGACTAATTCAAAGCATGATGTGCCCTGCAGTTTATCATAGAAACTTTGCAAGAAAAAGTGCTGAGTGGCCTATTGCCATGACTGGTGTAACTTTAGGATGCTGTGGCACTCAAGTGGCTCTTGGAATGAAACAATATGATTTTGCTGTTTTGCCCGTGTGTTGCATGAAGCTAGTAGAAATATTGGAGTGATGTCATGCTGGTGTGAGATCTACCTGCCACTCCCTTTTTCTGCCAACAGCAGAAAACTTGGCTTTTTTTGTTTCCTCTTAGCAAGAGACAATTTAAACATTTCTAAAATGTAATACTGTACAGCCTCCCTTGCATATAGAGGAAGACTGTATGAAGTGCCACAGACGGTTTGTGGATCTTAACATGGTTCAGATGATCCTAAATAGCCCGTTGATATTGTAATTTTCCTTAAATCCATGTCGTGCTTTCCCTTTCTGTGTTTCTTGGATAAATGACTAAAGTCAACCACCTTTCAGCCCCAAAGGCTCAAAGCAATGGTTTTGCCATTGTGCAGTTAATGTTTGGGGGATGGGTGGAGTGGTTCATTTACTTGGTTTTTGAGGCTTGGTTGCACTATTAACACTCCCCCTGCCACAGCACACTAGACCTGCTAAGTCTATGCACAAAATCTATGTATTCTATCTAGGAGGTAACAAAAAAGTGTAGACATCCTTTCTGTTAGTTTCTGTCCAGACTGAATTTCTCCTAGCAGGTGCTAATTGCCAAAATTTTAGTTTAGCCCAGACTGAGAAATCTCAGTGAAGTCTTGCTATCTGAAAGGTGATGCTCAGCCTTTCTAGGGATAAGGACTGTTAGATTTTCCCTTTAAGGAATCTCATATCTTGAACTGAAATTACAGATCCATTGGGAAGAAATAGAACTCCTTAGTTTTGCTGAGATTTCTTCATTATTATACCTCACGGCCCCTAGGAAGGTATGTAACCACAGGAGCTCACCTTGGATGTTCATACTATTGTATACCTGCAGTAACCTACAATACCTTCCTCAGTTTTGGCAAGTAGTTACAGCAAACACTACAGCAAGATTGAGCACCAGCCACATGGACTTTTTGACTAGCCTTAGCATTGCAAATTTAATTTTCTGCAGAGCAAGCAACCTCCTGGACAGTTTCTTAAAACAGATGAGATGCCCAAGCAGCAAGGCAATCATTAGATGACAGATACAGGTAACCTGGAAGAGGATATGCCATTTTACCTTTCTAATTCTTAGTTAAATGACAATAGTAGTACTGATCAGTTTTAGGTGTGTCTTGTTTGGTTTTTTTCCCCAAGAGTATTTCTCTAGGAAGCCTCCCAGAAACATCTGTCCTTGAAGGATATGAAACAGAAAAAGCAGGACCATCAAGGCAAAAATCAAAACCAGAGTCAACTTCAAAGTCTACCAGTACTCAGCGTGACAGTCTCCGATCAGTTGCAGTAAAAGATTATTGTCTTAGCATCAAATAGCTTCTAGGGAGAAAAACAGCATTTACATGAGCATTTACTAAAGTCAGCCTGATGTTCTGTGGGACTGATGGTTAGACAGACTGGCGCCTGTTGATTGTGTTATCACTTCAGTGCGTGAAACCAATTTGCTTGCAAGCAGTTCGTATTTCATTAGCATTATAAGCGCTACAAGAAAATAATTAGCTTCTAATGCACTCTATAGCTAAATCACTGGAGCAGAAGTGATCAATAAAGCAGTCAATAGCAAACCATTTGGTCCCGTTTTATTAATGCTGTTTGAATTCATGCACTTTCTAGTCTGGGGTTTATCTGCACATCATGAGAGATATTTCATGTCGTTCTAGAAGTTTCATCACAACAACACAGTTCACATATCTATGTGATATAGTTGGTAAAACCCACCAGCTGCCTAAGTCAATAGGTCTCTGGGAAATCAGTGATTTTTTGCATATGTAAAATTTAATCATGGGGTGTTATAAGGCTCTTTGCTAACATATCTGTTCAGACAGAAGTCAGATGGGGGAAGGGAGAGAATTTGAAATCAAGTGTCAGAGGCCTTATCAGGTATGACAGACTGATTATAGAACCATACAGTGGTTTGGGTTGGAAAGGACCTCTAAAGACCATCTAGTCCCAGCCCCGCTGCCATGGGCAGAGGCACCTTCCACTAGACCAGGTTGCTCAAAGCCCCATCCAACCTGGCCTTCAACACTTCCAGGGATGGGGCAGCCACAGCTTCTCTGGGAAACCTGTTCCAGTGCCTCACCACCCTCACAGTGAAGAGCTTCTTCCTAGTGTCTAATCTAAATCTACCCTCTTTCAGCTTAAAACCATTCCGCCTTGTCCTAGCACTACAGGCCCTTGTAAAAAGTCCTCTCCAGCTTTCCTGTAGGCCACCTTTGGGTACTGGAAGGCTGCTATAAGGTCCCTCTGGAGCCTTGTCTTCTCCAGGCTGAATGACCCCAACTTTATCAGCCTGTCTTCCTAAGACAGGTGCTCTAGCCTTCTGTCTTCATGGCCCTCCTCTGGACTCGATCCAACAAGTCCATGTCCTTTTTATGTTGCGGGCCCCAGAGCTGAATGGAGTATTCCAGGTGGGGTCTCACCAGACCAGAATATAGGGAGAGAATCACCTCCCTCGACCTGCTGGCTGTGCGTCTTTTGATGCATCCCAGGATACAGCTGGCTTTCTGGGCTGCAGACACACATTGCCAGGTCATGTTAAGCTTCTTGTCAACCACCACCACCAAGTCTTTCTCCTCAGGGCTGCTCTCAATCCATTCTTTATTCATCCTGTATTTGTGCTTGGGATTGCCCTGACCCACATGCAGGAGCTTGCACTTCATGAAGTTCACATGGGCCCACCTCTCAAGCTTATCAAGGTCCCTCTGGATAGGATCCCTTCCTGCCAGCATGTTGACTGCACCATGCAGCTTGGTGTCATTGGCAGATTTGCTGAGGGTACACTCAATCCCACTGTCCATGTTGTCAACAAAGATGCTAAACAGCACTGGTCTTAATACCAACCCCTGAGGAACATCTCTTATCACTGGTCTCCACTTGGGACATTGAGCCATTGACCGCAACTCTTTGAGTGCAACCATCCAGCCAATTCCTTATCCACCAAGTGGTCTATCCATCAAGTCAATTTCTCTCCAGTTTAGAGACAAGGATGTCATGTGGGACAGTGTCAAAGGCCTTACAGAAGTCCGGGTAGATTATGTCAATCGCTCTTCCATTATTCACCAGTGCTGTAACATAGAGGGTGACTGCTGTAGAAGGCCACCAGATTTGTCAGGCACGATTTGCCCTTAATGAAGCCATGTTGGCTGTCACCAGTTGCCTCCATATTTTCTATGTGCTTTAGTATAGTCTCCAGGAGGATCTGCTCCATCATCTTGCAAGGCACAGAGGTGAGACTGACTGGTCTGTAATTCCCCAGGTCTTCCTTTTTTACCTTTTTAAAAATGGGGGTTATGTTTCCCCTTTTCCAGTCAGTGGGAACTTCACTGGACTGCCACTGCTTCTCAAATGTGATGGATAGTGACTTAGCCACTTCATCCACCAGTTCCCTCAGGGCATATGGATGCATCTCATCAGGTCTCATGGGCTTGTGCACCTTCAAGTTCCTCAGATCTTCTCAAACTTGATCTCCAGAATGGACAGTTTTTCATTGTCCCAGTCTCTATCTTTGCCTTCTGCAATCTGGGCAGTGTGGCTGGGGCATCAGTGAAGACTGAGGCAAAAAAGTCATTCAGTACCTCCATATCGGTTTTCTCCATATCCTGGGTAATCTGGTCTCCTGTTTCCTTCCAGAGAGGGCCCACATTTTCCATAGTCTTCCTTTTAACACTGACATTGACATACCTATAGAAGTTTTTTTCTGTTGCCCTTGACCTCCCTGGCCAGATTTAATTCTATCAGGGCTTTAGCTTTCCTAATCTGATCCCTGGCTGCTTGGAAAATTTCTTTGTATTCCTACCAGACTACCCCTTGCTTCCACCCCCTGTAGGCTTCGTTTTCATGTCTGAGTTTGTCCAGGAGCTCATTCTTCATCCATGCAGGCCTCCTGGCATTTTTGCCCGACTCCCTTTTTGTTGGGGATGCATTCCTCCTGATAGTGGATGAGGTGATCCTTGAATATTAAGCAGCTTTCTTGGGCCACTCTTCCCTCCAGGGCTTTATCCCATGATACTCAACCAAACAGATCCCTGAAGAGGCCAAAGTCTGCTCTCCTGAAGTCCATGGTAGCAAGCTTGGTGTGCACCGTACTCACTGCCTGAGGATGCTGAACACCAGCATTTCATGGTCACTGTAGCCAAGGCTGCCCTCGAGCTTCACATTCCCTACCAGCCCTTCCTTGCTGGTGAGAACAAGGTCCAGCATAGCACCTCTCCTTGTTGGCTCCTCTATCACTTGGAGAAGGACATTACCATCGATGCATTCCAGGAACCTCCTGGATTGCTTATGCCCTTCTGTGTTTGTCCCTCCAACAGGTATCAGAGTGGTTGATGTCCCCCATGAGGACCAGGGCTTGTGAATGTGAGGCTGCTCCTATCTGTCTATAGAGGGCCTCATCCACTTGGTCTTTCTGGTCAGGTGGCCTGTAGCAGACCCCCACTATAATGTCACCTGTCCCTGCCCTCCCTTTAATCCACCCCAGGCAGAGCTCCACGCACTCCAGCTGGTCATTGACATAGAGGGTGACACCCCTTCCTTGTCTACTCTGCTTTCCTTCCTAAAGAGCCTGTATCCTTCCATTCCAACACTCCAGTCATAGGACCCATCCCACCACATCTCCATGATGCCAATAGGATCATAGACCTGCAGGTGTGCGCATGTCTCCAACTCCTCTTTTATATTCCCCATGCTACATGTGTTTGCATAGAGGGATTTAGGTTGGGCCCCTGATGAAGCTGACTGACTGGCTGGAGTGGCTGGAATGTCTCTGTGCTGCAAAGGAATGACATATCTCAGGTTTACTGTGAAGTATGAAGGCTCTGCCATCAGCAATCCTGTGGCATGCAGAATTACTGCCTTCGCATTTCATATTCATTGGCGCTGTGGAGGTCAGATGTGTTGGTGACCTTTTCTCTATATGATTAATGGCTCCAGCGTTCATGATTTTCATCCAACAGAATCACATTGATTGGAATTGCAGCAACTAAGATTGCACACAAAAGTCTGCACATAGTCTCTGACTATGTATGAATTTACATTTACATTATATTTGCATCTGGGGACAACCCACATACCTTTTTTTTTTTCCACATTGCAGCTGCAATGTTTTCAGAGTCCGGATGCAGTGGTGGAACATCTGTCACTCAGTGCCAGACTCTTTTAGATCATAAGGAACCGATTAGTCGTTGAATAAATACTGCTGTGTTTATTTGTAAGTCTAGCACTTCCTCATCTTGTTGAGCCATCATTTCATATTAGGATTGAAATCCTAATTTTAGTTGCATTTGCAGACAAAGCACTGACTTAGGAAGACAGATTTTAAAAGTCTAAATATGACTGGGTCAAAAGGGTGACAGAATAGTTAGGCAAAAGGAGCAGATGATGAGCCACACAAGTGTATGATGAGTATTTCAAGAGCTAGAAGAGTTTGTTAGGTAAGGACATAAGGTACCACTTGTTTGGTGATGAAAAGAGAGAGCTAGTGAGAACCAGATGAAATATAATAGATACCAACACAAGAAAGGCAGTATGTTAAAGCAAACAGAACACATGTTTAAAATAGCTACTGCATGATTCTACCAAACTTGAAAAGACCAGAAGAGTGTGTATGCAAAAATAATTGTTTTGTGGAAACTGAGTTTTAGGAGGATTCAGGCAGTCACAACAGGGAGCTGCTGTGGCTTTTACTCTACCCTTGGGCATCAGAAGGTTTAGTCTAAATGACTATGAAAACCTAGGTCAGAAAATGCTTAGTCTTTGGTCTGGCTTTCCACCAAAAAAAAAGTATGAAAAAATCATTCTTAGCATTACTGGAAACTAAACCAGATAAACCAGTAGAAGATGTAGTATTAGGGAACAAAGTTTAGTAGATAATCCCAAAGATTTTTGCTGTCTACTCTCTTCTCAGATAGAACTAGATGAAAAGGGTTTTTCATTATATACTTTCCAGACTGGTCATTTTTGCAAATGGGAGCAACCAATGGGAGCAACTATACGTTTCTTGTCTCTGATGACTAAAATTAAATGAGAAGAACTAATTACAATTTAATATTGTATAATAAATGCCTTTAAGCTTTCCCACATCTTTACCAAGGACTTTCTGAAGGTGGTTGTTGTCTATCATTTGGCTGCAGTTTGTCTTCTACCCATTAAAGGATCTTGATTTTTGTTAATTTCAAATGAAGATGTCACTCTTCATCCCAGTTTATGTCAGCTATTAGACATGAAAAGCACCATGTTCCTAATTGCAAAACAATCTGGGAAATGCAGGGAGCTTTAACATATTAAACTGACCAGAAGCAAATTCAAAGCTCAACAAAATGCTAATACGCGAAATGCTAGTGCAACAGTATAATAGCTTGCAATTTTGAATTTATTTTAACATATTAGTATGTCATTTTAGCTAGTTATCTGCGTCTTCATTTTTTGGTATTATGTACACATTCAAATAATTAATTACTGCTGCACATCGCATGGCATGATACAAGCTGGTCACCACCTCCCGAGACATACAGTCCCTGGGGCTGCTTGAGTTTACTCCACCTCCCTGGGTCCCCAGTGACTTGCCCAGGAGGATGGCATTGCCAAGCTGGGGGAAAAGCTGAGCCCCTACTCCAGACTGACTTACTGCTGCTTCACTTCCATGCCTCTTTCTTGCTTGTTTACTTTATAAAAAACAAACAGTAACTGACAAAAGACATCTTGGACAAAAATAAGATGGAGCATCTCATGTCATGGGATGTGTGCAATGAATCTTCCCACCCTGCAGGAATCTGTGATCCAGGGAGCATCAGAAGGAGTGGTGGGGTCTTTGTATTTCAGACTGTTCTGTGGCATCTTCTCCCAATATAATGTCACTTCATAACTCTTTGGAGGCCTGTAAGCTAGTACCCTCAGCACTTTGCTGTCATCTTTGTTTTAACCATGTATTATCTAGATAATCACTTCCTTTTCATTGTTTTAAATTATCCTCCTGTTGGCTCACTTGTAGGCTGTCTAGTTCTTACACTACAATTGTTTCCCACACCCTTGTCCTATGCCAGCAAAGATTTTATAGACCTGTATCATATGTACCTTGTTAGTTGTCTCTTTCTCAGGCTGGATAGTCTGTGTCTATTTAAATTATTCCTTGCACAGAAAGTGTCCTAAAGTTTTGATCATGTTTTATGTGTATTGAATTTCACCTATTTCATCATCTGTACCATAACATTAGGGCCTTCTGCAGGTCTTTATTACCTTTATACCTTACCTTTACCCTTATTTTTTTAATCCTGAATAACTTCCTTCATTGATTACTTCCTTCAGCTTGAATCCTGAACATTTATTCCTTTATCAATATAGAGGCTTGTCCCCTTGTTTCCTGGTACCTTCTTTAAGAGCTGTTGGTGAGGAATCTTGTCAAAATGCTTTCAGAAAACCACATACAGCAATCAGATCTTCTTTGTCCATTGTATTCTTTGTTTCCAGCAAAATGTAGTAACTCTGTCAGATGGGACTTGCTTTTATAAAATCTGTGTTGATTCTTCCCAATCAGTACATATCCATGTAATTCTCTTCCTCATATAGGCTTATTGCTTGGTATGTCATTGCATCTAACCTGTAATCCTTTCCAAAAGCGATGCCACAGTAGCCTGGTACTGTAATACAGAAGCAATTGTAAACTTAAGATTGTGCATCAGTTCAAATGTTCCACATTTTGAGAGCTCTTGAATGAGTACCATCAAGATCTTGCAAAGTACTAATATTAATTTTTTGATTTCTTCGTGTATCTCTTCTACTGACATTGTATTCAGAGTTAGAGCCTTCACTGTGTTTCCCAAAGACTCCTGGCATGGAAACCTTCCCAAGTTCCACCATAATCAAGGTATATTTAAAACAATTCATTCAGGTTTTTTGGTACTGTACCTAGACTAATGAAATAATGTGTTCACAGCATGGCTTCTGATCATTTTGGTCACTGTTTTACAAGAAACAGACAACAGCTATTATAGGTATGAGACACAGGAACTCTACGAGGCCAGGTTTGCAGACCAGCAATAATTTATATATCTCCTGGCCATCTGATGTTGTACAGAACACAGAGATTCTGTACAACACAGGTAGAATCTAAATACTCTGGTTTACAAATTAGTCAACACTGGCTTCCTTAGCTGTATTATTATTTTCTTTTGTCTTTGACTGATATAAGGAGACATATGCCAACACAGGATATGTTCCTAACTTTTAAAACTGTTTCACACTTCAGTGCAAAGGTGAATGTTAATCTAGTTCTGTTATTAACTTCTGTAACTATTGTCTTGTGTAACAAAATATATATACCTCTAAACAGCAGTCAGACAGTAACTGTCCAAATGATAGCCAACATCATGGTGGCTGCAAAATTCACTGGGGAACCAATGACCTAGCAATCCATTACCAATATTGGATTTTATAGCTTCCTTTCTGTTTTATCTCCACAGGAAACTCACTTAAAGACAATTTAAAGGCTAGAGGCTTCCTTCTGTAGCTGAGAGCTAAATACTGTTGTAAGTGAGCTGTGGTGTAAAGTGACTGAGCAACACCAAATTAATATTCTCTACCTCTCTTTCTGCAGAAAACTGTGTCCAAGTGTTACTATAAAGTTGATTGAAATCACGATGGAAGTTTCTAATAGCTATTAATGGCTTCATATTATAATATCTTTTCTTGCAACAATATTACTTGCAAAACCACCCTGACTGGCAGTCCTTTCTTGTTGCTATCATTCATGTAATAATGGTGTTTTATTTCTAACCTGGGGAGAAGGTTACATTATTTAGCTTCGTTTATATTCCTAAATATTGTAACTCAGTATGGCAGCATGGAACATGACTCTTAGAGATGATACCATTTACAGGCAATAGTTATAATAACAAGACAAACAGTACTTACTGGTAATTGAGGTCCTTAATTAATAACATTTTAAATCCTAGGACAATCTGTTCATTAAACATTGCAGTAAAACTGCTCAAAATTCATGCCTTCAATTCAGATTGTACCTGGAGTCATTGCTGTGCTAACAGGTTTTACCACTCTCTCAGTTAAATGTGAGAAATATAAACTTTGCCAGTTAGAAAAAACAGATTTATTTTAGAGCCTGTGGTAATCCAGACTTTTTAATCTACTTTCTGGTTCAGGTGGTAGCTGCTTCACTACTATGCCTCTTTTTTTTAGCATGGCAGGAGAAAGAAATCACATGGCTGTTAGCATCTGCGAGACTTGCCTCCCAGGCATCAAATATCACCCAGAAGGATTTACAGCACCTTCTTACCACCTGAAGCAATCCTAATAGCAGGAACATCTTCCAGATGTGGCCCAGCTTGGCTGAAGGAACAGCAAGCACCTCAGTAAGCGTCCATCACTGGGAATCAGCTCCTCTGGGGATTCATAAATGTCCAGTGAGCTGGGGCTTCACTTTGGTGAGAAATCATGGAAAGGAGAACATAGTCAAGAGGTGACCTGGAGCAGCTAAAGTGTGGGTTTGTGTCAGGTCCTAGTGCACCACTCTATCATCTAAAAAACTAGGAACTGTTACACAACACTTAGTCCCTGAAGAGCGTCTTCTGGGGAACTGAAGGCATTGCAGTTGCAACCCTGCCCATCTGGGCTAGGACGTGCTACAGCTCACATGACAGGGAAGAGTCAGCAAAGCATTTCCACTTCTCCGAGTGCTACAGAGGTATCTGTCCTGTCTGTCTTCTGCTCCAGATTACTGTAATTCAAGAATAGCACTCTGGCACTGAGGACTGATAGTTGTGATTGGATAAGTACTAGAAATCAAGCCTGAAATGAAAGTCCAACTAAATTAAGAAATGTTTGCAGTCAGAAGGGTTTGCCTCACACTTCTAAGACTCTTTTTCTTGTCATTTTCCACCAGAAATCTTTTCTGGGTAAGTACTTGCAGTTCACAGTTAAGAGACATCTTAACCTTTCAGGTAAAAGCTAAGTGATTTTCTTTGCCTTATGACTACTGATGCTTTTTTTAAAAGTCAGGAACAATCAGGTGTGTTTAAATGAACACCTGGACAGTGCCAGATGTCATTCATCTAAGTTGGTATGGCAGGACTAAGGGTTTTTTTTTTTCCTTTGTATTATTCATAAAGATAGGACACTGTGTTTAGAGCACTCTTCTGTCATGGCAACATTGCGGTATAACTTTCCCACCTGAACTCAGTAATTTTGTTTCCAAGTCAGGTAATTTCTGTGAAGGACTGTGGGTCTTGGAAGTTTCAGCTGAAGTCTTGGTAAGCAAAAAGATGACTGAAATACTACAGTGAGAAAAATTCACTTTAATTTTGAGTGGTGCGCCAGGACCTGACACAAACCCACACTAGAGCTGCTTCAGTTTCTTTAAAATTCTTTTTCATTTAAAACAAGCCCATACAAGACTTTGAATATTGCTTATATTACTTTCTATGGTCATTTTGATGTTGATGCTTTAGTAAATTTTCCATTCCAACTTTTCATTCATAGCCATCTTGAGCCAGATCCAGTAGAAGACTTTCATTCCTTTAAGTTACCAAGTTTAGATTTTCAGGTGCCTGAGCTGTATTGCCAAGGATCTACAGTTCCTAGTGAGTGCACAGAGAGCACATTATGTTGGAGGTGCTCCAAAAATTTGTTGTGGCAAGCGGGGAAAAACCTATAGCTAAATGCTAAATCCTAGCATGGGTCAGAAATTCTTGCTCTGCTTCAGAGCTTAGGTATGTGAATTGGGACTGCAAGGTACCCTACTCGTGTTATTCAAAGCTCAGAGCTGAAAACCCACTCCTAAATGTTCTTGGGCAGAATGAGCAAGTGCTTTTCCCCATTTCTCCACTGTAGCCCATCTCTTAAAGCAGAAAAGTTTTAAATTCTCATCCCACAGAGCAGGTAATTCATATCACTCGCTTCCACTATCAGACTGGAAAGAAGAGAAGTTGAAGGAGGTTTGATGAAGGAACCCCACTGACCCCCAGCTATTGGTAGCTGGCCATTATGCAATAAAAATAACATAATCCCCAGGTTTAGGAACTCTGGGAATTCCCAGGAAAGCAAACAAAAAGGATCTGCGTTCAGTGGTTAGGGGGCATAGTAATGGAAAGAGAGGGGGAAAGACTGATCTCTACCTGCAGACCTTGCTTACATTCCTGATTGGATTATTCATTCCATAATTTAGAATTATGTACTGTAAAGTCAGGATAGGTAAACCCCATGTCAGCCAGCTGTGCTCTCAGAAATGGTACAGTAGCAGGGAAAAACATGAATTTGGGAGAGAGGAAGCTTTGGACATACGTCCCTGCTTCTGGCATATCATTTCACCTCTGTTAGTAACACGCTGTAAACTGCAATTTCTCTGTAGGCATCAGTAACCAGACCTCTAGGGATGTGGATTTCACAAATCAGAGGTAAGCTTCTAAAGTTTAAACACTAAAATCAAATTAATTTGGATACTAAAAATTCCTCCATTTGAGAAATAATGAAGCATGTATAAAGAGCTAAGAGAAAAGAATATATTCCATAACAGACGATTTAGGATAAGTGAAAAATGTCCTTTATACAAATGTCAATTTATGTAAACGTCAATGGCTTCAGCTTAATTAGCATTTTAAAATTCTGCTGTGGTTCTAGAAGGGAGAAAATGTTAGGACCTTCAAGTGTAAGAAATGTCTTGTTAACCTTCAAGCAGCTAGACAGCCCACCCTAATTTTCATTTATGAAGGAGCTGATTTGGCAGCTGTCATTAAAACTATCCAGATCTATTCTGAGGTGTCAATGGCTGTTTGATAGGGGTAAAGGAAGGGAATGGTTTATTGGACTGCTCTCTGGAGGGGCTGCCTGAATGCTGTGCTGGACCACCAGATGGTGAAGTTTGATGTCAGCTCCAGAAGCTGAGGTGAAACTTCAAATCCACATCTTAGATTCCTTTGTCCAAGATTCACCTGATGTTTTTCCTCTGTTTGTGGAAGGAGGTCAAAGTCAGGACATGTGAAAGAGACAGGTGGGTTCAAAAGGGTCTTTGTAATTAGGTACAGACTGCAGTGTGCTCACTATATGGACATCAGATCCTGTTTCAGCTATGTGACATCCCTATTTCATCAAGGACCAGGGAAGTTATTGCAAGGTGGGGTAAGGATGCACTGTCCACTGTAGACTAAGTTCCTGTGGGCCCTGATATACCTTTCCAGGCACCAACTATTACTTCCCTTCCAGTCACCTATAGAAATGACAGCACTGGTTCTTCAGCCTGAAATGGGGACAAAAACAATCTGAAGGCACTTTTCAGTTCAGAAAATGAACATCAGAAATATGTCTAACTGCAATGCTGGTTCCCCATCACAAGTAAGGCCAAAGACTACAAAAGCTGAAATGTTTGAACACAGTTTTGTATTAATTATTTAACTCTGGTTTTGGGGGGAATACACTTTGGAATCCTCGTAGCCGCATAGGAAAGCACCGGAGACTATTTCTGTACTAAAGTAGAACGCTTTCCCTTCCAATCAAAAATTTTGGTTTTCCTGGTGTTTTGTCAGTGGTGGATCAGTGAAAGAACTACTGAGATATTTGTTCATCAAAATACTTTGTAACGTTTATATTTCCTGGGGAAGAGCAGTCTGATTAGTGTCTGTACTTGACAGTGAACTTCCAAGAAGAAAATATTAATTGGCTTCTGAGATTGCAATGTAGAATTATGCTCATTTTCTTTTTATGCTAAAATACTTACCCAGCTAAAGAATTATGCCACAACTATAGTCGACCATGTTTTGGAACTAAATGGATGGTTACCTCCCTTAACTTCTTGCTTTAGGATTTAGGAGTGATTATTTGCAGTGTTCATTTGATGGTTTTGACTAATCTGAGGATTTATTGCTAGTGGTGCTGATAAATTTTGCATTATTTTATTTTGAGTGTAATTTGATATTTGCACTGATTAAGTCCTAACTGTAGTATTTGTAGAAGGCTTAACTATTGTGTCCTCTTTAAATTGATTCCTGCTTATTTATTACTTTTAATAAAATTAATTAAAAGCATATTCAGTCACTTTTTCTTCAATACATGGTTTTAGATGAGCCACTGAGACTGAACCAATTACTTTCATATACCTTTGGCTGACTTTTGGTGATTTAATAAGATGAACAGGAGGGAATTATACAGTATCAATGAGTGAATGCATACTGGTTCTAAGTGCTTGGTAACTGCCGACATACTTGGTAAAAGCAGAAATATCATTAATTTCAGTTGTACGCAGACTGCACTTTTCCAGTATGATTTCCTGCCTCAGAATGGCCAATAAAACAGAAGTTTCAGTGCGCACGGAAGTTTTTGACATATGATCTTAATTCAAATCAGATTAAAACCAACATTTATAAAAATTTCCTGTGAAGCAGGAATTCCCCAGAGCCAGCAACTGCTCTGTGAAAATGACATTCTTGTCAGTTTGACTAAAAATAGCTGTAACATTGATTTATAAGAGCAGTTGCAGGGGGGTTCAGTATTCTCTGGCCCACAGCAGATCTGTTGGTGGGGTGCCAAGATGCTGACCCTGATGCTCGCAAGATCTATAGCTCTGGGATATGCACAAGCCTGTTTTGGCTCCAGCAGAACTGTGCTGAATCCAAGATGCTTTGAATGAAGTGTTTCAGGCTCACTGAGCTAGTGGTTCCAAGCAGAAGTTTTTTTCTTCACAAAATGTCTGAAACTCCTGAAGACAGATGTGAGTTGCCAAAATGTCCTGATCTGTCTTGCAATCAGCTGAAACAGTGCAGTTTGTAATAACTCTTAGTTGCATCTCTCACCTCTGGGCTGACCTGATCACATTGCAGCTTAGCCTTAAATTTGAAAATTGTTTCAAAATGTGCCCCAAATGCTCTCAAAGACCTTTTTTTTTTCCAGCCAAGCCTGCAAAGACATTGAAACAAGAGCTCCAAAAGCTGAAGTTTCCCTTCCAGGTTCTTTTGGAGGGTTAATTGGAAGAGGTAGAAGTTCACCAAGCCACATGTGCAACGGACCACATCACCATTACAACAGATAATTTCCTGCAATAACGGAAAAGAGCTGCAGAGCCAGCTGGTCCCTCTTTTCCCCTTTGGAAGCCACCTGTCTCTTTCACATCCTGATTTTGACTTCCTTCCCCAAACAGAGGAAAAACATCAGGTGAATCTTGGACAAAGGAATCTAAGATGTGGTTATGAAGTTTCACTTCAGCTGCAAGACATGTGTAGGTATCACACATGTCCTGGAAGGGTATCTGGAGATCAGGCAGGATGCCACAGAACTGCCCAAGTGGCACTGGACATCTGTAAGTGAGCAACTGATTTCAACTTGGAAGTAAATCCCACTTTGCTAGAAGTACAGAGACCTGTTCACCTCAACTAAAGTTAAAAGGCACAATTGCTGAACTGAGCAGCTCTCCATACACATCACCTGTATCCCCACTGTCTGCAGAGACTCAAGGTCTTGTTCACAAGGTGGATGTTGTAGGTTCATTTTTAGGTGTCTGGAGCTGTAATGTAGTATGACAACAATTTTTATTTAAAACCCCCTTGGCTTATGTGTCAGATGACAGCAGAACTGTGGATTCCAGTTAAAAAATTCCCTGGAGCTCCTACAGAAAGTGCTTATAATCCCAAATAGAGCTGTTTTATCCAGGCACACTCAATTCCCCTGTTTTACATATGAAACCTGGATGCCTCAGGTGGATGACTGCTTTTAGGAAGGCTGTCACCTGAAGGTTAGATGCTGCTATGTGCTGTACTGAGATGCTCAAGTGCTCATGGTGGATCTGAATATCTAATCTGCATTTAGGACCCTAAGAAGCTTTGTAATTTCTTCTCTGATGGATTTAAGGGAAGAGACAAAACAAAAGACTGAGCTTCATTTTTCCCAAATTGCGTAAACCACAGATGCTTCGTATTTAATGAAAGGTGCCACTTGATGTTGGCTTCCTGTGGTCCTTTTTATTAAGTGTTACTTTTCAATGCACCCTACGAGAGAATGATTATAAGCTCTGCCACACTTGCTGCACAGAACCCATTAAAAACATCATCTGTCCTTGCCCTGTGAAAATGTGCCCCCTGAGAAGTGGTATGAACATTGCCTTTCAGAAAATAAAGAAAATTGCCAGCCAAAGAAGCTTCATATTTCACCTTATGTAAAGAAAAGATAAGAAAAAAAAGCAAGTCAAAATTTCAGAGGTCACGTGCACTGTTGTGCTACTTTGGCTACCATGTTGCAAAGTTTGGTGATAACTGAAATTATCTGACTGATAGTTGTCAAACTGAAAATCCAAATACCTATTTGAATGCTCTCTGATCTCATAAAATTGGACTCAGAGTTATCCTTCTTCATGTTTTGACCAGAAACTCTGAAACTCTTCAGAGTCATCTAAAAAATATTTAGTTCAGACCACATCAAATGTTACCTTTTAGTGACTCTGAACTGGCCTAGGAGAATGATGAATGTCTTTTTCTCTGTAACTGTTCTGGTGAATAACACTGGGAAAATCATCCTCCTCCTCGCGGTGTTCTGTCCACAGCTACAGTGAACAGTGTTGTGTTTGGCCACAAGGTGCCTTGAGAGCTGCAGGTTGATCTCCAGGATTTGCAAGTGGTGTTAGACCACTCTATTTCCAGCAGAAGCAATGGGCCCAGAGCTAACTTGGCAGATAGGTACAGCAGCAACCAGGTGAAAAAGGTGCAGGGTTTTGAACAGTGGTTTTGGTCTGCTTCATTCCACAGCAACAACTACCATTAAAAATCTTGCAAAGTCCTATTAATAATGCAGGAAAGGAAGAGAATGAAAACGATTAAGGCTGTGTTGGTATAAGGTATTAAGGAAGGCTTTTACTTTCATGATATCCTTAATCCTTTTCTTCTTCACTGAAAAGATTTATAAGAAAAGCTCTTGTATGACTATATTTTAGACCGTATTTGGAAAGATTAATCCCTTTTTTTTTTCTTGGGGGGGGGGGGGGGGGGTGTGTCGGGGTGGGCAGAATAGTTGAGACAGAGTAGAGCTCTTTGCTCCTGCTAAACCTACTTCCCTTGGAGCCAAGCGAGATCAACACACAGCATAAGAGAGAGGAGCGAAGCTGCAGCTCTCGTCTCCGGTGATGCCTGCTGCTTGCAAGCCTGCCGGCAGCTCTGCAGTCACCGCACGGATGCCGGTGCTGTCCCTGTACTGATGGCTCTCACTGGCACTGCCGGGCTCCTCCGGCTCTCTTGAGTACTTGACCCTTGGTGGCACCACTGCCTGTGACTGCATCACTTTGCAGGACCATGCGAAGGACCTTTGCTGTGGGAGTCCAGGTTGCTCTGGTGGCACTGAAGGAGGTTAGAGACTGGGACCGGGTGGCTGCCTTTCGAGGGGTGTTACTGAGAGGTGTAATAGTGCTCTCTGCAAAGCCCTCAGAATGGGCTCTGAATGAGCTTCTTCCAGGGCTGGAGGCAAAAGCACCACTTGACTGAGTTCAGTTTACAAGTCTGTTAATTAACTCAGATGAGGCTAATTAGCACAGCACCAGAGCATCATGGCCATGCTCCTTGCAGTAGCATGAATTTATTTGTCCAGCTGTGTGCTGCAGCTCCACCTTAAAGCCTGAGAATGCCTGCCTGTTTGGTGGGGACCAGGGTACTTGGGAGTGGTTGAGCTCATGCTGTAGGCAGGTACTTGCAGTACTCACAGGCTGAGAGCTCACACTCCTCCTGCATCTACCTCAGGCCAGTTGCACCCACTGTGTGTGCTATCAGGCTTGATCTAAAAGACCAAGATGGATTTTGCCACCTTGAAAACCATTACGTACAGGCCATTCACAGAAAAGCTTAGACCTTTCAGATCAGTCCTTCCCTTTATGTACACAACAACAGAGATCAAGGAACGCAGGTTGTGTGGTTCCAGGTTGAAAGGATTAACTGCTTTTCAGCTGATTCTAGTGTCTCTGTTTATAGGTAGTGACTTATGTCTGCCTGACTTGTGAGACAGTGTGTCATTCCTATATTAGTCATAATTTAGTTATATGTTTCTGCATAATTTTTACGTATGTCAAATATGATTCATCTGGGATGCTTCTTCTACTATTGCACAGCACTTACCCAACTGATATTTCAGGATAATGCAGATCTTGGGATGCCCTTAGAATAAGGAACATATTAAAGCACCAGGAAGAAAAAAAAAATGAGAAAAAAAAAGTCACACCAAGACTGCGAAGGTGAAGGCTGTGATTAAAAAAGAATAAAAAGCTGTAAATGAGCAGGTTCTATGTGTGCAACTCAAGAATTTTGGCCAGCAAAGTCAGTCATCTGGCATCCCACCGTATTAACCTGTGGATACCTTCACAGAGAGAATCATTGCAACTCAGGACAGTCATCTAAAATAAATAAGAAAAACTGCCCTCTTCAGATGGCCTTTCTGTCTCTTTTTTTGATAAATTGAGTCTAGACAACTAGTTACATTTTCAGAAGTCAGGAGTTCAACAGGTAAAGACCACTTATGCTAACTCAAAATGGAAACAAAGACATAGGTTAAAACCCACTCCTAGGTTAGGCTTTCTTGAACTTTTAGAAGCTGCGAACAAATTAACACACATGCTGCTCAAATGCCCTTTGCTTCTCCCACTAACTGGCATACCAGGGAGAGGCACAGGTGGAGCAGCCACCCGTAACACTGCTACTGAACAAACCAAGCATGGTGCAGAAGCCTCATGAAGTTCAATGAGACCAAGTGCAAGGTCCTGCACCTGGGTCAGGGCAATCCCCAGTATTGATACAGACTGAGGGACGAATGGATTGAGAGCAGCCCTGCAGGTAAGGACTTGGAGATACTGGTGGATGAAAAATCGGACATGAGCAACTGAAAGAGGGTAGGCTTAGGTTGGAGATAAGGAAGATATTTTTTATAGTGAGGGTTGTGTGACACTGGAGAATGTTGCCCAGAGAAATTGTGGATGCCCCATCATTGGAAGTGTTAAAGGTTAGGTTAGGTTGGGTGGGGCTTTTGAGCAACCTGGTCTAGTGGAAGGTGTCCCTGCCCATCTAGATAATCTTGAGAGGTCCCTTTCAACCCAAACCATTCTGTGATTCTATGCAGAGATACAGAGCTCCAAATGTCCCACCTTGATGATGTATGACTGATTTCAGAGAGAAACCAGGAATGCCTGAGGATTCAAATTCCCTGCTTAACCAGCATAACAAGTGTATTGGGTCTGGTTTGGATGGAGTTAATTTTCTCCATACCAGCCCTCATGGTGCTGTGCTTTGTATAGATAGCTAGGAAGGTGTTGATAACACACCATTTTTTTGGCTTCTGCTGAGCAGCGCTGGCACAGCACCCAGGCTGTCTCTCCAGCATTCCCCCCTCACCAGCAGGCTGGGGTGGGCAAGATCTTGGGAAGGGCCATATCCAGGACAGCTGACCAAAACTGACCAAAGGGATAGTCCACACCACATGAGGTCTACTTGGCAATTAAAGTTAAGAGAAAGGAGGAGGAGTGGGAGGGTGTTAATTATTTATGATGTTTGTCTTCTGGAGAAACTGCTATGCTTACTGAAGCCCTACTTCCTGAGAAGTGGCCAGACATTGCCTGCTGATGGGAAGCAGAGAATAAATCTTCTGTTTTCCTTTGCTTCCACACACAGCCTTTACTTTTACTTTATTAAACTGCCTTTATTATCACCCACAAGTTTTTTTCCATCTTATCTTCTGCCCCCCTGTCCAGCTGAGGATGGGAGTGATAGAGCAGCTTGGTGGGCACCTGGTGTCCAGGCAAAGTCAACCCACCACAACAAGCCATTATCTGTTTAAAGCATTGCTGATTATCTGAGACCATCACCTGACAGTTATCTTACACAGCAAGTTCTTCAGTTGCTGCTATGCGGTATGTACAGAGCTGCCAGAAGGCAGGAACTGGCCAACAGTTCAATATGCAAGTTTTGTGAAGGACAGTCACGGCTCCTGAAGTTTTCACGTATTTTTAAGCCTTCCTCCGCCTGTGCTGCCACAGGGATGAAATCTCTGTGGGAATGGCCAGAGCATATCTCAGTCAGAGATATTCCACCCACAGTCAGAGATATTCCAAACAGCAGAGAGGCAAAATAAACATCTATCTAGGTAGACTAGTAGACAGATACAACTGAGTTCAAAAGCTTTCTCTTTGATTTAGTGGAGGGACTTTAACATCCCTGTGAGTGAACAGAGCAGTGGGATTACAAATGCCCCCCTCTCTTTCTGTCCAAGTGAAAGCTGAATTCCTGATACCACATATGATGCTCCAGCAGGAGACCTTGAAAAATCTGATCTGTTCCTAATATCTGGTACCCAAACACATAGGCACTGTGTATTCAAGTTCCTGTTTTGACTGAGACGACATAGAGATCTTGAACCCTCCAGCTGGGACTCCATCAACAAGGCATGATGTGGTGAGGGCAGGGGGTGGGGGTGGGGGGGGGGCGGGAGGTGGGGGAGGCGGGAAAGGTGATTAAGAGGGCAGGCATGAACATCCAAAATGGCTGGTAACACTTCTGTTTCAGTGAGAAGTTTCAGTGGGCAAATATGTGTGCGAACATTAACAGTTACAACTAATTTCTTTCTTGGTCAGTCAGCACTGCCCATTTGTTCTCTAGAACAAAGCTCAAAGGCTCTCTTTAAAAATGGACTGTCTGTGACAAGTCTACTGAAAAACTGTACCATGACTAGGGTCATTAATCACAGCGTGACTGTAACACCTTGAAATGAAATCAATCCAAAATAATTAAAGTCTTTCTAAAGATCTGACTCAGGTTCTTGCATTGATTCTGGTCACGTCCAGCTAAGAACGCATGAAGGAATGACAACTTGCTCAATTTATATACTTATTCTCTAAGTCAGCTCAAAAAAAAAAAAAATGTATGAATGTTGCCATTTATTTATGCCTGAAAATC
The DNA here is from genome assembly GCF_023634155.1 of Falco peregrinus. NCBI lineage: Eukaryota > Metazoa > Chordata > Aves > Falconiformes > Falconidae > Falco > Falco peregrinus. Next base: position 50,268,639 of record NC_073724.1, on the reverse strand, counting down.
CTGATTTTAAACAGAAGTACTTCAAAAACTGCACCATCAACAATAAAATACAGTCTTGGCCTTACTTAATATAGGTAGAGATACAGAGCTGTAATCACAAACCATGGGACTGGAAAGCACCTAGATCCCTCATTCCCTGTCCCTCCCCAAGGCAGGTTCAGCTATACTTACACCAGTCCTGGCAGATGTTTAAAGACTTAAGACTTTTTGTCCTTTTCACAGAAAATATGGGGAAGACCTTATTCCCTTTGTCTTTATAGCTAATTTTTGAAATGTGATCTCACATCTGCCTGAAGTTATTTCTTTCCTAAACCAAAGAACTCCAAGCCTTCCTTCAGCTTTTCCTCATTCACAGTATTTTCTAAATCGTGCTTGCCATGCATTTCTCTCCAGCTATGTGTATTTTATTGAAATTAGGTAATAAGCACTGCTCACAGGTCCACTCACATATTACCAGGATCAAATAGGAAGAATTATTTCATGTCCCTCACACATAGTAACCTTGTTTATACATCCAAGGACACACCTTTTATCAGAGTGGGACAGCATTACTGCTTTGTGCTTCCTTGCACCACTGTAACCTCTGTGCCATTTGCAGAGCTGCTGCCTGGCCAGTCGTTCTCTGCCCTGTGTTTGTGCACCCTGCAGCTCCTGCCTGCAGGTCACACTTGGTTCTTGCTCTCAAGGAAGTGTGCCCTGTTTGAGTTGCACCGTTTGTTCAACGGGCCTTGAGCAGCTGGAGTTGGGATCCCACCCACCCACCACGCTTCCTGGCTGGTGCAGCCCCTCACTCAAGCCACTCAGGAGGATATTGAAGAGCATGGCCCAGAGGAGGTTCCTGTGGATTTCACGTCAAGGCATGCTTCCCACCTGGCAATGAACACTCCATAATTTTTACCATAGAATTTTTCCAGCATCAATCCTGAGATTTGTATGTTTTCCTAGTTTTTCTTCAAAAATGTTAAATGAGATAGATAAAAGAGGCTTTGTTACATAGAGCTTGCTACTGGGTTGTATTAGATTGGTTTGGCTTAATATATTTGACTTAATATATTTGGTGAATATCTTGCTCTCAGCTTCTATGTGTTTACACAAGTTTTGCTTCATTATATTTCAGTTTCTTCCTAGAAGTTGGAAGTATCTAAGCCCATAATTCCTTGGCTGGCAAGGTGGGTGAGGGTGGGCTTCCCCTTTTAAAAAGACAGGCATTTTTGCCAGTTTTTTTGAAGCTTAATTCTAGCTCCAGCTCCTTCATATTTTCAAAAGTAACTACCTGCAGTTTTGAAAGTCCTCCAATCCCCCAGGTGGCATAGTGTAAATTTTTGTGTTCTCTAAGTTGTGCTTTTTAAGCTAGCCATCTGACTAAAATCAACCTTTTCCGTGATTACTGTCACCAAAAAGACAATGAAAACTCTGACCCTCTTGCTGTCATCTGCTAATAGCTTTCCATTTCTATTGAGTGGTATTCTGATGCTTTACTTGCCTTTTTTTCTCCTCAGCTAATTTACTTTCTAAAAATCTTTCTAGTCATTCTTTGCTTATGTTTTGCACTTTCCTCTTTTATCTTCTGCTCATCTATTCATATTTTAAGTTTCTTTTGTTTAGGAGTTGGGAGGGAAAGGGGGGAGGAAAGAGATACTGTCTTCTTGTGCTTGAGGAACAGATGATTCAGTCAGGTCTCTGTCTTACACCACTTCCAGGCTGTGGACTATACTGATGTGTGGTGATATCCTTGTTATGATTTTAGTTTGTATGTACAAAGTAGTTGATGTGGCTACTGCTGCATAACATTAGCTGAATATTTGTGTTGGTTTTCCTTTTATCACTAGACAAAAAGCACAATTCTCCCACACACTGTGCATGCAACCAAAGACTGCACTGAGATTACCTATGGGATAAAAGAACACATAGGTACAACAAACAGTAGGTACAAGGGAGCAGTGCCATTACAAAGCAGCATATGTGACTTCTGAAATGGGCAGTGACACATTACCTCTCACCCAGGCACAAGTCACACCTTGGAAGTGACAACTAACTGAGTAGATTCAGGCAGTGATTTAAGGCACCCATAATTCCACCATCATTTGTGCACTCCCAAATAGCCCAAAAAAGCATATTTAGCCTCATGAAAAAAAGAAAAAAAAATATATACCACAGCTCCATTTAATTATCTAGAGTACACAGTCCAGAGGTTTACCTTGGCAGCAGGAGGATGGATGTTACAGACATCATGCAAGTTAACATGGTCAGCAAGTGCATTTAGCATGCTCTCAGCTATTCTAGAACTCTTGCTTCAGGAGAGTTCAGCTCTGACTCCTTTGCCAGCCTGGATGCCTGAGATATCCAAGGGCGTCTCAAGTTGTGCTAAGTGCTTGTGGTTGGGCAACCAAATCCCACCTCTAAAATCTCAGTGACAGGAATCCTATCCAAAGTTCTAAAATGTGGTTTGAAATCCAGATGAAAATCAGAAGCCAAATGAACATCTGCACATGGGAAGTGAAACTGTTAAAGGCATTATTAAAGCCTTAAAACATGTGAAAATAAAAACTGTGCTTAAAGAACTGCACATTAACTATTGCAAAATTAATCCAGAAAGCCTTTCTTTTCAGGCAAAACAAGAGCCAGCTTCCCAGAGGACTGTTAGGACTCCTGAGTCTGCCCACGAGGAGAGCAAAGAGCATTTTCAGAGTGTCACTGGTGAGAGCACAGGAGGCTGTTCCTCCCTACAGGGATCTCAAGTTTGCCTTTAAGGCTACACAGCAGACATTTTTTAAACAATCTATACTTGAGAGTGGTTTTGTTTTGTCAGTTTATGGACAACATGTCTTTAAGATTGATGAGATCCAAAGCTATATGTAAGGCAAAAATGAAGATAATGAACAAAAAGGTCTATGATGGTAAAAGAGGGAAAACAGCAGATGCAGGAAGCGGAGGGAGTCTGGCCCGTACACACTCCTCAGTTGTCAGCTGCTTTCCAAAGGCATTAATGAAAAACACTAAGACACACCTGGCCCCAGGGAGACTCCTCTGGGGTCTGCCCTACTAAGCTCATCCCATTCAGCTGTACTCTCTAGGGGTGCATTTTATTGTAACAGGGCAATGCCTCTATATGCTTTTTTTATATTTATGGAGGGATAGATACATATACATGTGGATGGTGCAGACAGACACATGCTTCTCTGCCAATGTCTGCTCCAAGCTGGCTGGACACAAATTAGCTTTGACACAGAAGTCATGTGGTGTTATGCAGGATACATGTCAGCAAGATCAATTGACTCAGGCTAAAAACTGTACACAGCATCTAGGCTGGATCGGGCTCCTCCCTAAATAGCTCAGAGAGTGTCAACTCAGGCTACAATGAGCTGTAGGCTTCCCCACTGTGTGTAGAGACTAAGCGGTGTCCTCTGAAATAGTGCAGGAGGTCCTCATCACCAATCTCTCTCCCTTGGCTGCACGGGTAACCTGGCACAGATAACCAACCTCATGCATTCGTACACAGCAAAAATTACAGGCTCCTGGAATCCCACTGTGCAGGGAAGGGCTCCTAATGTTCTTCACATTGCATGAACAGCAAAGGTGCAGCCCTCATGTATATGAATAGAAGCAATTTTTTCCCTATTCATGATAACCCAGTTAACTTGTGTTGATGTCGTGCCCCTATAGCAACCTCTTTTAAATGAAGGGGCAAATAGAGGGAAAGGGAACTTCCATTTTGATGCCTGTTTCCTGCATCTTTGTTTCGACATTCATCACTGCTGCACAATAGTTGCCAAGTTAAACAATTGCTGCTTCTATTTGTTCATTTGAGCATAAAGACATAGTTCTGTGGCCTTATACAGCTATTTAATTATTTTGAATAAACACAGTAAGAGTGAAAGTGACTGCAAAAATGTCGATCAAAGCATGTGATTTTTACCCTCTCCATTATTTAGTTAATAGTGAATTGGGGCAGGATATAGTAGATATACCAAAGTAAGCTTCAGGATTATTTTGATCTCCTAAATTTCCTTCCCATCACTGGTTTTTGGTTTTTTGTTGGGTTTTGTTTTTTTTTTTCACAGTACTAGTACATATGCATAATTTATTTCCAGTCTTTGGCTGCATCACAATAAATACAGGAAAATAGAGTATGAGCAGTCTGAGATTTCTCACAGAAGGGGTGAGTCATTTGTAAGGACCTAAGAAACATCTTCCAGCCACACAGTGTCTTGCCAGCCTTGTCCCCCTTCTATCTGTACCTGCACTACCTGTATGGTGTGCAGTCTCCTACTTTATCGTGCTGAGGCAGACCTACTCAGGAAGATGCTGGATTGGCCTGTGGAAAAGCACCTGCCAAGTGAATCCTTACAGATTCTGCAAAGGTTCACATAGACACGTCTTATACATGTGAATTACCCACACTATTTGAATAATGGCGACTGGAAGGACAATCTGTAAATGGTGCTTCTGTGATATACTACAGGTCAGAACAGGTTACCTGGGACCCCCTCGTGGCTTTAAATTTGGAAAAAGATCTCAGTGTTCCAAAGTACCCTCTGCTGGCATTCTGTACTGCCATGAATTTCAAGTCACCTTGCCCATTTTTATTTCACATAGGGCAATTATTAAACAGCCAGACATAAAATCATAGAAACTACAAAATCCTCTCAGGGGAAACACCCAAATATGCTATTGTCTTCCAAAAATGTATTCTGTAGGTTCTCATTACTTTTTAAGTACATTATTATTATTTATTAAGAAAACATATCTAGAATGACATAAACCACAGTTCATGTCAAGGTTGACTAAACTGTCACCAGTCCAAAAATTAAGATATGGCTTTTTCTACCTAAAGTTACTGTTGATGCAATAATATATTGGACTCGAGTCAAAAATCAGGACCTTCCTATTTCTGTTGCTAGTGTGCAACCTAGGTATTCTAGGATTTACGAAGCAACAAATGTTTAGGGGTTTTTTTCTTTCTCTTTTTTTTTCTTTTTTTTTTTCTGACATACATTTAAGGAATAATTCTTCAGTGCAAGACAACAAATAAAAAGAGGCTATCTTCCAAATTGGTTTCATTTTACATTTTTAATATTCTTATTCTACAATGACTAAAGTTCTACTTGAAATATGGTTGCAGGAATTAGTTTCTTACACTGTTTTTTTGCTTCAATGTGATCACATAAATCATCATCAGAGAAATTGTCATAATTTATGTTTCTAAGCTGTAGAATTTGAATTCTAAATGAGATGAGTTACCCTGTGCAGGCAATGACTGCATTCATTACGTCTTACACATCCTAAGCCAACCATATCCTGGGCTGCATGAAAAAAAGCATCAAGGGAGGCGATTCTCCCCTTCTACTCCGTTTTGGTGACACCCCATCTGGAGTACTGCCTTCAGCTCTGGGGCTCCCAACGTAAGAAGGACATGGACCTGTTGGGGCAAGTCCAGAGGAGGGCCACGAAGATGATCAGAGGGCTGGAGCTCCTCTCCTACGAGGACAGGCTGATAAAGTTGGGGTTACACAGCCTGGAGAAGACAGGGCTCCAGGGAGACCTTATAGCAGCCTTCCAGTACCCAAAGGGTACCAAAGGTACGGTACCCTACAGGAAAGCTAGCTGGAGAGGGACTTTTTACAAGGGCCTGTAGTGCTAGGACAAGGCGGAATGGTTTTAAGCTGAAAGAGGGTAGATTTAGATTAGACACTAGGAAGAAGCTCTTCACTGTGAGGGTGGTGAGGCACTGGAACAGGTTTCCCAGAGAAGCTGTGGCTGCCCCATCCCTGGAAGTGTTGAAGGCCAGGTTGGATGGGGCTTTGAGCAACCTGGTCTAGTGGAAGGTGCCTCTGCCCATGGCAGCAGGGCTGGGACTAGATAGTCTTTAGAGGTCCTTTCCAACCCAAACCACTCTATGATTTTATGATAATTGTTTCTTTTTATACACTGATAGTTCTGCTGATGAAAGTTTTTAGTATGTTGTTTGCCAGATAACCATGACTGAAGCCCTGGGAGAAGGAAACCCTGTAAAGTGACAGTTTTCTTTTCAAAAATGGGATTTTGACAGGTGTGTGTGTGTGTGTGTGGTGTGTTTATTCTGTTTGGGAAAATTCATTACCTCTAGAGAAGAAACAAAAATACAGCAAAACCCTTATATGTTGTGTTCTCCCAGATTATACATAATTTCTCTTCTCTTCTTAAATGTTGGAAAAATATAAGGACATACCTGTAATTTTTTTAAAGGATTAAGAGATTTCTAGATGTCCAGTGTGAAACACTAAACTGACTCTGATTAATATATTCAAAAAGCCATTTCTTGCACAATGTATTTAAAATGGAGTTTCTTTGAAGTAGCTTAAAATGGCTCTCACAAATTGATGTATTCAAAATATTAGAATGCTTGCATTAAACACACCTCTACCCACTGAGGAAAAGTGGTTTATCCTCTCAGGAAAGATCTCAGTTCTGATCTTGCAAAACCTGCCCTGCGTCATTAATATTAACCCTTGCTACCATGTGTATATTATTTGGATGAGTGTTTCATTTGTGTACCATCTAATTCAAAGACCTTTTTTTCTTCCCACAGCAGAGAACCAGTGTTATTCTGGAATTAATGATGAGCAATGGAATAGTAAGTGGTGACTCATTTGCACCTTGAGTGATCACACTGGTGCATTTGACCTGTACAGCTAAACCAAACCACACAATTCGGTCTAACAATATTTAAGTTGAAGCATAATTTTCCTGAACACTTAATCTGAAAAATGTCTATCAGTTACAGAATGAATCATCCAAAAGGAGAAAGAACTGCAGAAATATAAATAATTAGTTATAATGTACTTACAGGAAGATAAAGGCAGAGAAGCGTCTCATGGGAGCCTTAAGGAGAGTAGCGATGCAGTGAGTTTGTGCTTGAGTGGAGTCCACTGGGTGTTAAGGCTTTATGAAGCCATATGAAAGACTTACGTCCATAGCCAACTGCAAGTGTAAAACACAAGCCTGGGGAAGTCAATGTACCTGTTTGTGCACTTAGAGATAAGCTCCTGTATGTGCCTCCACATGACTATAAGGAGAAAAAGACAGTTTTGTTGTGAGCTCATCTGTTTGAGACTCCAAAGTCAGGATTTGTAGAGGGATGAAGGCAGTGGGTTGATTAAATGAAGGCAGTGGGTTGATTAGCATTGATAACATGCCGCTGTGGCCTTGCCTCAGAGGCAGTGGGTTGATTGACATGGATGATGTGCAGCTGTAGCTCGTTCCTGCTAAGGAGTTAAATAGCCCTGAGGGTGGTGGGAGAGGGGGTTGGGTGGAGGAGGAGTAGTGTGGTCTGGCCTCTGGAGGAGGGAGAAACAGTATGGGCAGTAGAATCTGACTGATGGTAAAAGCCTTGTTGCAGCTTGCTCATTTGCTTGTGCTGTGATATTTGGTGCCCCATGTGAGGGACACAGATCCGGACTCAAACTAGAGCAAGGGTTCACTTCCCAGCTTTGCCACCAATTTGCCTGTGACTGTTGTTTTTCTTGCTACCAAAGCTATAAAATCAGAGTAATGGAACTTCCCCAGTACATGGGATTGTTGTGGCAAAACAGATAAGGGCTATGAAGTAGCTACGTATAGCAGTAAAGACTAAAATGCAATTTAAAAGTACCTGACAGAAGAATCTAGCAACTACAAAATGGCTGAAATTTAGGCAACCTTACATTTTTCTTCTGATGACATAATAGTTATCCAAACTGGATTTAACTTTACTACATGATAACATTTAAGAGATTTAATAGCATATGTAACCTACTTACACAAAATAAATCTTGTCTCAGAATACAGTTACAAAGAACTTCAAATAAATCTTATATTTTGCTTTGGAAGTGCCTGGATTCTACAGAACTTTTCAGTATATGGTCAAATTGGTAGATAGGAATAATTGTATTCCAGATGGCAGTACTTACACACCTTCAGTTGAAATTATCTATACAGAGACTGTGGCCATAATTGGAACCAGTGGCTGAAGTGGCTTCATACACACCTATGTGTCATGTATATCATGTGAGTATATCCAGTGGGAATTTGAGACAGGAATGTCACAATTTTTCTGTCTACATGTAACCTTGACAGTCATGGCATACTAGTATTACTTTTTTCCTTTGGGGGAACTTGCGTGTAATATCCTGCTAGTACCTCTAACGCCTGGTTTCACTGGCTACTGGGGCTGTGATTCACTCTAATGGGGTTTTCCCCCACGTATAAACTTAGACATGCAGGCACAAGTTTTGTGAGGAGGAAAGAATAAGATATTATACCAATAATAACTTCTGTTGATTCTTTCCCTATGCAATTTCTATGTAACTATAGATGCCCAGTGGTAGTAACCACTTTCAAATGCATGTGTTCTAGTTACTCCAGTGCTGACTAAAAGCACCAGCTAAGTCATCTCCAGTCTGTGTTAGACTATGCTGTGCAACTTACTCTTGTACAGGCTTGCAGTGCCAGGACATCCAGCATGTCCCAATGCAGTCACACTTCCAGGGAGTTCTAATGCATTGTTGTGTGGTTTCTGGATCTTACAGTGTTTGCAGACTGCTCCCCATGGGTCGACAGGCACATGAAGAATGGAATTATCTTCTTTTCTTCTTTGTGCTCTTTCAACTTTCTCCTCATCACCCCAACAGCACCTGAGAAGCAGATGCAGGATAATGGCCCCTGCAGAGTCTTCTTGGGCTCCATGCTGGAAAACTTCCTCCCACCAGGGACAACCATGTAGTCTACACAGGGTAAATCTGAGGAAATTACAAGTCTTAATTACACTAATGTTTGAAGCACTTTTTTTCCATTTTCCTAATATCGCATCTATTTGCTGTGCAGCTCCAGTCTTAATAAGCCAGTTATAGCAGTGTTAATGTATTCTGTCTCAGAAAAGGTATGCCTGGTCAAACAGTTGTGAAAACCCTGAGAGATCTGCAGGAACAATGCTATCATTGTTTGGCTCAGTGGTAGATTTTCTCCGTGTACAGAAATGGAAATATAAGGAAAAGGAGTCAAAGCTTAGAAAGAAACCTTAGCAAAATTGTAACAAAAATTGGCATCATTAAAAATCATCCAAACATTATAGGCTATCTATTCTAGCGGGTAATGACTACAGAGTATAAAAATTCCATCTACAAAGACACTTTGCATAGCATTTTGTATACCAAGCTGCTGCTTATTTTTCTTGGGATTTTTTGTTTTGTTTTGTTTTAGTGAGGGTTTTTTTGTTTGTTTGTTTTTTGTAATTTTTTTTTCTTTCTTTTGGCTACTAACAGGAAACTTTTCTGTGGTCATTACTTGAGTTCCCACTATACTGGTGACCCATGCAGGTTGTTAGCCATTTCTGAATGTGCAACACTGAACATTTTACAAAGCTCATTAATCTTCACTGCCAAGTAGTTAATGTCAAAGAGACAGCATTTTTTATATGAATGTAATTAATGTAATTATAAATGGGGGGAGTAAGGGAAAGAAAAAGCAGCAAGCAAAGTAAATTAGTTCTGCAGAGGTGCAGGGGATTAAACAGCAACCTTTTATTGCTTGTTCAGGAATATGTGAGCTTCCTTCTTCAAGGGAACATGAACACGAAAATTAATGAAAGGGCAGGAGAGCTTCACAGACTCCAGAGGAAGTTGATGGGCTCCAAAGCAGTTTGCCAAGCTTCTTTAGCTTTGAAGGAATGTAGAAAGCAGAGGACAATACAATCCTCTGCTACATTTCAAACACAGCTTCTGTCAACAGTGAATTTGTATTTTAAAACTGATGAACGTACTGGATCAGACTCTGCCCTTGCTGTTTTCCTTGCACTGGCCTGGTGAAATATAGAGGATGGCTCCAGCACAAACAGACAAAGGTTCTCAGGGGAATCTGCATAAGCATGGAGGTAAAAGCAGCCCTGATATGCCTTCCCTTTAACCATTAGTGTATGGAGAAATTCTCTGAGTAACAAAAGGCAAGGGTGTAAAATATGCACACAATAGACAATTGCTTAGAAAGGCTTAACATCCTGTTGCTGCAGCTAGATGATATTTTAGAACTGGTCTAATCTAACTTTGGATGGAGAAGGGATTTAACTAGATCGTTTGTCTAAACATAAATTCTGCAGACTTTTAAGGTTTTAATGGTCTTGTGAGGAAAGCTTTATGTAGTATCAAGCATCACTTGGCTTTTAAGCTGGAATGCTCAGCTGAAAAAAAGGGATGCTAATTATAAATAGAAACAAAGGTGGCTGCAGAGTCCTTGATGTCTTTCCTCAGCACCTAAAAATAATCGTCCTGGAAGATATAGTCCCTGGACCTATTGTATCATACTCTTATCTAGTCATCAGTCATCACACAAGAAGAGATCAGAAGGACACTGCAGACAGCAAAGATCCACGTATGCTTTGAGATTCACATGATATTAAGTGACCAAGACGCACCTTCCATGAAAGGAGGGTACATTTACAGTGGGTTGATCTCCTTGAGTCTGGACATGCCTGCATTGTGGTTTTGCCTATTTCACTTTCCCAGACTGTTTGGGAACTTCTTTGAAACAAGATTATTATTATTTTTTCTAAATAGTCTGTGCAAGGAAAGAGTTCTTGTTTCCTCAGTGACACCTGTCATGTAAGGCAGTGAAAAAAAGCCCTAACTAGAAGCCGTGGAAGCTATAATATCTGACACATTTAAAGGAAGATATAAAACACAGTAGTAGATCTGAAATAATGAACAATGCTAGTGAGACACAAAAATAATTAGAAAACACAGTAGGAAGTTTTCATCGCTAAAGTTTATGACTTTCTGCTCAGAACACTAATCACCACTGATTTTAAGTTCAATTTTTAAAAAAATTTCATCAAATCCATTTGACAGAGCTAGAATTTCTCTTGAGAAAATTCCATTCTGCAGTATTGCCAAGACAAAGAGCTTAGAAGTAACAAAAGTGGTTTAAAAACTGTAAGAAGTCCTTTGAAAAATAACTTGTTATATTAGGGTTAGTTTAATTATTGCATCTACCTTGAAATTTCACTCCCTAAAACTTTTGTGTGACATTCAGGTCATGATTTGACATTAGCTTTAAAGGCTAATCATTTCATTTAGCCTTGGAATTTCACCAGAGACATCTGAAGGTTTCCTGCTGGGAGACTGAGATAAATGTCCTAACTGAAGAGAACGAAAAATATACTCAGATACATATCTGTATCAAAAATTCTATATGGCTTATTCCTAATGTAAATGGACCAGAAATATCAAAGCACCCTGGTAGCATGGCCACAGTCCACTGTGGTGAGGACACATAAAGTATAGAAAAAAATACATCTTGATTCATATGATCCAGACTCCCAATCATATTCATAATTATTAATTATAATTTTTATTTTTCAGTATTTTGTTATATAGGTTGTTATAATGATCAATAACTATATTTTAAAAAAATTATTATTGGTAAAATCAATAAAATACTGACCGTAAATGCAAATTTATAAAATACCAAAAATCGCCCATATTAATCAGCGAAGAATGTAACGCAAAAAAGCAGTAGGAAACACAGGGACTGATTCCACAATGAGCAGTCCACCAGAATAGTTTTCCCTGTATAAATATGCTATTGTTCCAAGCTGTATTTTGTGGAACAGACTCAATTATTTTGCTAATGCAGATTAATTATCTTGACATCGGTCAGCTTTCCCTGGGATAAACTTGTTATAAGGAGACTGATTGCATTCTTTCTAAAGATATTAGAAACATTTCCCTTCCCTGAAAGAAGTATTGAACCAAACTCTAAAAGCCAAAATTGATCTAGAGTATTTAGTGAGACCAAAAATGACCTTGAAAACTGAAGGAAAAAAAAACCAAAAAGGACTAAAAAAGGGCATGAAATACTCCACCTGGACTGAAGGGTGAGTCACGACTGTGTAAGCATCAGCTCTGCACAGGAGGCTCCGGTCATGATGGGGACCCCAATGTCAGTAGCAGTCAGTAATACCTCAGTGTTAATTGACTTAGTCAAATGTTAAATCATTGTATTGTCAAGCATATGTTCACAAAGCCCACTCTGCAGAAGCCCACCCTGCACATTCCATGTTTGTCTAGTGAAATCTCTGAAGGACACCTGGATGTTACTGCAGAACATTCACTGGACTCTTCTGTTTCAGAAAATGCTATAACATACTTCATGTCTTATTCAGAGAAAGGAAATATGGTAGTATATTCCACTGTTTCAAGGAAAATTCTCTTTGGGAATTACAATCCATTTTAACAAAAATGCTGTAAAAATAATTTCAGGTGGTTTTGTGCCTTGGATTCTCTGTGCCCATTTCTTTGTTCCTATAAACGTATTTTCCTGCTTTGGAGGCATTTTTTGTTTTCCTCTGTTGCTGTGTGAAGTGTAAAACTGGCAATGGAAATTGACTTCAGGCCCATTCCTGCAAACGCAGCAGTGAAAACTAAGTACTGACAAATGCATAAACAAGTTTAAAAAATGAATTTTGTTTCTGCAGGCTCAGACAAAAGGATATGTAATTCAGCTTTGTCTATGCAAAGGACTTCAGAATTCAGACTTTGGAGTATTTAAAGTGGATGAATGTTCTGCTCTTTTCAAATAAGTTATTTTTTTCTTTGTTTTTTATCAGCTTACAGAAGAGCTGCAGCTATAGTTATAGCTGCAATTTATTTTTTTTTCCCAATCATGCAGATTGCACTAAGTCCTAATATGCATCCTTCAGGTAAATGCTCTTTGCTCTTTTTTTTGGCTTCTCCTTTCACTGCTCCGCAAAGGTTGTGAATTTGGTTCTACTTTCATCCTCTCATTTTCTGTGCTTCAAATTTTTGCACGTTTCAGTTGAATACTTGCAGTCATTTATATGGTATCTTGTGGAGGGAAAATATACTTCATTATGTGTTAGTTACAAATGAAGGTTTTTACGCAATAGTATAAGAGCCAGCACAGCAGTTCTCAGTGCTCATCTTTTTTGGGCTTTCGGTTATTGTCTTCCAACCTTCCCTTACAATTTGCAGAGACTTAGAATTAAGAAGATCAATTTTGTCCTAGCTGTACAGAAATGGTACCACAGCCAAGTCTAGAATTATGTCTAAATGTTGCTTGTGTCCGGTGATAATGGAGAGTAAAAAATGCCATCTTCAGTAGGGCTGTGCAAATAATTCATTTTTCCATCTAATGGTCACACTGAAGAGAAAAAAAAATGGCCCTTGGATCATTTAAAACTTTTAAATTTTAATTTGACCTAAAATTAAATATTTCATTAATAACCAAGAATGGTCAGTCATTTAGCTGTACATCACCTCAGTGACAAAATGCATCCAGACAGCACGGCTTGTTGACATGATGCCAAGGCCTGGATTAATATTGATGCCTAGAAAGATTACTACCTGCCCTACTGAATTATGCCATTTCCTGAGGCACACAAATATTCTTTGGAGAGAATCCCTCCAAGTGAAGCAGGCAGCCCTAACAGCACTTATTGCAGGACAACCAGAGATCACAGCAACATCTGAGAGGTGCAGCAAACTCAGAAGGACTCAGGGAACTTAGGAGAGAGACAGCAAAGCCAAGAACAGCAGCAGCAAGGAACACTAACAAAGGAAGCTGGATGGAGAATACAGCATCTGCTTGGCAGGACACAGAGGAATCCGGCTGAATAAGAACCAGGTGAGGAGTTTCGAAAGCACAAATGCACAGATTACTCTGCCTCTGAAAAGTCTTCTGTTGTCAAAAGTGGTGATAGAGCCATCTTCCTATAGCAAAAGGAAGCAAAAGGAAGCAAAAGGAGCAGCACGCAGTGTGGTGGGGTAAATACTGAGGTTTTAATGACTTAGAGCAAAGGCCCTTGGTCTTCATAAGCTGGTGGGAAGCATTGCTGAGGAATAAACACACTGCAGGCAACAGTGTCATCTACTTTCTTGGATGCTGTAAAGAAACGTGTTTTCCTGTGGCTGTATGCATTACAGAGGGTATCTCAGCAGGGTGTCTTCTCACAGGTAAAGAAAGGAATCAAAGAACAACCATAGAATGGTTTGGGTTAGAAGGGACCTTAAGGATCACCTGGTCCAACCTCCAGTAGTCATCTTTTTTAAAGTCTTGCCCACTGTCTACCAACAGCTCACAGAGACACTTGCTTTTTGTAATTCAAATCCCTCAGTTTTTACCACTAAACGGTACTACAGGGACAAGTGCTTGTCCAATTACCAAAATAGGATTTTATGTTTCCTTTATGGGACATGCAATGTCAATTTAGACTCTGTTCTCAGACATTCACTCTTCATATAATCACAGAATGGTCAGGGTTGGAAGGGACCTCTGGAGATCATCTAGTCCAACCGCCAGGTTCACCTGGAGCAGGTTGCACGGGATCATGTCCTGGTGGCTTTTGAATATCTCCAGTGAAGGATATATACAACCTCTCTGGGCAGCCTGTTCCCAGTGCTTTGTCACCCTCAAGGTAAAGATGTTCTTTATATTTACATGGAACTTCCTCTGTTGCAGTTTGTGCCCATTGCCCCTTGTCCTGTCTCTGGGCACCACTGAAAAGAGCCTGGCCCCATCCTCTTGACACTCACCCTTAAGATATCTGTGGACATTGATAAGATCCCCTCTCAGTCTTCTCTTCTCCAGGCTAAACAGCCCCAGCTCTCTCAGCCTTTCCTCATAAGGGAGATGCTTCAGTCCCCTCATCATCTTTGTAGCTCTCTGCTAAATCTTCCCCAGTAGTTCCCTGTCCCTCTGGCACCGGGGAGCCCAGCACTGGACCCAGAACTCCAGATGTGGCCTCACCAGGGCAGAGCAGAGGGGGAGGATCACCTCCCTCAACCTGCTGCTCCTCCTAATGTCCCCCAGGATCCCATTGGCCGTCTTGGCCACCAGGGCACACTGCTGGCTCATGGGCAACTTGCTGTCCACCAGGACTCCCAGGTCTTTCTCTGCAGAGCTGCCTTCCAGCAGGTCAGCCCCAGCCTGTGCTGGTGCATGTGGTTGTTCCTCCCCAGGTGCAGGACCTCACACTTGCCTTTGTTGAACTTCATCGGGTTCCTCTGTGCCCAACTCTCCAGCCTGTCCAGGTCTCGCTGAATGGCAGCACAGCCTTCTGGTGTGTCAGCTGCTCCTCCCAGTTCTGTATCATCAGCAAACTTGCTGAGGGTACACTCGGTCCTTCATCCAGATTGTTGATGACTGAGGACTGGACACAGCACTGACCCCTTCTTTTTGTCCTTGACATCCCTTGCCAGATTTAATTCCAAAAGGACCTTAGCCTTTCCTTGTTGCATTCCTGCACATTCTGACAACGTTCCTATATTCCTCCTTAGTGGCCTGTCCTATTTTCCACATTCCATAAACTTCCTTCTTCTGTCTGAGTTTTGCCAGAAATTCCTTACTCATCCATGCAGGCCTCCTGCCCCCTTTGCTTGATTTCTTACTGATAGGGATGCACCTATCTTGAGCTTGGAGGAAGCCATGTATTCTTTAAACCTTGTTAAATATCCATGGCCTCAATATTGGTATAGGAAGACAGTCTTGTTACTGGGTTTGCAAGAAAAAAAAATCAGTTCTGTTTAAAGCTTCCCTTAGACCTCAAAAAAAAAAGGAAATAAATTTGTGAGTTAGCATACAGGGTATCTGGGGCTACCAAATACAGGGAGAATCTGTGCAGATAAACCCTGTTCTGCCTTGCTTGCTCATTGAGATCGCATTCTTATTCTCCTCAGAACATTCTGGCTTCACCTTGAAGGCTTTGAATGGCAGGGCTGGCAGCCAGCCTGCTGCAGCATTCCTACGGAAGCTGCCAGGCTTGCAGCACCAGGGGCAGGAGCCTGTCTCCATGCCATTACCTTTGTGTAGTTGGTGTAGTTTGTCTTCTAGTGTATTGCCATGATTCAAACTTTCAGGGGACTGCTTTGGCAGACCTGCTTTCAGAAAAGGCAGACCACATGTATCCTGGCATACTGCAGTAAGCAAACAGAGTATGTCAGTGCAGTTATTGTGGTGCTCTCGGTACACATGCAGTTGATGCGAGTGCAAAAAGAAGATCAAAGCTGCAACTCCATACCATCTTGCTCCCCTTAGTCTTTCAACTACTTTACCTTCACTTGGCAGAGGCAGCTTCAGTAGCTAATTTTAGAGTAGCAATGGTCTGTTTTGAAAAGGATGTTGAACCTGCCCTTTGCCATGCTGCTGGCAGGATTAGTGATAAAAAGGATCAGGAAAAAACAGGAGTGCACCCCGGGACCTTTCAGAGGGCGCTGTGGAGTTGAGAGTGCCTTGGTTGCTAGGGGGATGATGTTCAAAGAGCCTTTTTTCCAGGTAGAACAATGGGTCCTTTAAGCCCACATCACTAATTAAGTCTATTCTTTCCAGTTTCCACGAGATAGGTGTTTATCAAGAGGAAATTTCCTTTCGTCTTATCTATCAGCATGGTTAGCTGGATTAGTAAATGTCCAGCAGCTTCTAGGCCTCCTGCTCCTGCGTGGTGAGCTCCAGCCTGGAGGGCATAGGGTAGGAGACGGGAGTCTGGCACTGCTGGAGCACTGCTTGCACTGCTTGTGCTGAATAGACTTTTATGTTTGATAGACAGTACATTTGAATAGATAGATTCTGTGAAATGCTAAAAACAAAGGCATGGAAGTCACTTGTACCCTCAGTACCCACTGATCCTTTATTCCTGACTCCGGAAGGTCCAAGAGCATTACAGACTAAGTTAATCAGAAAGCTATGAGGAGGGTTTATTTAAATTAACAAATTAATGGGTTTCCTATCCGTATTAATCTTTCTATTCACCCTGAAAGGGAGACTTCTAATAATTACTGTATTTTTCTGTGCATATACAGTACTGCAATCACATGATAACAGCATAAGTTTGATTATCTGAAAATAGAAATTTTGTTTAAAAAAAGAATCATTATTACTAAGGGAAAAATACAGAAAAGAACACATACAACCATTAATTAAAAAGTCTCATTTACTTCACCAGGAAAGATACAGCTACTGTTGACTTCAATATCTGAACAAATTTTCCCAGCTACTGCTGCAAGTTTCGGTACAAAAAAAAAAGAAAAAAAAAAGTGAAAAAAACCCAACCAGTTGGAATTATCACTGCCAACACGGGCATAATGCTCATTAATATAAGGATATGGTTGTTCCTCTATGGCCACGTCTTTGTTTTGGAATGGTGAAAAGACAAAGCTTTTGGATCCTTGAATTTGGTACTTCAGAAAGCTGCCTGGCTTTTCCAAAACAGTCAGGCGGCTCTGCTTCTTGGGTCACACATGGAAAGGAGAGCAGGAATATTTTCTGAGGAGAGAAGTAGGTTCACAAGGTAGGATTCATCTGACCACATTAAAGCATCTATATGGGAGCTAGTGGGCCCCAGCCTCTCTTACAGTCAAAAGAAGAAAATGTGCTGCTGAAATAACCTAAAATAGTGCCTTCATCATGCATTAAAAGTGCCTGTTCCTTTTCATCAGGTAGGAGGGGAATGAACATTAGAGTGAATAGTTCAGAAGAAGACAATTTGTAGCGTCAAAGCATAAGAATTTCTGTGATCCGAGATACTTACACCTGCCCATGATGAATCTAATTTTCTCTGTCTTATGGGGAACAATGCTTATCCTGTGCTGTAAAGCACAGACTAGTATTTTATGATTACATGGCTGGTCTTTACAGAAATATCTGCTACTGGAAGAACTAGAGATCAGACAAAACCTTTGGGGGATGCGGGAGAAATACAGCGGGGACTTCTTTCAAAAAGAGGAGTGAGAACTGAGGACTCCAGGTCTTTTGCAGAAGAAAATTCTTGGTTTAACTTGTTCTCAAATTTAAATGAAAGACAATTTTTAGTTCAGTACAACTCTTTTGTTACTTCCAGCAGTCTGAAGCTTGCTTCAAGCAAAGACAATTATTTCATTATTCAGGAGTAACTGTTGTAATGGGAGAGAAAATTGCTGTAACTCCTATCCCATCTAGCAGTCTTCCCCAGTGCCAGCCTATTACTCAAGAAGATCAACAGCCCTTCTCTGTTTATACAGAACAGGGACATACTAGGTAGTGGTAAACACTAGCTATTACATAGGTCAATAGAAAGTAAAGACCTTTCTATCCCTGTGTACCAAATCTGTAGTTTGCAGTCATGATTTTCAGCTCAGGTAGTTGTTACTGCTGAATAAACCCATGCCACTCAGAGCCCCAAACATTTTTTTGTCTGTAGGAATTCCTATCAAACTCAAGAAATCTGCTGGGAAACCCATGGAAAAGATCCTACTTCAGATATATCATGAACATCCTGAGGCTACAATAAAATCTAAACCAATCCATCTTTTCCGTCTGAGAAGAAAAGAGAACCATACAGAGCACATACAAATGTACCATGGGAGGAGTTGTGTGGAGTCAGACTGAAGTTCCATCTAGCCCAGCATCAAGCACATAGTGGAAAGTATAAAGAAAAAACAGTTGTGGGTGGTTTTATTATTTTTGAGAAGAGGTATTTTCCTGGTATAGTCTCACCATTCCCCATTATTTGTGGCTTAGGAACATCCTGATTCCACTCACAATGGACTCTTCTACCAAGAGTTTCTCAGACTGAATTTTGAATCTACCCAAATTTTAGAGCCCACTACTCTGAGGCAAGGACTTCCTCGGTACTTTGTAAAGTGGTATCATCAATTATGAAAAAGGTGCCTTTTTTGCCTATTTTGATCTCAAGTGTTCTCCCTTAATGTACCCCTGAAAGCTGTCTGAGTTAGGAAGATACTGTTTAGAAGGAAGAAGGACCTTCATTCTAGCATGAATAAACTTTCTGCTAACAGCAGCTTCCCCCCAAAATAAACTTCTCTGTTTCTTTCCTTTTCAGCTATTTTTAAGCCACCAAATCCAGGCCATCTTGCTTAAGTAGACAGAAATAATTTCTGAGAGAGCTTTTCAGTATCCTTCAATCTAAACAGAAGTGTAAGTGTCTTTCTCAGACACTTGCCATTGTAATCACAAGGCCAATTATTTATTTTTATGTTTGCAGTTTAGGGAACAGCACACACATCCCAGTTGTGTGCAGCTTTCAGAACTTGACACAGTAACTGCATTTTACATCTTTTGCTCTTTAGGCTTAATTATCTTTCAGCTGCTGACATAATTCTTTTCATTCTGTTCCACAAATTCATGAAAGTTTGTCTCTTTCATTAGACATGTCAAAACCAGCTCTGTTCAGTGCTCCACAATCTTAACTTTATAAACTACAATTTCAAATAGTCTTTCAGAATCTGTTTCTGAAATTAGTTTTAATTAAATAAATAAATCTGCATTTAGTTTTGAAAGACTCAGCCCACTTGATTGCACACATACATCCACACAAAAGGAATTCAAACCCATAGGACATCTTTACCTCCTATGTGTACTGTATGTGCACCCTCTTGATTGCATTGGGACTTTTAAAGATCTCATGTAAACCCTTGATTTCATCGAAACCAACGACAAAAATCTTCCTAACTGGCAGAGGCAGAACTAGAATTATGGCTTCTATTTTTATGTTCACATACAGTTATTTGATTGAATGTGATGAAAAATTATGCTTAAATTCTATCAGTATTGACCCAGAAACCTTGATATTAGGCTATTTTCCTTCCTTGACATAGCTTAGACTAAGAAAAGAAAAAGTTTTAAATTGCAATAATTCTCCCAGATTCTTCTCTTATTAAAGATAAGATCTTTAGAGATCTTATCACCTCTAAACTTCTACCTGTTCCATACTCCTTGCTTACCTGGTGACATCTTCAATGATCTTTTCTGTGAGGTACACACCATACTGACCGTGACATGCTTATTCAATCAGAAAGAAGAAAAATTCCACACAGCTTTTGCCAGAGTAAGTCTGTTTTCAAATGCTGTGGCTTCATTATCTGCCACAAACCATTCACAGAAAATTGCAGTAGGGAGGGGGGAGAAAATGACAGAAAAATATTGTCAGGTAATAACAAGTAAATTCATGAGTCATAAATCACTTGGTGAAAGGAACAAAATGCAAAATTGTGTTTTTTGCCATTGACTTAATGGGAACTTGACCAAAAGTATTCAGGTTTTTGCTCTGATTTACAGGATTGAATTTAGTTATGAAAAGCTGCTAACTAGAAACGGAACTTGTATGTTTTATAGCAAAGTAAAAAATGAGGTTTCTTCTGACTTATTCTTGTACTGTAACACATTCTTATCATTGCAAAGTTGAGCTTCTGCTACAATATGACTGCATAACTGATGTCACTTGCCTAAATTGATCAAATTAATGTGCTGATGCTTTGAGATATGAAAGGTCACTGCACACTAACCACTGGCACAGTCAGACGGAGATAGGGTGTTTAATTTCCCATGACCCAGGTATCTTACAGCCTTGTGTGTGTATCTGTGTATAAGGGATGTCGAAGATCATTCAGGCCTCAGTCTTAAAGTTGTGTTCTTCTCCCTCTCCTGAAATTTTGCAACTACAGTCAGGCTCCTTGGCATATGATTCTTGCATATACCAGAAGTACTCAGAGGAACTGTATACAAACCTAATAAATAGGAACATGAGGCAGGATCAGCTAAGAGCTCCTGATCCTTCTGCAAGCAGAAGGAGTAATTTGGAATTATCATTCAGCTAGTAGGATTAAGGTGTATAATTGCAATGCCAGTTTCCTAGTATTTCTTCTCCTTTCCCCTACCAGTAGAAGTATTAAGTCTTGAAAAATGAGTTGTCATATATTGAATATAAAACAGGCAAAAGGGAAGACTATTTCCACTTGATTCATGCTATGATGAGAGGTATGAGAGAATTGCCATTTGTGTTATCAAAATTGTTTCTGACGCTGCATCAGCCATTTGTTGTTTCTGTACAATGGACAAAGCCATTTTTGCCCTCAAATTCATGCCACCCTTGAATTATTCCCACAAGGCTTCACATGCCACCACCTGCAAAGGAACAGGATCTCAGGAGCTAGTTGGTTCCATATGACAGACTGCAATCAACTAGCTGATATGGCTCTCAGCATACAAAGCAGATGGAAAGGGTGGTGGGTAGTTGCAGGCATTTCAGATACAAATGTTCTCATTTAACTCTGTGGGCAACTATATTACAGGCAGCTAAAACTGAGCTATTAATCTAAACTTCCAATAGACCCAGCAGAGAAAGACATTCTTATGCATAATCCAGACAACCTATTTTAGACATCTGCCTTCAGATGAGATTAATGAGACCCAGAAATGTCTCTTTCTCTTTGTCAGTTACAGTGGGAGTCTAGACAAGTAGCTCCGATGTAAGCATCTATGCTGTACATCCTAACAGCCAGGTGATTTGACTTTCACATTTTCTGCTTCATCCAATAACAATAGACACTTGACAGATAATGATAAACAACCTGAATCCAAACCGCTTCCCTGCTAGAAGATCTGGAAAGGCTGCAGCCTGGGAAATCTTCGTTGAAAAAAGTCTAGAAATAGAAGCTGCTCAAAGAAGATCATAGGACTGATAGGAAAATTCAGATTGGAAGGGATCTTGGGATGTCAGCTAATTTAAAATCTTGCCCGAAGTACAGTCAGCTATGAGATCAGACCAGGTTGCTCAGCGCTTTACACAGCTGGGTCTTGAAAAATTCCAAGGGCAGACACTGCTCAGCCTCTCTGGGCAATCTGCTCCCACTGCCTGACTGTACCCTCACTCTCTTTTTTCAACTTGTGCCCATTGTTGCCCTCCTACCATGCACCAGTGCGAGGAGCCAGGCTTCATTTCCTTGATGACCCCTCACAGGTGCTGGGGGAGCTGTTAGGTGCCTCCAAAAAACAACCCTTCTTCAGGCTGAACGAGATCAGCTCTGCACAGGGCAAGAACTCCAGCACCATCACCTTTGGGTCCCTCCACTAAGCTTCTTCTAATTTGTCCATGTCTTTCCTGTGTTGGGAGGCCAAACAGATACTGGACACAGTATCTAGATGTGGTCTTTGCATTTGTCCTTGCTGAATTTTATGAAGTTGCTGTTGGCACATTCCCCCAACCTGTCTGGGTCCCTCAGGATGGCAGCCCTACTACCCTTAAGCATATCAACTGCTCCCCCAACTTGGTGTCATCTGCAAATTTGATTAGAATGCACTCTGCCACCTCTGCCAAATCATTGATAAAGATGTTAAACAGGGCAGGTCCAAGGATAGTCCTATCAACCACTGATCATCCAAACAGCTTTTTACCCATGTAGTTGCCCACACATCCAGACTATTAAGTCCTAACCTGGATACAGATGGCAATTGATCCTTCAGGTTCTTAGATATAGGAGCATCATCTGAATGACATGAAACAGCCTCATATTAGAGTCCTGTTTAGATGTTAACACTACCATCAAAACCTTTCCTCAGTGCTCTCCCCATGAGAGATGTGAGGGTTTTGTGGGACAAGTCCATGTTTGAGTGGGCGAGGGATGATGTAATTGACCGCTCTGTATGGAAAAGATTTAGTGTATCTTCCTTCCATGGATCTACACAGTCTTGCTTCCAAAGCTGCTCTGCATACCAAAATGACTTGCCAGGGTCTCCCCTCCAGGTTTGCAGAGATGTTCAGCACTCCCAGGATCAAGATTGGATGTGGTCTCTGGGAAGGTCTGGAAAAATCCTTCACAGGATTTCTGCCACTACAAATTATCCTGGAAGTTGGAATACAAACAATCAATGCATGTCATATATGTATGTATGAAACCTCTCAATAAGTGTCTCTGGTGTCTACAGTTGGCTTCGATCAAGACAAGAGGCTTTCTGGTTTCTGATCTGCTACAAGAAAGCAAAGGAGACATTGTTAGACTGAGGAGTTAGAGTAGGTCATATCTCATCCAAAACTGATGACTGTCTGCATCCTCACTTCTCCTTGTCAAGGAAGGATGCTAAAATTTAGCTTTGGCCTGACTGGAGAACTGTGAAGCAGGAGATTGAGCACAAAAACTTTACAGTTTTTTTCACATGGTATCCCCCAGGATCCTCCTGGTTTGCAGGGAGATATCAGTTTTTCCTATAGGTTTAAAATACAGGAGCAAAAGCTACTAGCAGAGGACTATGGCATTGCTCAGCTGTACATCATGAATCACGTGCTCTGGTTAATCTAGCACCAGCAAAGCAAGTCAAGCATCAGTTGTGCAGTGGAAGTAATGACCTCCTCCAAGTAGATGACTAGTTTCTTCAAGGCTGATCCAAAGACCATGGAGTCATAGACAGAAGATTTAGGTTAATTTTATGACAGAAATTTAGCAAGCTAACTTGTGGCAGCCTCCTTCAGGACATTCTGCAATGCCCTTGTGCAGCAGAGAAAAACACAGAAAAAAAATCAAATCCAGAAACAATGCACAATAAACAGAATGAAATAGAACGTACAAAAAGAGCACAATTTAGCAGAGCTGATGATTAAATAAATACTAAAAGTAAATATTTTTCCTATTTTCCACTGATGTGAAAAACCACCACCACTTGAGATGCTCCTAATTATATACAATGATTGGAAACCATCCCAGGCTTCCCAAGACATTCAGCCAATTTCTCATGGAATAATAGAATGCTAGCATGTACGTCAGAAAAATAGGCTTCATAAGCATGGTGCCCCAGCTGATCCAAAGTAAAAGAAAACAGAGTTACCAATAAAAGACATGACAACCTTCACTAACTTGGGAAGCTTTTTTCCAGATCCTGCTGGTATAAGGAAACAGAAAAAAATTTGATTCATACTGAGTTTCCCAAACTCTTTATTCCCTAAGCTTTCTTGTCAAAGTTTTCTGTTTCAAAGCTAATCTATTGGTATAGCCACCATCTGACATGCAGAATAATATATAATAAGAAAGTTTTCTTGCAAACACTAGTTAACCAAAAAAGATGGAAGGATGGAATGTTTACTTTGTTTTGGGTGGATCGTGGGAACACTTATGTAGGAGATGTGTGCATTTTGTTACATGGAGTGGTTACAAAAAAGTTGTACATCACATAATAACTTTTCCCTTAACATATCCTTTTACAAGTAGGGGCTTTTTTTTCCATTAAATGCTCCAATTTTCCCCTCTCGAAAGTAAAAAAAAGTGTTTGTATACTCATTAGAAAGTGTTTGGATACTCACAAAAAAAAAAAAAAAAAGCAAAAAACCCCAAGAGATTAAATGATGGAAATCTAACTTCATGACTTGAATAACATTGGTAGCATATCCACAGTGTTTTTCTATACGTAGAAAAGATCAATCTCATATGCTTTAGTGTAGGTTAAAGACATTCCTAGTCTATCAAAAATATCTTCTATTTAAAATTCTTCCTATGCATCCCATCCTAAATACGAAACCTGAGTAGCATTACATTATTTGGGGTTTCTGTACTATAAATACTATTTTATCAACATGTCACATATTTATATCTTATTTACAGATGAAGGTTTCTTCAAAAGCTATCTGTCCCTTTTCCTCTTCACAACTATAATCAATACATACAAATTTTGCAGATGCCTAATTTTACACTCCAGTTAAAACAGTAATTGCTAGGAAACAGCTAGACTCAAAAAATCAAGCACCACATAATCCTTGGCGTGGAAGCTAGGAAGTCACTCAAATTTTGAAGATTTTTAATATCCAATCAAACTTCTAAGAGTGGGTTCATTTCAAACTCTTTCTAAAAAAGCTTCAGATGTCTATAACAAAATAAACCTTGTGGAGGTCCTTTATTAAAACCAGAGGAGGCAAAAAAAAAAAAAGCCTGAACTGGGGATTTTAAGATAATATTTAACAAAAAGTCACCTCTGTGAAAGTTTTTCTGCATTAAAAATGTTCTTACTGCACAATATGTTGCTAAAATAGAATTACAAGCTGATGTACCTACTGTATTATAATATTCAACTAAATTAGAACAAAGCTTACTGTAAGTTACATACAAAAGGTGGTATTAACCTGATTCAATGCAGACATTGTATCTCAGTGAATGTCTCCATTCTCCCTTTATCATCTGTGGAACTATTTCTGTCACTCACTTCATCCTAAATTAAGCACTTCCATTTGCCGAAATGATTTTTGCTCTAAAAGCACCCATTGCCTGTGGTGGAGTCCACAGGGTGCTAGCTCAGGTGTCTACAATGGAAATACCTAAGACTCAGTGCAAGGAATCTGTCGGATCCGCTGAGAAATATACATATACTGTATGTTAGGGTTCATGGGATGCCCCAGAAACTGACATTGGCTTGGTAAAGTCAGCCTAGAATCATGGAATCATAGAACGGTCAGGGTTAGAAAGGACCTTTAAGGTCATCTAGTCCAACTCCCCAGCAATAAGCAGGGACATCTTCAACTAGATCAGGTTGCTCAGAGCCCCATCCAACCTGACCTTGAACATTTCCAGGGATGGGACATGTCCCATAGAATGACAAAAAGGTCAGGGTTGGAAGGGATCTCTGGAAATCTTCTCATACATCCCCCTGCTAAAGCAGGTTCACCTAGAGCAGGTTGCAGAGGATCATGTTCAGGTGGGTTTTCAATGTCTGCAGAGAAGTAGGCTCCGTAATCAATCTGGGCAGCCTGTTCCAGTGTTTCACCACCCTTCCTGTAAAAATGCCTTCCTTGTATATGGTCTGAATCTACCTTCTTTTAGTTTAAAATCACTACTTCTTGTCCTATCACAACAGGAGTTGCTAAAAAGCTTGTCTCCATCTTTCTTATAGGCCCCTTTTTTAAGTACTGCAATGAGGTGTCCTTGGACCCTTCTTTTCTCGAGGCTGAACAACCCCAGGTGTCTTGGCATTTCCTTATAGGAGAGGTGCTCCATCCCTCTGATCATCTTCATGGCCCTCCTCTGGACCCACTCCAACAGGTTCATGTCTTTCCTGTGCTGAGGGCCCCAGAGCTAGATGCAGCACTGCAGGTGGGGTCTCACCAGCGCAGAGCAGAGGGGCAGAATCACCTCCCTCCACCTGCTGGCCACACTTCCTTTGATGCAGCCCAGGATACTGTTGTCTTTCTGGCTGTGAGCGCACATTGTTAACTCATGTCTAGCTTTTCATCCACCAGTACCCCCAAGTCCTTCTCTGCAGGTCTGTTCTCAATCTGTTCACCCCTCAGCCTATATTGATGCCCAGGTTTTGCCCTTACCCAGGTACATGACCTTGCACTTGGTCTTGTTGAACCTCATGAGGTTATCAATCATAGAATCATGGAATCATTTAGGTTGGAAAAGACCTTTGAGATCATAAAGGCCAACCATCTACCCAGGACTTCTAAGTCCATCACTAAACAATGTCACTAGCACCACATCTATGTGTATTTTAGACACCAGGGATGGTGATTCCACCACTTCCCTGGGCAGCCTGTTCCAGTGCTTGATCACCCTTTCAGTGAAGAAATTTTTCCTAATACCCAATCTAAACCACCTCTGGTGTAACTTGAGGCCATTTCCTCTTGTCCTGTTGCTGGTTATGTGGGAGAAGAGACCGGCCCCACCTGCCCACAGCCTCCTCTCAGGCAGCTGTAGGGAGCGATAAGGTCCCCCTGAGCCTCCTTTGCTCCAGGCTGAACAACCCCAGTTCCCTCAGCTGCTCCTTGTAGAACTTGCTCTCTAGACATTTCACCAGCTTTGTTGCCCTTCTCTGTACACATTCCAGCACTTCCATGTCCGTCTTGCAATGAGGGGCCCAAAACTGAACCCAGTGTTTGAAACATGCCCTCACCAGTGCCGAGTACAGGTTGATGACAAACACCTCCCTTGCCCTGCTGGCCACACCATTTAAGATAGATGCCAGGACGCTGTTGGCCTTCTTGGCCACCTGGGCACACTGCTGGCTCATGTTCAGTCAGCTGTTAACCAGCACCCCCAGGCCCTTTCCCACCAGGCACTTCCCAGCCCCCCTTCCCCAAGCCTGTAGCACTGCGTGGGGCTGCTGTGACCCAAATGCAGGACCTGGCACTTGGCCATGTTGAATCTCATACAGTTGGCCTCAGCTCATCAATCCAGCCTGTCCAGATCCTTCTGCAGAGCCTTTCTGCCCTCCAGCAGATCCTCACTCCTGCCCAACCTGGTGTCATCTGCTGACTTCCTGAGGGTGCACTCGATCACGTCATCCAGATCATTGATAAAGGTATTAGACAGGACTGGCCCCAGTAGTGAGCCCTGGGGAACACCACTTGTGACTGGTTGCCAGCTGGATGTTACGCTATTCTACACCACTCTCCGGACCCAGCCATCCAGCCAGCTTTTAACCCAGTGTAGAGTACACCCATTCAAGCCATGAGCAGCCAGTTTCTCCAGAAGGATGCTGTGGGAGATGGTGTCAAAGGCTTTACTAAAGTCCAGGTAGAGAAACCACCACAGCCTTCCCCTCATCCACTAGGTGGGTCATCCTGTCATAGAAGGAGATCAGGTTTGTCAAGCAGGACCTGGCTTTCATAAATCCATGCTGGCTGGGTCAAATTCCCCAGCTGTCCTGCACGTGCTGTGTGATGGCACTCAGGGTGATCTGTTGCATAGTCTTTCCCGGCACTGAGGTCAGGCTGACAGGCCTGTAGTTCCCCAGATTCTCCTTCCTGCCTTTCTTGTAGATGGGCATCACATTGGCTAACCTTCAGTCTTCTGGGACCTCTCCATACAGTCTTCTGGGACCTCTCCAGTTTGCCAGGACTGTTGATAAATGATGGATAGCAGCTTAGCGACCTCCTCCACCAGCTCCCTTAGTACCCTTGTTTGAATCCCATCCAGCCCCATAGACTTGTGCACATCTAAGTGGAGCAGCAGGTCAGTAACTATTTCATCCTGGACTGTGGAGTCTTCATTCTGCTCTTCCTCATCCCTGTCTTCCAGCTCAGGGGGCTGAGTACCCAGAGGGAAGCTGGTCCTACTATCAAAGAATGAGGCAAAGAAAGCATTAAGTAGCTCAGCCTTTTCCACAGCCTTTGTGGCAATGTTCCCTGCTGCATCCAAGGAAGGATAGACAACATCTGTAGCTCTTCCTTTGTCCTTTGATGTAGTCACTCCATCACAGAAGGCCACTAGGCTGGTCAGGCAGGACTTTCCCTTGGTCAAGCCATGCTGACTGTGTCAAATCATCTCCCTGTCCTCCATGTGCCTTAGCATAGCTTCTAGGAGGATCTGTTCCATGATCTTCCCAGGCACAGAGGAGAGGCTGGCAGGTCGGTAGTTCCCAGGATCCTCCTTTCTACCCTTTTTAAAAATGGGTGCAGTGTTTCCCCTTTTCCAGTCACCAGGGACTTCACCTGACTGCAATGACTTTTGAATATCATGGAGATTGACTTGGCAAATACATCAGCCAATTCCTTCAGGACTCTGGGATGCATCCCATCAGGTCCTATGGACTTACATATGTTCAGGTTCCTCAAGTGACCTTGAACTTGATCTTTCTTACAGTGGAAGGGGCTTTGCTCCCCTAGGCCCTGCCTTGCAGTCTACCCAGTTGAGAGGTGTGGGGAGACAGGCTGCCAGTGAAGACTGAGGCAAAAACATTTTTGAGTACCTCAGCTTTCTCGTTGTCTGTTGTTACCAGTTTCCCAGTTTTGCTCATCAGGGTGGGTACGCTTTCTTTGACCCTCTTTTTCTGGCTGACAAACCTGTGGAAGATCTTATTATTCTTTGCGTCCCTTACCAAGTTCAGCTCCATCTGTCCTTGGCCTTCCTGACCCCATCCCTAACAGCCAAGCAGTGTCCCTGTATTCCTGCCTGGATACCTGTCCCTGATTCCACTGCCTGTGCATTCTCTTCTTGCCCTTCAGTTTGACCAGCAGGTCTCAACTCAGCCATGATGGTCTCTTGCCTTCCTTGCCTGATTTCTTACACCTGAGGACTGAGAGTTCTTGCACTCTATGGAAAACCTCCTTGAAGATCTAACTTCAATAGACCACTGCCTACTACCAGCTTGTTGATATCCGATACCTACATTGCACCAAAGAGAGTTCAAAGCTTTTTTTTTTTTTTTTTCCCCCATAGATCTCAGAAAATAAGGTCTCAGTAAACAAGAAATCTTCTTACGCTTCCTGGTGTCCCATGAACCCTGAGGTAAGGTGGCCTTGTTTGGGATGGGCTGTGGAACATCATCCACACAAGCAAATAGCTTGTTGCACCTAGCATGTCTCTGAAAAACGAAGCCTGAGGACTGGCTAATGTGGAAAAAGACAGGCACACATCATGGTGTCTTTCTGCTCAGGGATCCTGGGTAAGGAGAGGTAGTAATTTGGCTTTTGGCAGCTCCTTGAGCTCAGACCTCAGCTGAAGTGAGGTTAAACACATTTCAATGCTTTGGAGTGATACAGAGCTGATTCACCCAGAGTGACTCACCATGTTAAGGATGTTCCTAAGCTGTAGGCTGGCCAGAAACACCAGAGAAGCTGCAAAGTTTTTGATCAATGCAAATAACTGAAAAACAAACCCTTCAGAACTTATAAATTTGTAATTTTGTCAAGAGATACTGCTTCTCAGTTCTGCTGGCACAGCTGCTCCTGGGGTGCCCCACTGCAGGGAAAATGATCCAGGCTAAATCAGGCACCTGAGCAGTGCTCTAAGAGGGGCACGGGGGGAGAACAGCAGATGCAGGGCACTTTGATGGGACCGTATTAGGGAGGAACTGCCTGTATAACGAATATGTGGGAAATCTCGATTTTGTAGGTTCTCTGTAGTGGGAGAGGTGAAGAAGAGTGAGGGATGCTGAGGGTGACAACCTTTAAATCTGGCTGGTTATCAGCAAGAAGACAGGCACCTGCCTACAGCTTTGCCAAAGCAAGCACACAGAGCACCCACCTTTCCTAGTGATTCATTCACAGAACAAGCATAACAGAGCACTACGGGATGGCTTTATCATATAATTATCTCATTTCCTTCAAGATGTTTTGGGTTTTTTTTCCCCTCTTTCTTGCCATAGTTTTTGCAACTTCTAAATTTATCAATTAACTTTAATTAAACTCTTTAGGTCTAACAGAGAGCCCTTGAACTTGCTAAGTCTGCAGCTTGCTTGTATTTTTTTTTTTTTTTGGACTTAGCACTTCATTTTCAAAGTCTACACTACAGAGATTTAGAGTGGATTTTTTTACTATTCAAGTCATATTTTTTGTAGATAAAACATTGTTGCACCTCTTCCCAGATCACAGACATTTTTACTTGGTAGGAAAGTATTTTTCCTTAAAATAACTTCTTTTTTTTTTTTTTCCCTGCTCTATAACATGAGCAGAACATTTAAGGTAGCAATATGCTGAAAGTTACTTCAGTAATCCAGGAAATGAGAAGGAGTGAGCACCATGGTAACTTGGTTACAGATTTAATTTATAAAGTCAAAAGTTTACCTTTTCACAAAACTGGTTCAGAACTGATGTTGGGTGTTCACCTCACCATTTTCAATTGGATAAAGGGAAAAAAAAAAAAAAAAAGAGAGGGAAAAGTCAAAAGAGAAAAAAAACCCCAAAACTGGCATAATGCAGTAATTTATTTATGTATAAAAGGCTGGATGAGATTCTTGCATTATAAGATCCACATTTGTTTTCTACTGGTAGCATATGTGTTGTACAGTTTGCAGCGCCAATGACATTAACAAAATCTTGAAAGTCATAAAACTTCTGTTCTGCCTGCTGTTGCTCGCCTATTGTTCTGTCAGAGAGAAGAATGTATTACCTGCTTCCCTGTGAAGGAGCAGCGGTTGTTTGCACATTGAAGATTAGCATTGCATGGAATGCTTCCCTGCTGGAGTATAGAAGGTGTTAATAATCTAAAGAGTATGAACAGCTGTTACCTTCACAGTAATTACCATAATATTTCCTGATTGACTACAGTATACATACTCTACTCATTATTTTTTTTTAAAGAGTAATCCATTTATTCATTTTCTGGGATTATTTACAATTTATACACTGACAAAGTTCATAAAATGAATATAAAAATCGGAAAAATGATTCACAAGTTGTTTTCTCGGGTTCTGTATGTATTGTCTTAATACAGTGTGGACAACAGCATAGAAATACAAAGGGCTACATCCACAGAATACCTCATGAAAGGATGAAAACTAAAAAAAAAATCAGTTTTTTGAGCTTCCCTCTTACTTATGGCAACCTAAATACCAACTTTGGTATCCCAGGTTCTCTAGGCAGTAAAAGAAGAGCATTAAGCAACTTCCCAGATACCCACAGTGCCTGGTAGAAAATAATGAAGAACAAGTGAATTCAACATTAGACATCCCTGAGGTAGCTAGACGTCAAGTTTCAAGCCCAAGGGGCCCACTTTTGCAGCTCTTATTCTTACAAGAAGTCCAGTTTATTAAATTGCTCCATTGCCTCAAATAATGAATTTTTAAAAAAGGGAGTAGCAGAAAAACTCACACTAAAAAGCCTTCTTTCTATTTATTCCCATAAAAAGTGTTCATAATAAGATTCAATTTGTGCACATTGGTTTAAATTTTATATATATATTTATATCTTAGGTAGCTAAGGTGCATCTATACTAACATTTATTTTGGGTCGAGAGAGTATATTGAAGAAAAACTGATTGCCTTGAGGTTCAGCCAGCACCGTGTAACTGAGAAAGGGGAAAGGAGATTATCACAGGTCTCATGGGGGAAATCCAAAATCATTATGGGTTATTTAAAGGAATGGTAGGAATACAGAAAACTCCAGAAGGGCTAAAGGCAGGAAAGTGGGGAATAAAGGAGAGGGCATAAAAGTGGCCAGTTGCATGCAAGCAGTCTGCTGGTCAGTGGAGTTGCCTGGCAAACCCTGTCCCTGATCACTGCAGTCTGTCATGTCCTTTTACAAAATCATTTTCCCAACTATTTGCTGTGTTATCCTGCTCTCCTTTCTCTGTGCATGTATTTGTGTGGTGCATATGTAATTCTGTAGTGATCTTATAGCTGGACAAGCTGATAAGTAGAAAATATTTCATTTGGATCAGTGTCTGCCTCTTTACCAAAAAGAAGTGGTTGGATTCGTTTCATTGAAGTATTATTGAAGCATTATTATTAAGACACTTAATCAAACATATGTATATATAAGCATATGTAACTATATCACACTTCAAAAATCCAGCCAATCCTTTCTGGGGAATGCAGAGCTATAACCTGAAGTGAATGCAATGGTCCAAACCACCTGTAGGAAGGGTCTAGAGAGGACACTTCATAGCATTCCCAGAAACAATACCAGTCATGATGGTAATACAATAACTGTAAGCTTTATTTTATCACTATGGTCCGCTGTATTCATACTGGCATTTCATCAGCCTGAACATGTGTAGGCATGTCCAGTATTAATGTCTGTATTTAGGCAAGTCAGCTTAATTATCCTTTACAGGCAGAATTTCAATAATTTAATCTATGTTAAAACATCTACAATGCACCACATGAATGTTTTAGGTCAGATGAAACCCACAGCTGCTATCTATTCTCTGTTGACAAAAGAGGGAGCCTAGAGTGACTGGTTTAGGCATGAGCTAGCTAACATGAGTAATAGCTTAATCTTCCCCTTTACCAATGAGCTACCATGGTCAGGTATCTCCCGTGCAGTGCCTACAGGAATGGGCTTCCCAGCAACTTGAATTATGGCAATCAGACCATCAGCAGCATGGAGACAGCCTGTGCAAGGGATGGCCTGCTCCATTCAGGCTTCATCAGCCTGTAGGAGAGAAGCTGCAGTTGCAGAAGCTCTGCCAGATGTTTGCCATAGAGCTCATCCTGCACTAATTGCTTCCTTAGATGACATTAATATCTGCTTGTTCTCTTGAAGAGCTAGAAGATGAACTGGAGACTAACCAGAGATGCTGTGGTGAGTACTTGCATTCTTAGCTGGAGACAATGCCTCGTAAGTGGTGCCAATTGTGTCCTAGGACAGAAGGAAAACTAAAGTGACATTTTCTTCGGTAGATACACATCATGAAAAATGTCATCATATTTCATATCTAAGTAAATCTAATAAAATTTACCAAATTATCAAATATTATGTTTCTTGATTTCCTTTATATATAACAGATCTTATCTTAATGTGCTTGATGCAAACACACCCGTAAATACATGTGTGGCCTTATGAACAGATTACATGGAAAAAAAAACATTTCTATCCCTAAGGAAAAAAAAAAAAAAAGCCAGAGCTTAATCCCCAGTTGGACAAATCGGGAAGCCTGCTTGGATTAAACCAGAGTTTCTGAGCAACCTACAGGCTCAGGTTTCCTCTTGTTAAGACTGAGACACAGCAACTGGGGAGGAGGTAGGGGAAAAGCTGACTGATATTCATTATACTGTAATACACAGATTGCAGTAGGCATTTCCTTTGTGGTATGGCTGCAAGGTATCCACAGTGTCCATCTGGATATTGACCTAGCTAATATTGCCTGAATGCACCTTTGCACAGAATATAATTACATCAAAATAGGTACATTTGTTAAAACCTGCTGATCTGTGTGTGTTTTGAGGGATACAAGAGGAAGTAAAGCAGCTTACTTTTTACAGTACACACTACAGAGTAGTTGACAATGTAATGCATAAATAATATGCACACAAAATTTCTAGTAAATAAGTTATATTTCCTACTGCACACTTCTTTTCTCACTGAATTAAAACTTGGTGTTGTTGCAATAGATTGGAGGGTTGTAATCATTGCTTCTCCCCAAGTGGTTCATTTTACTGTTCCCTATTCTAAATAACTAGATTTTAGATTATAATTTGCAATGTTCTATTTTTCTTCTATGCAGTCTTTGAGTCTTATTGTCTTGAAAATGTTTCCTTTCTAGTACCCAATTCAATAAAGAACTAAACATCAGGTTATGTCTGCAGACCTGAGAATAAATTGATTTACTTCAGCTGGAACTGACTGAACATACAGTATTTTAAGTGCTGTACTGGAACTGGCAAGAAGTGGTTTCTCTATTTAAAGATGAGCACATACTAACCATTTTTCTTTTTTTCCTTGTCCATCAGCAATAATCTATCCCACTCTGGTTCTTATTTTTATTTCAATTCATCTCTTCAATTTCACAAAACTTGAACTTGTTACTTAGCCTGCCCTCACTTCAGTCTGTTTCCTCCCTCCAGTTCTTGGTAGCTGTGCCCTGAATTACCCTAAGAAGCACCATAAATCTTATCCTATCCATTGCATCCCCATCTGGCATCTTGCTAGTACCACCAAATTCACTTTAGAGGCTGAGCTTGGAGGAGCTAGTACAATTGCTTTGGTGATATTTTGGATTGCACAGCATGGAAGATGACAGCAGAACTCAGCGCTTACAAATCAGCCAGCTCTAAAGTAACAAGAGAGGAAGATTTATTCTACTTCAGAGACTCACAGGTATTACAAAGCTCCATTCTGCTCTCACTGAAGCCAACAGGAGCCTTTCCTTTGATTTCAATAGGAGCTGGATCAGTAGAGAGAATGAAAGGAGAGTTATAATTTCTCACAGTAATAACCTTCTTTCCCTTGCAAGGATAAACTATGCAGCTTTCAGAGTCTCTGTGCACCCTTGCAGGTCTCAGCGATTTCACCAGCTTGAATGGCATCTGTTTCCATTAAGTGTTGTATACAACAAAGAGCCATTTGATTTTTCATTACCACAGCAGTATCAATAATATAATTGCTCATATGAAAATATAACCAGCCTGCACAGAATTCAAGTTGATGGCAGGCAGGCATACTAATGCAAAAAATTTATTGAATTAAAGACTCATTTATGTAGGGGCAATCTGGAGACAATATACATTAAAGTCTTAGCTTTAAGCTAATAAAAGGATGTTTTCCAAATCATATATCTTATAACTGACATTAAAATATTTAATCTAATTTTAGAATTTACTTTACATTTGTATTTGCTCAGCTTCTTGCTGATTTATTCAAATTATCACATGTTCACCCTAGCTAAGAGTCATGTTTCCACTACAGCTTTGGAATAAATTTAAGAAGACTCATCAGTAAAAGGAGTCACAGGATGTCTTTTTTACAGGCTAGCTATGCAGTGCTGCAATACTTAAAAATCAGGAGAGACCAGAATAGGAAGTGTCAGAGGACAAATTGCCGTGGTCCTTTCACTGACCCTAATTATATGATGTATAATTTCAGATATAAAAAAGCATCTACTACACTTCACCATACTTCAGAGAAGAAATTGTATTGCACAAAACCAGCAGAAAAAATAGGCTAATGTGCCTTGAAAATAAAATTACTTTTTTTTACTGTTCTCATTATTATTCATCTTAACATCTTCGCTGAAGATAAGTGGCACATTACAGGAAAGAAATGAGGTAATTGGTTCTTGTAGGTTCTACATCTTCCCTTTGACCTATTAATTCATAGACTGTTTACCCTACAGACATCTATGACTTTGAATAGAACTAAATCATTTGTTTCATACCTCTCAGCCACTTACTGATAGACAGATATTGACCTGTATGTTTTTTAGACACATGGGAAAACACCCAGAAAATTTTGTAGGCCATAGTGCTTGTGAACACAATTAACAAAGACAGCAGGCCATCAGAGCTCTCTTGCTGAGGTGGTGTTTTAATATAACAGTGGTGCAATTATTTTCTTAAATAACTAATGGTTAATATGGAAAGGATTTTTTAAAAAAATATACAAAAATGAAGGAAAAAGCTACCAGCAACAATTTATGTTGATCCATAGTTTTTACAGCCAATGAGGCAAATATTTAAACTGGCACTCACACAAAAGTCCACAGTCACTTCAGCAAAAGATTACCATTAAATGACCTTTGCAGTTTAAGTGAGATGTGTGTGTTGATGTTGTGCAATTCCATGTAACACATTTGCCATGATTCAGTGTCAGTCCTTTCAGTAAATACAGGACACGTATAGGACAGCTATGTATTCAGAGGACGGCAAATACTGACAGATTTAGTTCCACAGAAATCTCAGTTCAGTAAAATGTTTAAAGATGAGATTTACTGTCAATGTGCAAATAGACTGCCCCCAGATTTACAGTCACACATCCAAATGAAGGCATTTGCATCTGAAATAATGCAAATTATTTGTTTTGCCACTGAAAATTTGATAGATTATATGAAAAAAAACATAATAAAAAAGAAGACAATCCCAGGACTCTCCTGCTGTGATTTCATTGGTCATATCACAGTATTTAATGTTTTACATGAAGGTTTGGCTAATAAATAATTATAATATGGCTTACTATAAGGATGTTTCTATACATGTCCTCATGACCACCTGAATTCCAAGCAGTAGAACTTAAAGTAACACAAGCTCTTCAACCTACCAGACAGATATGTTTCTGTACACAGAGCCAACACAAGCTCTGCATATGAATTCTGTCTCATCAAAGCCTTATTAACTCAGAATAGAGCATATTAACAAAATGGGATTATTCAAGAGTTCTCTATATCTTTAAGGATTTAGACCCATGCCCATTGCCAAAATCAGATGTATTGATTATATTTATTTTTATTTTTCTCAGGATAATTATGTCAACCCAAACATATTTGTGATTGTATTTAGATATTGGTAAGAGTTGTTCACATAGACCCAAATAGAAAGGAGAAGGTAACTGGTCAAGGAAGAAAATATTTAAGATTATGTTTTTGGCAATAAGTAAACCACATGTATCTTAATTTTGGCAAAGGAAGATGTGAACTTAAAGCTAAAAATGAAAGAAATCTTAAGGCTAAAAATGAAAGAAATCTTAAAGTTCACTTCATTAGTGTGTCCAGTGAAAGTAAAAAATTCATTTTCCATAGCACAGGAAAAAGTGGAAAGGGTAGATATAGAAGTAGTGGTGAGCATGTTAAAGGCTTTTGCTGATTGTTTCTTTCTTCAGTAATTTAAAGCAATAATTTATACATCAAATGAAAAAAAAATCAAATCATAACCTTTCACTCTTTCATCAATTTTTGTAAATTAAATCAATTATTCAAAGTTCATGGCCTATTTCATGTGACCACACACAGTCCTAGCGTGTCCTTGCATTTCTCACAGATTCATAACATATCGATACATATTAAGTATAGCTGGGTTTTGTTTCCATTTTCAGGTTTAATCTCATTTGGTTAGCAAAACACGTTGAGGTTTCATTTTTACATCATGACCTTGTCAAGATGAGTCTTGCATTTGTAGCCTGGCGAAACATTGGCCTAACCCTGCTGCATGCTGTTGTTCCATTATAACAAAATCTTTAAATAAATGTGTAGCCTTTTCATATAATTATCTGTAGTTCAGGTAATCTGAATCAAAGCTAAGTTCTTTTAAGATTTTGCTTGAATTGGGGTTTAGCTGTATGGCTGAATTAAACACTTCATTAGAGAGATTGTTTTCTACTGAAGAACAGGCAACTGTAAAGGTTTTATATTTTATATGTATTTCCATTTTATCTCTAGTGAATACCCACAAGCCTTGAAACTGGCATTTAAATCCAGGTGACTCATTTCAAGGTTCTCTGTCAACTTCCAGTAACAATCCGCTCACTATAGGTTATTTACTGATCTGAATATAAGCAGCAGTATAAAACCAAGGCAAACTCACAGTCAACCATAACAATGTGTCTAAAAAAAGACCCAGGCTGCCCAGGACTTGTAGGACTTCCCTGTTCCAGGCAAATTTTGATTGTCCAAATGACTTCATCCAAAGCAATCCAGCCATGGCATCCAGAAGTCACCCACATACAGGGTAAACCTGGCTGCTGCTATGGCTGAAATCACTTTGAATGCCCCCATCAACTTGTCGAAAACAAGCCTGGCAGTCTTGCCCTAACAAGCCACCCTCCTGTATAGCCTTGGAGCAAAGCCATTGCCAACCTGCATTTTGTGTCACTCAAGAGCACAAATAACAGGCAAACAGCCCCCTGCTTTCTGATCCATTTTTACACCAACCCAATTCAAGATACACTGTAAGTCCTGGTAAACTCAGTGTGACCTAAGGATGCGCTCACTGATGAATAAAGGTCATGTGTTGAATCATGTTTATGCATACTTATGAAGGTCTGACAGGCGTAGGTTAAACAAGTGATGTGAAAAAAACACACTGGAGTAAAATTGTGAACAAATGATATAACAGAGTATATATCAATCCTCTGCTGAGAAAATAAAGGAGGTGAGGGCTTTTTTTAGCCTTTCTCCCATGAGAAAACAAACTAAGGTGTCTGTATTCTCCACTTGAGTTCCTGTTTTCATAACTGTGGGAAGCTCTTCCCATTTATCAGCATCAATGAACTTGATCCATAGTTTGAACACAGTCAGATACACACCAAAATCTTGTAAGCCACATTTCCTTACAAAACAAGGCTAAAATCTGAAAAGGTTATTACAGAAGAGTGGGCATTAAATTATCTAAACTAAGCAGAAAATCTGCTTTGAACAGCACCAAAAATCACATTTCAGAGCCATTCCTTCTCTGAATGAAGTGAGTGGCAACATTTTGAGTATTTCAAATTTGTGTTGTAATTTCATTGATGACAGAAGAATACGTAAACTTATGTGGTTTAGGAACTGGCTTTATAACTTTCTTTGCTCCAGAATCTAAACAGCAGAAAGTGTGCCTGAAACAATGGGTTTTGTGATGACTTAGCTGTTTCTCCTCTATTTAAATAGAGATGTTAGTTCTGATTTGCTTACATTATTAGGGT
The DNA here is from genome assembly GCF_023634155.1 of Falco peregrinus. Lineage (NCBI taxonomy): Eukaryota > Metazoa > Chordata > Aves > Falconiformes > Falconidae > Falco > Falco peregrinus. Next base: position 50,230,091 of record NC_073724.1, on the reverse strand, counting down.
ATTGTAATCAGTTGATGTTAATGTGCCTCAGACAATAAAGCAGTAAAAAGAATTGTTATTAAATTCTCCTTATGAAGCCCTGAAGCCATTTCCCAGTTACGTATGAAAGGGTTAAAGGCAAAACTCTATACTCAGACTGTTTTTCTTTCTGTTCTCCTATTTGTCCATAAAGATAGCTTTAATTAGTACTTGCCTGGAAACAATTTTTGTATATATTAACTAAAAAGTGTAATCAGTATGAAGAGAAGCTGATGAATAGTTATCAAAATAGCATCCAAACATCAAAGTTGCTTTCATAAGAAAAATATTTTTAATTTTTATATGAGATAGTACAGAAGTGTTGCCATGTCACTAGGAAATGCTCTATCTGCATGTCACATCAACATGACAACAGAAGCAGTGGTCACTTCATGTTCAAGATGGACAGAGGGCAATCACAGCTAAGCCTTATGTCTCAGATAAAATTTCTCTCCTTCTTAAATTTAAGAACTATTTCAATTATACTCACCCCATTTCCCTAAGCAAAGAAAAAAACCCCGAACAAGTAGTTACATTAGCTCAATACTTTAACTACACTGCCAGATTCCAAAATTTCATCATGATTTTCATGATAGCGGACATTGCCTTAATGTCCCATTCCTACAGCTAAGTGAATAAATGAAAATCTACTTATCTTTTTATTAGCATATTTCTTGCCTTTGATTTGGAACATATTTGAATATGTGAACTGGTATTCCAGAAAGAAAAAAGGTGAAAAATAAGATCGTGTATATGTAAAGAAAATCTTAAATGTATATAGGAATAGAGGGGGGGGGGGGGTGGTGCTCATTTGGGGGACTGGGAAAACTGTGTCTGTCACCAAACACTAGTCTCACAGTATTAAAGTATCACTTAAGGCAACATCTAAGCCTACAGTAATTTCATTTTCCCCGCAAAACTCCTTTTTTTATCAAGTGGGAAGGTGTAGTAGACAACAAGGAGTGACAGGAAACAGGGAAGCCAACTAAGAAAGATGACCATGGGAGCTGAGGAGGAGGGAAATAGAAAGAAGCACAGAAAGGAGGAGGAATGGGGTGGGCTGGAAGGAGATGAGGAAAACCGTGTCCCGTTAGTGAAAAGAAGAAGAAAGACAAAGTGGGAGCAGCAGATAGGGTATGGAGCATTACAAGGCTCTCTGATAAGACCAGTGTATGTAAGAGTCTGCGGCAAAAGGTTTTGACTACAAATCTGAGACTCGATGTTGACAATCATAAGTAACTGACAAGTGCCAAAGCAAGTTCCCTGACCCTCTCCACAAGACAAAGAGCAAAAAATCAAAGAGCTAATACCTTTTATTCCAGCTCATAAAATATTAAATATACAATACCTACCAAAAACGGTGTATGAATTATTAGCACTTTATTTGGGAGATGTAGAGAGGAAGCTGCAGGAAAATGAAATGGAGCCAAGAAGATCAAGATACTGTTGAATTTTATATCCTGTCTTTCTTCTGCACAGTGGGAATTCAATACAAACATACATGGCCATGAAGATTAAGTGAAGAAAAGCACTCATCAAGAGCTAGAAAACAATGGTTTTATGTTTCTTACTAGAAGTCTGGCATGTGTGCCTCTTTCCACAAGAGGTCTGGGTTCATTATTGGTTCAAATTGTACCCTGAGAAGATGGGAGGGGACCAAAATGAGCTCCCTCCAGCTACCTACTGCTTTTCACAAAGGTAAGTCTTTCAGGGAGATGGAGTGAGGTGTGGTACTGGTTCTGGTCTGATAGCTGTATCGCTGTGTTAGTGCAGTGCTGTGCTTGAGCTAGTAGCCTGCAGAGAGGGCGTATCATGAATTCCTAACTCAGGTCCAAAGTTAAGCAGTGCATTTGTATTCACAAGATGCTAAAACCAAGCTAGTAAGATCTGATTCTGTGTAGAGCCAGCTTGGGTAAATACCATGGGGTAAATACACAGCATGGTCCCCAGTGCCTACAGGAGTGCCTGTGTTATCCAACAGCTGCAAACTCTAAGGAGAATTAAATTCTTAAAGTCCCGTATGAGAGTGGATTTGTTTTGATCAGCCTCTTCTTTAAGTTAATCACACTGAAATATTTTGTGTTCTTAAGGATAAAAAGTAAACATTTTTTCGTGGAGATCAGACACAGCTGAGGCCCAGGCACCAGTCACTCTCTCATCTATCCCAAGCTCTTAAATTTTCCACCCTTTCTAAGTTGTTGCCAATTACTAAGGAAAGCCCAAGGACACCTTACGCTGGCAATCTTTGACCTCCCATGACCAAAACTACCTACAAGTGGGAAGTGTCAGCAAAGATCGTATGATCTCTCCAAGTTCAAACGAATGCCATCTAACATATCTTTTGCTATATCTGGATAAGTTTCTTCAGTTCCATTTTGTCTGAAGGATTCTGTTCCTCATATAAATAAATGTTTTAAATGGGATTGCCTCTTGATGACCATATCCTGCAAGGAGAAACCATGTTCAGCCACGTTAGACTTTTAACCTATTGACATGCACAATTTGTGCTGTAATCTGACTTGGAAAATATTTTAATTACTGGTTTTGGTTTCAGTTCGCAGCCCAAACATTAACCCTTTCAGTCACCTCAAAATGCCTTTCTACTCTTGCAGAACTGAACAGCTATCCAGCCTTCCACCTCAAGCAAAGAAGATTCATGTTGTTTAATATCTCATGCTTTTAAATTTTGGAGTGAATTTTATTGTACCAGCTGCATTATGGACTTTGAAATCCTAGGGAACTTTAAGAAACCTCCAGTGGTTGCTTCTTTTTCCTCTTCCTCATCCTTGTCCATTCCCTGACATAGTCTGGGACTACGGCTTCATCAGCAAGCAAGCAATGCAGTGCAGTAGAAGGGGACCTGCAGAGCCAGTTGACACTGAGTAGTTGGCAACCCCACTACATCCATTTCAGAAGGGGCTACTTCAAACTAGCTGAAACTGTTCCTCTGAGCCAAAGGCACATTAACAATTGGTAGCTGGGCATCCTTTACTTTAGTTTCACTTGAAAGGAATCCAGTTTGCACACTGGTATTGTTCCAGGATATGAACAAATCAAGGTAAATAGGGACAACCTAGAGATTTTCTTGAAAAGCACATTCTGATCCAAACAAACTAACATAAATGCTTCTTACAGCTTTTACTCACTACATACATAGCATACTTATTGCATCTTGTGTGCTTCTGAGCCAGTTAGGAGTAAAAACAGCATCAACCCATTTTCATCCCGATTTCTTTCCTATTCCAGATGTTCACTGTGTAGCCCTAACAGCACTACTGGAATTTTAAACTGAACATCTAAGTCTTAGTGAGTGTGATTCAATAGCTTTGCCTTCATAAACTCATAACGTAATAAAATAAAAAAATCACAGTACATGTCCTTATATCATAATGCCTCCATTGGATACATTGTTTTGTTTTAAATATGAATACTGGAGAGAAACAGAATCGTAGACAAAGTTTCCTCTGGACACAGTGTTGTATATTCAAACAGAGGAAAAGTATAATTTGCTTTTGAAACAGCTGATAAAAGGCACTGCAATGCATGGTATATTAAGCATGATGAACCAATTGGGTGATGCAACATAATGATGATTTGTGTGCCAGCTGCTCTTTTGGAGCAGCAATTTTGAATTGATCTTATACTTTTATTTGAACATAGCCATTGAGAACTAGCTAAAATTAGGAAAAACATAAGAAAATATGTGAATGTGGTGATTGTCCCAAGTCCCAAACTAATCAAACTATACATTCCTTTAAGCTGCTCCATAGATTCTCACCAGTGTAATTGGAATACATTTTACAGCCATGTTTCAGGGGTGACAGGCAAAGATTAAAATGAAACAGTAGCTTGATTCAAAACTTTAAACAAGCTGCAACCTTAATCCAAGATGCAGAGTACCTCTGTGGTTAGGAGTAACTTGGTTTTCCCAGCATAGGTCCATCTTTACTTAGCCATTGAGATGACACAAGCACTAGCTTCACACAGAAGTATAAAATCTTTTTAAGCTTTCTTAGCAGATGAACAGTGAGTAGCTAAAAACACTTCCTAATTACAGTTCATTTGATTTGGTGAGGAAGCTAGAAATACAAATCAATGCATGCCACAGACTGTAATTTGTGATGTCCTAAACAGACTTTGTCAAAACCAGCACACTGCTTTCATCAACAGCTTTTAACACTGTCAGTGCTGAAAAGATCTTACGGCTTTTGGGAATGTTTCCTTCCTTTCCCTTGGTGCTAACTGTTCAGAAACTGTGCTCTCATCCCGGCTGAAAATACATTGTGCTTCATTAAGATGCTCAGCATGTGCTTCATGAACATAAGAACAGTCTTTCCTAGCTTTTGAGGTGAGGAACTGCCTCAACCACCTGGCACAGGGCCATCTTCCACAGCTTCTTCATTGACAGTCAAATAAAACTGAGGCTGAACTTGGAATTCTTACTCATCTTTTGAAGTTTTCTCCATTCTGTTGGTTTGTTTGTGGGCACCAGAGCATGTGTGCAGATCTGTTTTAAGGGGGGGTGGTGGTGGTGGTGGTGGTGTGTGATTTCCAGTAGTTTTGACTACTGCCTTCTGATTCACCATTGTCCTGAGGCTGAGTGACACTTCTTTGGGATCCTGAGAGGCACATTGCCATAATCTGCTCCACTGCAGTAAGCAGCTGCTGCATTGCCAACCAGGCTGTTTGGCTTTTCTCCATCACACTGCCGTATTTTCCAGTCTTTCCAAGATCGGTATCAATGGTTCCCAGCTCTTTCCCCATAAACCAAACCTTTAGATACACCAAAGGCTCTTGTTTTTAAGCTGCAAATAGTTACTCTTACTAGCCATGATTCTGCTGTGGTTTGCTGCACACACTGCTGCCCTGGAGAGTTATCTGTACACAAGGTAATCTTTTTGGAAGGGTAACAGGGACAAACCCAGATTTCATTGCCTCTTTGAATTTAAGGGGAACTTTCTCTGCAGAATTTTTCCCCTTCTTTTGAAGTAAGAAAGGAATGGAACCTGCTTGGCTGGCAGCTTCTTCATCCCAGCTCTGTAAGATGCAGCTCCTTGTATAAGAAACAATTCAAATTGGATACAGTTTAATTACCCAGGCTTTTTAACTCCTGAGCATAATCATTACATTCATTCCAGAGGCAAAAGAAAACTCTTTGCTTTTCTAAAGGGAAATGCTGCAGAATGCTACAAAACGTACATGTAAATTAGTCTGCTTAGAGTTTACCTATTCCAAACAGTACTGCTTACTCTCCATGAACTGATGGATTTTGCTAATATGGAAGACTTATAGAGTTCCATGTGCCTGTTTTCCCTTTTCATTAATGGATTTTGCAAGAACCCCAAAGCTTGCAATACGATGGAAAAGGATCACCCCACTTAACAGACAGAATGGAAAGTAACTGCTTAATCAAATAAAAAACAAAACACACAAACGTGCATCAGCTAGATTGGATGATCAATAAAAGTCAAAAGCACTTTTAGGGGGGCAGTTTATAGATCACAGTCAGAAGTACAAAATACAGATTTTGCATTTCCCCTGAGTTTACTGTGTGGACTCAGTATACTCACAGCAGGTTCCTAGAAAAGGTTGTTATTTCCTGAAATTTTCTTTGCACTACAGCAGTGGGGTGATGGACATCAAATTCAGAACATTTGGTATAATTAACATGACATAACAATAATATTTTCTTTTTAGCAAAGGTCCTTTCTGGATTTAGCCAAAGCATCTCAGTAAAATTTATCCCATTTCCACCAACATATTTTCCCATGCAGGACCATTTTTCTAGATGTGGGAAGGGGGGGCAAATCCCAACAGGTTTTTTGGCTGTGAAGCTTTTGAAGTCAATGGCATTGAACTTCCTTGTTCCAAGATCCAGTTCAACGTGGGAAGTTGAATAGTATGATGAAATTTTGCACAGCTAACAATGATTAATACAACAGCAAAAACAAGGTCTGTGTCTTCCTCTTGCTTCTTTGTTCTTCATTACCTAACTAATACATTGTCAAAGAGAGTGTTAGGTTGAGCAGAAACACAGCTGTCAACAGGAAACTATGTGAAAAGAACATGAGTATGTCTTGTGAAACAGGCACTCAGGTGTTAGGAAATGCCCATCACTATCTCCAGCAGTCTTTTTAAATCTTTGTTTTGTTTTTCAGACATAAGAGGGTATGATCTGTTGGGAACCCAGGAATTCCAAGTTATAATCCTGTTCCCCCCAGCCAATGTTCCCTGGTGCTGTTCTGAGTCACCTAATCTCCTTCTCCATTTCTCTCTGTGTGAACTACAGATGATGATAATTACCTTTTGTGCTTTAAAAGGATGTCAGGGGTTTGATTAGGATAATATTTTTACAGCAGCTTGAAGGGGAATGGATCATCCCTGGTTTTATTGGCACTTTATTTATGCATTATTTCCCTAAATTTATTTGTTTTCTTTCCAACATTAGTTCTGTGTCTTATGATTTTTACTACTCCCTCATGCCAAATGACAGTTGCCTGCATCTTCCTTCATGCTTGCTGCTCTCCAGTGTTTCATTCACATTTATTTCTCCACCACCTGGCAGACATTCCTGAATGTTAAACTGCAAAAGCTAAGTTACATCTCACGTTCTTCTTCCAGCAAGTTCACATTGACAGCAACACTGTAATATATCCATCAGATGGAAGCCATAGAAATTCCTTTTCCCTCAGCACTCCAACAGTTCCTCTTGCCTCTCTGGGTGTTCAACAGCAACTGTCTTGTAAAAGGTCTACGATTTGCAGTATTGCTTATTAAAAATAGTACAGCATAGTGTTTATCCTGATCAGCAGCTTTGGCTTTTCAGTCTGTAGTACTTTATTCTAGGAAGTTAGAATCACCTCTGAAGCCCAAGGAATGGCATTTGTGCACTCAGAGAGGCTGGGTCTCTTTCTTATAGCCAACAGAAGTGACTGGCTTGCTTATACCAACTCCTGAGCAGCTCAGATTGGAAAAGACAAATCTTGCTCTGGTGCTGTCAGAGAGATAGAAGAAAAAATAAGGGAAAGTAGATTTAAGAATAGAAGAAAACTTCATTTTTCTTTTCAATGAAAATAAACAAAAACTTAACTGCCAAAAAGATCCCTGTATTTAAGATTTGTGAAAGCCAAGTGAAAAATTCTACAGTATTTGGAAGAAGTAATTGGAGAAGACAGGTGAACTTTAAATATATGTTTCTGTAAGATTAATCAAGAGGAATTATGGTGAAGAAAGAGGCTGTCTGGCTAGGTACACTGTATTTCCTGACAGTCAGCAGAACAGTGTATCCACTGTTCATAGGTTATACCTGTTCATAAGCTGTAACTGGGAAGGAGCAGTTCCTGTTCTTTCTTCTAATGTTGTCAAGCCAATGACAATACACAATCTAATACCAGAGATGCTTATTAAACTGGCATTTGCAAATGTCATACATTTTAATATCTCTACTGGGCACCCAAGTGTTTCATTAAAGCCATGAAGACAAGATAAGACAGTAAGAGAAAACTGGAATATATAAATAAAATATAAGGGAGCGGCCCTCCCCAGGTTGTTTCTAAACAAGATGCAATAACATTAATTAAGACTCAGGATCCCAGCCCAACTTAAAGAATGTGATGCATTTTATAAATCAGACTGAGAAGATATTTCGAATAAGTTGTAAGGGAAGCAATTGTATGCATCAGTCTTCATGGCACAAAAAAACAATTTCAAGAGATTTTTCTCTTATTGGATGGAAGCTTTCTTAGAAATGTTAATTTCACTATGTCTTAGATTAGTTGCATTGTAATGGTACCTCTCAACTTTTGGTACACTAACAGTCCTTTCCCACCATTTTTCCCTTTTAGGACCCTGTTCCTGATTGGGATGTATCTGAGTTTCCCTCTCAGTCAGCTGTATGGGAAACAAAGTGTGGTAATGATCTGCCACCTATAATCAGAGAAGGTCATGGAAGTCTCCCATATACCTTAACAATTTCTGGCAGGGTAGAAAGGTTCTGCTTAGGTTCAGAAATGAAAAGGGGTTATCCTCAGATTACTTGCTATAGGGCTATGAAGAAAACTGACGGAACTGAAAAATTATTGTGGAAAGTCACCTCAGCTCATACAGTTGTGGCTGTATCTAAGGAAAAATTAGGTTGGTTAGTCATTGGAACAGGCTCTCCCGGGAAGTGGTCATGGCACCAAGTCTGTCAGAGTACAAGGAGTGTCTCAACAATGCTCTTAGTCATATGGTTTAGTTTTAGGTAGTCCTGCAAAGAGCAGGGAGCTGGACTTATGAGTACCTCCCAACTTGAGATGTTCTATGACTCTATGATTCTATGACATACAGACAATACAATCCTCTCATACCTGGAAATCCTGCCATCTACTGTGTAAAACCCATGTTTTGCAGTTATTCACACCTCATGCCTCACTAATGAGGCTTGCTTAAACATCATCACAGAAACAAACTTTAGATGAATGAAATCGGAAATAATTTTCACCGCTACCTACAGTGCAACTAACACAGTGGATCAGAGAGAATGACATAACATCAGTAATAAATGTCATTCTATCTTAGACTATTAAGCTTTATTAACTCACTGCTTTGGAGGTTATTCATGTCTCCAGTGCACATCTGGCACAACAGTAATATTTTTATAGTCATGAAAGCCATAGGTGACTTACATTATCACCTCTTCAGACATCTGTATTCCCCTTTACCAAAGTAAATAGATCTAGAGCTGTATTCAAAAACATCCTGTGCAAGTTCTTAGTCTATGCCTTGAATGAACCAAAACCAGCTAAAAAACCTTCACATGGAAGTATACCTAGTTTGAAGAAGCTACAGGTACTGATATAGTGCAAGGAATACACTCTGTATTGTTGATTTTAAGCAGCATTTCCTCAGAAAACAGAATGCAAATGCAACCTCACTTTCTAGTGGCATCCTTGCTTTACAATTAGGATGAAACTAAGTGGGAAACTCCAGCCACGATCATCTTGCCTTGCTTTAGACAATTACAATGTGCATGTCTACCTTCAATCTATGCAGAATAGACATATATATTGGACTAAGACATACCATGCTTCTAGAGGCCTGTTTCCCTCTATAGACTACAAAAGAAGTATGGGCTGGCTAGCCTAGACATAAACACCTAGGATTCAGTTACCTAAACACATGTGCTTATCACCATTTAAAATCTACCAAGTTATCTTACCGTATTTCCAGACCCGTTCTTCCGTAGGCCCTGTATCACACCTAACTGGCCTGTGCAGAAATCTCAGTTAATACTGGCTGTCTGAAACGGCCCTAGGCAGATATGGCTTATGGCTGGCAACTGAAACCTGCCTCTACACTTTGAGCATCTGAAATTTGATGAGATTGATCCCATCATTTGCTTTACAATTGCACGGGTTGGACCCTCAGACAGCGGGTACCCGAGTACATATGGAGCAAAGCACTGAGTGCCACGGAGACTTCTGCCTAAAGAAAACCATCCAGCACCGTTTTAGAAATCATGAAGTGTCCAAGATGTGTGGATGAGGCTGGCAGAAATGGCAGCGGACTGAGTGTAGGGCTGTATCCTCCAGGAATGGCACTTAGCAGCCAGATTCCAAAAAGCTGTAACACAAACAGGTACTGAAGATTAGACAACTGAACTATCACCTGTGGGGAATGTTAGGCCTAAAATTCAGGTATCATCAGGTGTCTATGACATACATATCAGCCTGTACACTACACATCTAAATTCTCATTATCATCAATGGTGATCTAGATCTTCACTTGTCCTCCTATAACTAGGCCACTGAACTGATCAGTAAAGACAGAGAAGCCTAAAGATGTCTGTTCAGGTGATGAAACATTGGCATCTGAGCCATCCTTGGAGGATGAGATGGATAACTCACTAGAGTACATCTCCTGTACTGCCACTATCCTGGGAGCTTAGCCATCTGTCTCACATATGGACATCTGCTGTACCTGGAATTCAGTGTCTTGATCCAGGGCTGAATCCAACCTGGTTTTGGGGGTGTTCTGCAGTCTCTTTCTACTTTTGTGCCTCTAGAAATAAACAAGAGATCAACTTTCTACATCTAAACATTAATGTCAGCTCTCCCAAATCTCTCCTAAATTTCAAGCGCAACCTGTGTTCCTCTAAAACCAAGAAAATGTCTCTTTTCAAGATCTGGTGGACTAAATGCATCATGTAGCCTTTTCTGGGAAACCTGCAACAACCTGCAGTATCCCTCACCCACAGAAAGGCATCATGGAAAGGCAGCAAAAGAACGTAGTGTAGTGTCCCTTTCTGGGAACCCCTAAGAGATATTTCTGTTGCACCTCTCAGATCCACTGCTGAGCTTTCCCCCTGCAGAGCTCTACATTCTCTTCCCCCAAGGAGCAGTGGGACAGTCTCCTTACACTCCTGTTTCCCAGGGTATTAGGTGACTTCTCCCTAGTTTACAAATCCACATCCCTCGTCCAGGGACTTCATAAGTTGATTTCTTTGGGTTACACTGTGGAGGAGCAGGTCCTCTGAAGTGCATCTGATGTCTTACGATGCTGATAAAAGGGGATCAGCTGTCACTTTGCTTTGTTAGCCACCTGTTATCACCACTTTAAATCCCTGTCCAGATGAGATGCATGATAGAAAGATAACTGCTAACACAGAAAAATTTGGTGATTACAGAAAAACAGAATTTGTAATTTGGTATTGATAAATCTATACAGAAACATTGGTGTGCTACATCTGATATACACACCTGCTCACACAATCCAGTGATGGCCACAATAAATCAATCTTTGTGCTACAGAACACAAATGCTCATACATTACTCAATTACACTGACAATAAGTAACCATGTGAAGTTCCAGCTCTTTTTTTCACTTGAAGGGCTTCTGTGTCCCCTCCATTTCAACCCTATTGCTCTGCAAAATGAAAAAGAAGTCATTTTAATTTTAAGAATGCAAGATAAGTGTTGCTTGGCAACACAACGGGTAATAGTTGGTCCCTGCCTGGCCTGGAGCACACCTCTTGAAATGTTTTATATAGATATCCCTTTATTACTGAGGATGATTATTGCAATTTTTTTCTCCCTGGCCATTTAATTGCTTACATTTTCTTTCAAAAGCAACACAATTAGAGGAATCTTTTTGCTTAATTTTAGGAAGTAAATTGTTCGTACTTCACGTAGAACTGATCAGGGGAAAAATTCACAATAACTTCCCAATGCACAGTTGCTAGCACAACCACTGCAGTTGTGCATGAAGCACAAAACTTCCCCAGTTCATAACACTGCACCATTATATGTTTTGACTTCTAAACTCAATAAGTATTTTTTCATGCATTACCACTAATTTTTAATGCTATAGTTTCTGTACAAAGTAGGGGACCCACTGTGTCTTTTTTCTCCACTGTTAACAGAACCATTCTTTCATTCTTCAACAGTTTGTGAAAAAAAAGAAGGCAGCCTAGGTGATTTCTGTGAAGAAGTCAGCATGTTTATTTCAGTTTTTAATGAAAGACTATCAGGTGTATGTGAATTCCAGACAGTTATTTTGTGGGATCATTTTAAAAATTATTAACCTTGCCGAATTGCTCAAATTGAACAAGATAACAGAGGGAGCTGGTCTAGAGCTCAAGAGAAAAGCTCTTGAGAAAAATCTTAACAAGAAGGTGCTTTCTGCCATGAATACCAACAACATTTTAGATTTAACCTCAGTTAGGGAAGGTGGGTCCTCAGCGGGTGGATATCCACTCCGATGTGACATGTGTGCATATGCCAAGAAGCTGATCTGAGAATTTGAGCCTCTGGTACTAATGTAGGAGTAGGTTAAACTAAACAAGCAGGTCTACAGGCACTACAGGGAATATCTCGAGAGGGAGAGGTTGATATGTCTGAAAATTACTATTGTTAAACAGTAACAATCAATCAGTCTAACTTCTGTATTCAAGAAACGGTTACTTTGCAGCCCAAGTCTTTAACTGATGAAGGATCTTCTCAGTGCTAACCAGATAATTTTTCCTTACTGAGTCTCTCCTTAGTCTATTGAGAAGCCCTCCCAGCAATTCCCATCTGAGTGAGGAAGTTACTAGGGCAGAGCATTTGGCCAAAGTTTTGAGATAATCATTAATTACCATAAGGTAATTTCTCCTTCGTATCACCTTGCTAATTCTGTGTTTCAGTCCATCACTTCCACTACAGGATCAGGTCTGAGTTCCCATCCTTTTTGCAGAAGACAAACTGGACCTAGAAAAATTCTGTAGTGTGCACTTTATTCTCATTCAAGTTCAACTAGACTTCTCAATTCACAGAAACAAAAAGAAACATCCACTTCTAGTTCTATGTGCATATAGATTCACTGTTTGAAAAGGATTATTTCTACTGGTCTACAGTCAGTTTTAAAAAGTCCATTACGGAACACCTTTTGCTGAATATATTTGCAATAATGCATTCTCCAGCTTGCAAACTACACACAGCTGGAAACTGAAGACTTCAAGTAAATTAGAACATCATTCTAAAGACAAGGCTAGATTTAAATATTGGATTTGCACCAGTGTCTGTTGAAACATCCTTAATGTATCTACAGGGCATAATAAAATGCAGTTATTCTGGACTGTTATGAATGAAAAGCTGTGACTATCAAAGCAAAATAATGTCACTGAAAGACAGCTATACTTTTTTCACTGTCCATGTATCTCACTCAGAACCACAGAAAATCTCCACATGGAAGTCAAACATAGCATTGTTTACAAATGTAAGTCATAATATAACTAGTTAAGGTGGCATTATTTTCCTTGTTCTACACACAATTAACAATTAACTGGGCAAGAAAAAAATATGTAAAACTTCTCTGACAAAGATATATTACTGGTTATCAAAGAATTCAAACATTACCCAGTAAAGCCTACTAAAATAGCAATATAAGAAAATTCTGGTTTTCTTAGCTATTATGACATACAATGCATGGTGATTAACACAGAGGAATACGCACAGGGTCAATTAGCCAGTGCAATGAGCAACCAAAATTAGCAAGTGATCATTATACCATTTTTACTGCATCCTCTTTTCCCCATTTTCCCCTGCAATTATTATTCAAGTTTCTTTAAAGGGTTTGTGAGATTTTTGGAAGCTATTAGGATGCATTTTTTTCATTAGATTTTTTATTACTTATATCACCACAACTTTTTAAGTATGCTTGCCAGGAAAATTATAAGCTGCAGTTCTCCTTAATCATTTATTCCTTTCTATTTGACAAGACAAATATTGCAAGACATAGGGCAGCTTCACCTCTCCATCTCTCACAAAAAGATGGATTCTGTAGCCGGAAGGCAGCCAGGGACAAAACTCTGGAAAGTCTGGTCACTGACACCATAATTATGTGCAGTCAGTGCAAGGTTTCATATAATAAAAAGAAATGGTATCTTAACATGTTTGAGCAGATGGAGAAATGTAAGTGCTACTGTAGTGATGGTTACATAATTCATGAAATACATACATTTCTTGTCAGCTATGATTAGAAAGGATAAATTGAATTTGGAAAAGGTGCAGAAGGATATGCTAAGATAGTAGGAGAATGAAGATTATGTTATCCAATAGGAGACTGGAATAATTGATTGACCTGATCTGATGAAGTCTAGGCCAGGAGGAATGATGGTGAAAGCTTGCCAGAAAGGCAGAACGGCATGTAAGGAAGACAGAAAGACAATACTGGCACAAGGGACAGATGGGTTTAAATTGACCATGAGCAGGGTGAGACTGTAAGTCGGGAGAATAATCCTAAATACAGGAACAGTGATACTCTGGAGCAAACTGTCAGGAAGGAGAAGTGGGGGGAAGGCCCTGAATAAATTTCAGATTCAGCAGAATAAGCTTATAAAAGGGGAAAAATGGCATGGCTGCCTCTCCTGGCTCTGTATGGGAGAAGAGCCAGGAGGTGCCAGCCCTAAATCCCACCCCCACATTTCCAGGTTGGCTGGGGACAACGGACAGCTGCCACACCATCGCCGTGCGGTGCCTTTGCTAAGGACAGGGCTACAGTGCCACAGCAAAGGGTGTGAAGGACAATCCCAGGACTTGCTCCTCCATCTCACAGTGCCCCACTCAGACCCAGCGCCGGGGCATCTCGCAGGCCCTGACAGGGGAGTGTGGCACAGGGCACACTACTGAGGTTCACAGGAAGGAGTGAAGTAATGCAAGGGATTTACGGGGTGGGGGCACCCCACAAAACAGAAATTACTTTCAGTCCAGCATTATACCAAATCAAAATTTTCTGCAAATAAGATGACCCACTAATAAATTTTCATTGGCATTGCTGGCACAAGTGAAGTGAGTTTACAAAAATCAGTGAGTATATTATTTTCAGGTGAAAAAGAAAACAGATTACTCCTGTTTAGCTAATCTCACTCAAGTGACAAGTTTATCCATTCAGAATCAAACAGAAAACTTTCTTACAACTGTGAATATGAAAATAATAGATGTATACCAGAAGTTAACCAGAGATAATGCTGCACATCGCTGTGAATGCAGCTGTTTTCACTGTTTTTGTCACATTCTAACCTGCTAAAAATGCTAATGTCATTAGAAAAACTCCCTGAGTGACAAACTCTTGTTTGTCTTAAAAACCGTGAATACAGGTGAGCGCTGCATTCTGAACCGCACATTAAATATTCCAGCCAAATCCAGTTTGGATACAGTGCTTGAATAATAATTGCCATAACATTCTCGTTCAGTCCAAACAAATTTGAGCTATTACTTCTTAGCTTACAGCGTTAAATCTGATATGAATGGGTGGGTTTTGACTGTCTCCCCTTGATTACTATCTTTGGTCAAAAGTCATGCTAAACATCTATGAATATGGAAGGTTTTTTGAATAAGCGTGTGCTAGGAGGGAGGAAGCGTCCACTGCAAAAGAACACCCACAGCGAAGATTAAAACCTTGTATAAGGTGTCATGTATGTTTTACTGGATACTTAACTCAAGCCTGCATGCCAGTTCAGATCTCCAAAGAAGGCTTCCATTTCAGTTCAAGTGTCATATCGCTATTTAGGGATCTCTGGCACATAAATAGAGCATTTCATCTCCTTGAGAAGTTAAAATAAAGAATGTAGTTATTTCCATATTTGTGTTTAATTCATGACAGCCTTTTTTTTTATTATTAGCCTCCACACAAAACAGTCTAACAGCTTCTCATTGAAGTTGCTGAAGTATGGGATCATTTTTCTGCATGACTCCCTATTGCGTGCCTTGCAGACGTGCTATGTGATCTGTCAGAATCTTTCTATAAGGAAAATTAATCAATATGAGATCAGTGTTCCATCACTATAAGGATTTTGAGAGGCATACCTTTTGCCTAAACACCCATTTATGATCAAAAACATGGGGTTTGGTTCTTTTTGTTTATCATTCTTGTTTAGCTCTTCTTTAACCATGATGTCCTAATGTTGCCACTTCACAGGTCACCAATAAATCACCCAGTGTAGACTTCTCAGATATTTAATCTCCACACCAATGTTCCCACTCTTTCAGGCTTTTTTCTGAAAGACCTGATATATCATTTTAGAAAATCCTGTTTTCCTAGTATAACTGATAAATCCATGTTAGAACCAATTTTATATCTTATTGCCATCTCTCACCATTACAAATCAGACACAACCAGGTTGTCTGAGCACAGAGCAGGAAGCACAGAAATGCCAACATTCAGCACGTACTGTACATCTTATCCAGCCTATGTAAGCATGTCCAGGATAAATTCGAGGCATAAGCTTTACGTTACCTTTATCACACCTTTCAATGTTTCTGTAAGAGGTTTTACCCAAGACATGCCAAGAAAACATTCTTTTCTCATTCTTTAATGAATCAGGTTTTGAAATATGAGTCCATAAGTAGCATGTGTCTCCACAGACCCATTTGAAGATCCTGATGTATCACAGAATTTGCCAGTGCAATAATAACCCAAAGAGAAGGTGTCAGCATGATTCATAGTAGCTTCCAGAAGTACATGGAAAAAACTGATCATCAGTCCAGTAACACCAATTCTGTCCTCTGTGTAACTGTCTATAACAACCTAAGAGCAAAGAAAGAAAGAAAGAAATTGTTGCTTTATTGGTATAGCACACTTCTGTTCACTGGAAGTTTTTAATTCCTTTAGGGAGCTCTTCAGAGACTTCACCTCTTTCCACTGTCTGTGAACAAGATTGAATGATCTGTTCATCTATAACAGAGAAAATACCAGGAGTCAGGTGCTCTGCTGCCTTGTATCTTCCATTGCAAAGTAAATACAAACAATCTAATTTTTATTTAATAATTTTATTCCTTCTTCAAAGGGCATCAGCATCTTAAAAAAGAACCTAATGCTATATATTATTTCTCTAGACAGTTTTCAGTTCTCTTGAGTTCTTATGACACAAGCCAGAAATCAAGAGGCGAAGGTGCTAATTACACTCCTGTTTAAAGAGACTTTCTCTCCAAAGCTGATCCAGAACTCATTTAAGCAGTCCATGGGAACACCTGACCTTCTAGAAACATCATTGTGTCATTGCCCATGCTATAGGTTTTCCTTGTCAGAGATGGGCCATAAAGCCTGGATTATTGACCGTTTTCCAAACTTCCACTGAGCATACCTTTGCCAGAAATAACTTTCCATAGTTATTCCTATTTCTAAATGTTTGTAAGGTCATCACTATCGTAGTGACAGGGACAATATACCTAGACAGATGTTATAACATATACTATGCTATAAAGCTAAAACATACAGAGAAATTTAATTAGCATGTAATTCACCGTTACTTCATAGACTATTGTTTCATAGATTTCCTTTATTCATCTGTGACCTCTTTTCCCACTCTTTCTTCATATTTTTTTTCCCCTGGCCCAGATGTCCACCAAAACACAGCACAACCAATAACAACAGACAGAGGGAACAAGCAGAGCTCTCTCAAGCATGCAGAGAAAGGGTTAGAAATACAAGCAGTGAGTGCTGGCAACGCTTCTCTGAGCTTGTTGCCCCCATTTCCAGCATTTTAATGAAGTAAAGCAAGTAAATCTTAGTCATTAAATAATTCTGGAAAAAAGCTGAAGCAAGTATAATGGATGCAAGGATGTGCCTTTGACAATCTGTGGAGAGCTTTGCACTATACCTTTGAAAAAATGGAAAATGTCCCTTTTCTGTAACATGCTGAATCCATTGTCCATATGAGGATACTTCACTGTCAGTGTTGTAGCATGCTACATTAGTCTTGCAGGACTGAAAGAGACTTAATAATCTGTCTTGTATATTGTGATTTATATCTCATTTTAATGTCAGAACTCCAGTATTTGAAGAAAAAGAAGTAGGAACCTTTCTTTGTAGGGAAGATGACAAACGAGAAATCTGACGTGGTCTCTCAGCATCCTCAAGCCACTGCAAACAGAGCCATTAGGAAGGAAAACAACCAGGTCTACAACGTCATATTTTTTGATATCTGTGCAGTCTTCCCAGGGCAGTATTTCTCAAAGCTTATTTTGTGCACTTAAAACTTGTAGGATAACTAATGCCCTTTTCCAGGTTTGCACTCTACAGACTTTTAAACCAAACAGAAAAACCTAGTTTTAGTCCTGTATCTTCCTTACGGATTTAAGGGTTTTTTTCTTTGATTTAACTCATATAAAACTCATATAAGACAGACTTACAAGGGGCCTCAAGAGGTCACTCAGTCTATCTGTTTCTCTCCACATTAGAGCTTGCTAAACCTATGACGTCCTTAGCAGAGGTACCTGAAGATCTCCAGTAAAGGAGATTTGGTTATCCCCTTAAGCAATCTCCTCCAGTGCTTACCTGAAAAAAGTACTCAACTAATTGCATTTAGTCCTTTTAAAAAGGATATCTTGTAAGTGGTAGACTGCCATCCTGAAAAAATGAAATTTCAGTATCTGTCATGAGAAATTTTTAAAAATCCAAGTATTAAAGAGTGTATGTAAATAACACAAGCCGCTGGAATACAAAAGTTTCCTAACTTGTCTGCTATCTGATATCTATGCTCCTATTTTCTTTACTTCAACACAGCACAAGAAACATGGGAAATACAGGCCCCATGGCCAAATTACATCCTTCATAAGAATAAAACACAAACACAGGGAACACAGGGGCAAAGGACCTTGTTACATACATAAGATCTCGCAACCTGGATGTAACTCAGGTTTCCTTGTTGACCCAAGAGCTGGCCAAGGTCTGTCAACTCAAGCTAAACTCAGATCACCTGAGTACCACAGCAGGTGTCATCTTCTGCACCACAGCAGGCACTCTGAACACAGCCATAAGTGCTACAGACACCCAGAAGTTAAAACATCATTTGCAGTAGATTGACAAATGTAATTTATTGGAGTGCAATGAGTATGCCCCAAAGGAATACAACCTGAATGAAAACTGTGAAGGGAGAAAAGTACAGTCAGTCGGACCTTGGTTGCGCAGATAATTAAAAGGAGCTCCCAGCATTTCTGAGGATGTGATTCATTCCGTTATCAGGATATGGCTGTCGTAAACCTGCCCCACCTTGGTTTTTTTTAAAAACCCTTGGTATTGAATCCTTTGATATGTGTGACAAAAAAACAATTATGCTCTGAAGTGCTAGAAGGCAATGATAAATGAAAAATATAACTGCAGAATTACTAGTGCCTTTTAATAGCCAGCAAGGATGTACTCAGTGAATCTCAGAAATGTGATTCTTGACATTCCATGGGCTTGAAAAAAAAAACCAAACAAAAACCCACAAAAACAAACACCAAAAAAACCCAGGTCTGTGTGAGTTTTTCCTGGTTTTTAGGGGACTGAGTTTGGCTGCAAGCTCACTGAAATAAATATGGCAGCTAATAAAATACATATGATAATTGCTACCACCTCTCTTAGCCTTTAAATTGGGGCTTAAACATTGCCTTTATGTGATGTCCACTTTTTTCCAAAATCCAAGGGTTTATTTGGAAGGAAGAAAGAGAAAGGTTAGTCTTTTGTTGATCTTCAAGTTAGGACACATGGAGATGATTTGCGTGAAAAATACAACAAAACTTTCTATTATTAAATAATTTTTGTCTGTTTAAAAATGGATGCTTGCAGTACAACAGGCTACATCAGTCCTCATTTAAAGCAATAGAACTGCTAGTAGCCAGGATGGTTATATTTAATATGAATGTGAAATGAATGTGAATCATTCAGCTGACAGGATTCTTCCTTCTGACTCAAGCTCTAATAATTTTCATAGGGCAGCGAACCCATGGGAACCACTGTGCATGGAGCCTTAGCCATTCGCAGCTATTAGAGACTCCCTCGCAGTGTTCATAAGTGATAGAGAGTGAGCCATATTTCAATCTTGGCACAACACTCTCCCAACCACCTGTATACACCTGTGAAGTTTCTACTTAACACACTACTCTTCATCTCCTGCCCTGAGCTTGGGGTTGAACCAAGGGAAATACGAACTGCAGCTTATGTTGACATCAGGCAGCTTATCTCACCAGCTTGGACCCAAGTCTACCTGGGACATTCCACACATGTCCAGAAGTGGGAAGTGTGCTTGGTAGGAGGGCTAGGCTGGGAGAAGGCAAGCCTTTTCTCTGGCCAACAGATCCAAACCAGTATGTCACATGGCAGTGATAAACTCTGCTTCTGTTAAGTATCCCAATGCAGCAGTCTGCATGCCTGGTTGTTCTCTTGATGTTGGATCTGCTGAGCACCATGCTGTGCCTGTGGAGTAATGTAAGGTTACCCCAAAAAGCCTTAAATTAGCTAGCCTGCATACCAAATTAGAAACACTGAGCTTAATGCAGGCTGCAAAGCTCATCTGAGAAGCTCTTTACTCCTAAACACCGTACGCAAGAGGCAGCTAGCTGAAGTGGTTTCAGGTATGACTGAGCTGCTGTAGAAACTGAAATAATTGAGCAAGGGCAGGTTGACAACAGGCATGTGAGCCTCTAACTCATTCATATACAGAGATCTGCTTATTGTGCCATAGAAACCTGTGGCTAAGCTGGGGGTCTGCACAGCAAGAGTCTGCCCTGAAGCAGGATGGGTCCAGCCACCGTCCTCTGGGGCTGATCTGCAGCACTGCTGCCCTGGCTGCCAGCTGCCTGTGAAAGGCACTGAGCAGCACGTGCAGAAGAGTTTGCTGAGTGTTTTGTGACCTAAATTCTGCTGACTTTCAGGAAGTCTAAGGCAGCTGAACACCCAAAAGATTTTAAAAATGGAAATTAAATTCTAAGGAACATATGGTCTGTCCACACCATAAAATGAATGTGGCAGATTTAATCTAGGTAGCAGGGGCAGCAACAGCAACAGGGATGGGATAGTTTCAATGTCGACTCGTGCTGTTAGAAGGCCACATACACAGTAAGCCCCTGGGGTCAAAAGTTTGCACCTTGGCAGCTACCTCAAATAAAGCTGAGCTGACCCAATATTCACTACTTTTCTTATGCCAGTTATCTAAACTAGCAAACATGTATGTGCAAACAGTTTGAATTAATTTATACTAGTGAATGAAGCAGTACAACCCTCTATACAGTTAAATAGGAGTAGTCTGGGACTGTTCTGACCCAAACCTGCCAGTGTGACACAAATGTTTCCCAGGCATGGTTCAGGAGCCAGCACATGGCAGGGACCATCCCACATGCACATGCAGTTTGCAGGCAGGAAAACTGCGTAGGGAGAGTTGGACCGTTCCTTTGCAGAGGTGCACGCCACTCAGCACCGTTTGACTTCAATGCCCAGGATTTTTCCTAGGCACATTTTATTTACTACTATAAACATAGCCTTTGAACACAGCATTTTCATTTTGCACTATGGTCATGCTAGACATTTTGGGTATTTCTTAAAGCATTTACCCCTTAATGTTTGAACAGCTTTCTCACTTCATATCTTGCTGCAACTTTGCTACACCCTGAAGAGACAGTTGTGGCCAGCATTCATATGTCCAAATAACTCCCTGTTTAATTGCTGTTACGTACCTCCAGCTGCAAAGACAAGTCAGTAACTCACCCTATACATACATAGAGCAATGCTCTTCCACGGAAGGGCTACTTGTATGCTATGAAATTTAGGAGTGCTTTTCAGGGGCTAAATTTTGATGTTCCCAGCAGCACATTAAAACAAGACCTATGCACATGGTCCATGCAGGAACTACAATGTACTCTTGCAAAGCATCAGTCCAGATGAGCTGCAGATTGGGATTTCAGGTCTTGAAGCAGCTCACAATAAAACTAAAGAAGAGATCTAGGGGATTGTATTTTATTGCTTTTTTTGTTTGGAGGGCAGAAGATCTGTTTCTTGGTGTGACCAAGTTTAGAGGGAAATTGGAACCACAACATGTTAATCATCTTAAAGCTCCTAGGCACTCATGAAAGGCAAATTATACTGCCTGAAAATGTTAAAATCATCTCCTATTTTATATGAAAGCACAGGCACAAAAATGGAAATAATTCCCTCAGGACACAATCCAGGGAGAAACAACAACATGACCCCAAGTTATAAACAGAAAGAGATTTTCAGTGTACTGCAGGGTTTTTAGTGAAGGGATCCCCATTAATGTTAATAGGAGGCAAGGGGATGAATCATACGCACTGAAGTGGAAGTCTAACCCTTCATGTCAAATGTTCTGAAAGCTAGGCAGCTTGCTACTGCCTGTGCATCCAGCCAGAAGCAGGGATGAAAACAGTTAATTGCTTTCTGGTGTTGGAGTTGAACTGAGGACACACACAAAAAAACCCCCCAAACATAAGGCATCAGGAAATAATGCTCTTTTTAAGAAATCTGGAAGGTAAGTGCCAACTTAGCTGCACAGACATGGGATCCCTTGCTCTGCAGCTCTTTGGCAAAATCTGAGTGTCATTTAGATTAGATGAGATTAACCTCAGACTTCATTGCCCATGCAAACAAGACAATCTGAGTGCACTAACATATATGCTAACCATTTTTATCAAAACATAAATGCTTCTCTCTGCAGGGCTTTTAAGCAAATTACAAGCCCAAATGAAAATAAAGTGCAAAATGACCTATTCTACTGTAAGGGTCTTTTGGTTTTTATATAATTTCTGAAGCTTTTTATGCTTTATGTTTAGCCATGTAAACTATAAAACATTCTGGTGTATTCTTATTTCACTGCCTTTCTTAGCTGAAGTTTTTCTTTTTATAACAGGAAAGCTGAAATATCAAAGGCAGTGCTGGCCTACTGAAGTAAATTACGGATTTCTCACTGTTTTAGAAGTTTGGACTTCATTCACTTCCTTCTTGTACACCCAAAATTGAGGGAAAACAAGAAACGGAAAATAAAAAGTAAAGCCAGTGAAGGGAATAATGGCAGTGAATAACAACTGGGGTCTGACTCTATACTTAACCATGTGAATGCACAGTTACAAAATATTCCACAGGTTCCAAGACCCTTTTGATTAGGGCGTACTACCTACTCCTACCAACATCAGTTGAGGAAAGGGAACAGACTAAGGACAACATTTATGCAAATGATTATGATTTACAACTGGGGGGTGGGTGAGTGGCTGATAAACTAGAGGGCAGGGCTGCTTTGACAGACCTGAGAAACAGGCTGGCAGGAACCCCATGAACTTCAGCAAAGACAAGTGCAAAGTCCTGCACCTGGGCTTGCATAAAACCAATCCACCAGGACAGGCTTGGGGCCTGCTGGCTAGAAAGTAGCTTTTCAGAGAAGGCCCAGTGGTCCTGGTAGATGCCAAGCTGAGCATGGGCCACCAATGTGCCCGGAGATGAAGACCGACTGCATCCTGGGCTGTATCAGCAACATCACAGTCAGCAGGTCAAGGGGTGTTATTCTGCTTGCTGGTCATCTGTGGGGCCACTTCTGCAGCAGTGTGTCTAGTCTGGGCTGTCCAGTGCAAGACCGATGTTGACATATTTAAGAGTCCAGAGATGGGAAGTGAGGGCAGCTGCAGCATATGGCATAAGATACAAAGTTAAAGGAGCTAGGCTTGTTTAGCCCGAAAAAAACCAAGACAAAGCAAGGGTTTAACTACCATCTTCCACTACTTAAAGCGGAGTTGCAGAGAGCATGGGGGCAGACTATCCTCACGTACACTACAAAGAACGAAGGGCAACAGGCACAAGTTGCCACAAAAATTCTGGCTGAACACAAGCGAAACAGTGTTCATGGTGAAGAGTGTCAAATTCCAGATTATCCTGCCAAGGGATTTTGTATGACCGCCATCCTTGCAGATTTTCAAAACTGGACTGGAGAAGGCTCCAAGCAACCTGACCTAGCTTTAAAGCTAGCACTGTTTTGAGCATGGTGTGGCTAGAGACCTCCAGAGATCTTTTCTAACCTAAATTACCCTCTGCTTTTATATAAGATTTAAAATATTTCTCAATTCCATAAACAGTTCTGTAGAAGAAGAGACATTACTATAGTCTTTATAAAGGCCTAGCCCAAGCCAGGAGGGTACAAGAGGCCACTGTATTTACGAATGGATAATATTCAGCCAGAAGGACTCAAACTCACATGCAAGGATCCTTCCTTATCTTTTTAATCGGTTTGTACCAGCAATGCAGGATCACATTACTAGTGCAAAGTAATATGTGTAACACCAAACTATCTGATTTTGAAAGTGGTCAGGAAAAACTCAAAGGATTTACCTCAGAGGCCCTTTCAAATAACACTTAAAAGCTTTTCTAAAGTGAAATTTCAGCATATAGGAAAGTCTTTATTATAGTTTCTATTCCTTGTTTCATTGACCTTTTCCTGGTGGGGAATAAGAAAAGCAGGATGGTGTAGGTCTCCCTCTCTGTATCCCTTTGCAACTTGTCCCAGGCATACTAGGAATGGGAAGCCCCACACTGACATGGCCCAGCTGCATAACCTTGGCTTAGATTTCTGAGGTAATTGCTCAGTTTGAGAAAAAGAGCTGCCAAAAAGTCTGTAGAGCAGAGATAAGGAAGATAAAATTGCAGACAGGTAAAAATTCTGAGACAGGGCCATTAGTAGCTCAAGGATTTGAGAAGGAAAGCAGTATAATGAAAGGATTTGAAATCCTAAAAAATAAAAAACAAAGGTGATGCTAAAGGATAGCAACTCAGCAACAGCATCTATGTCATGCTGCAAAACAGTTCAGTCTTTCTCTTCCTGACTAAGGCCTGCCTGGCCTGCAAACACTCTTTGATTGTCTTATTGGGATGGGGAGCATAACAAAACCATGTGGATTGTTAAAACAGGTTATCTTTTGTGTGTGTTGGCTAAGACATGATTCTCTTATCCTTTAAAGATGTGTATACCCTGCTTGCAGGGTCTCTGCACAGGGCTAAACATGCCAGAATGAGTGGCCCCAAGAGACACAATCACAGCAGTACAATTTTGAGCATTGCAGCAATATTTGGGTTTGCATTTTGGGGTTGGAAAAAGGAATCTTTTAATCTGTCATCTTATTAGTCAACTTCAATTAATGCAAAAGCATGCAGGTTTTGTGGAAAAAGCCCTTAGAAGCATTATTCTGTTGTCACTAGCAGTTTTTTATGTGGTTACTCTGCCTAGGTATTTTGCAATTAATGTCATTCCCAAATAGGTAACTGGACACTAGCATTTCTTAAGGGCCTTCAGTGTGGAGCCACTACTCTTTTTACAAACTTTGAGCACTGATCCATGAAAACAAGAGCAGCAGCATGGTTGTAGGCAATTTATGCATAGCTGATTGCAGTTTTTAAATTATTACTCAAGCAAAATAGCCTGCATTCAGTTTATAGTTAGTGGTGGAACTCCCAGAACTTGAAAATATTTACAAGACAGAAGTTAGTTGCAATGTTGTTTCAATTACCAGAGACCAAAAAACCCACCAGTTTCTACTGCATACTACCAAGGTATACCACAGTCTGTACAAGGGCATCACGTCATCCTCCAGAGAAACTACTCTCCATATCTTCTACAAAGTTCCTCATGCTAGAAATCTCTGCCAGGTGCTTGTTCTTTGTCAAGAAAGCAGCATTACAGACTCTTGTCTGTTAGCTCTTTTACTCTGTCTTATTTAATTTTCCATACCCATTGAGCTGTTGATACTAAGCAACTAGACATGGAGCTCTCTTGAGAAATTTGTTTCGCAAAACTTGGACAGTTAAGCAAGGATACTCTGACTTGTTAAGAAATACTCCTGGCAATACTGCCCTTCTTCAGTGTGTCCTCAGATGGTCAAAATGATGGAGGCTTCACAAGAACTGTCCTGAGGTTAGTTACAGTTAAAGCCTTGGCTGACCAAGCCACTAGGACCCTCACTTAGTGGAGGAAGACACCTTTGCGTGACAACAGATGGTAGTCACGAAATCATCACAGGCTCAGCAAGACCTAAGAAGCACAGAATTATTCTGCTTCCTTCTGAAAGAGGCTACACTTCACCATCCATCAACCACAGCTGTTAGCATATTTGCCGTAGACCTACTATTTCCCCCCTTTCCTGAAGCAATATGTTGCCTATGCAGGGCATATAAACTGAAATCTAAGTTCTTC
The DNA here is from genome assembly GCF_023634155.1 of Falco peregrinus. Lineage (NCBI taxonomy): Eukaryota > Metazoa > Chordata > Aves > Falconiformes > Falconidae > Falco > Falco peregrinus. The sequence goes on along the minus strand of NC_073724.1, from coordinate 50,204,617 downwards.
ATCTGAAGTTGTCAAACTGGCTTCTTAGCAGTGACTGATAAAGCTATGTATCGTTATTGCTTTGAAAGGTATAAAGGGAGGAAACTGAGCAATTAGGGGAGCTTGTAAAACCCTGTCAAGCTGCAGAGTGGTCTATCTATTTTCCTATTGATCTTGCCTCTGTTTCTTTGAGGAATAATGACTGTCTCATCAAATTCCTCAAGTTCCCCAGGTTGAACTGTGCCTTAACATTTGTAATGCTAAAGATCTCAAATTTGCAATTCTGTAGTCTGTTTTTGAATCTGTAATCTTTCACATAAATTTCTCTCCTCCTGTTAACCCTGGAAGTGTTCAAGGCCAGGCTGGATGGGGCTTTGAACAACCTGGTCTAGTGGAAGGTATCTCTGCCCATGGCAGGGGGGTTTAAACTAAATGATCTTTAAGGTCCCTTCAAACCCCAACCATTCCATGATTCTCATGCCCTTGCACCTCTAAACTCAGATTTCTCACAGAAGATGATTGCCCTGGCATGACAATCGCCCCTTCTTCCCTGCTTTTCCCTCTACTGTGTTGTTTAAATTTTAGTTATATATCTGGTTAGAATTATGCACTAATGTACATGGACAGTGCTTAGCCAATGACTTCCCCTTCTGTGAAGATGTCCCAGAAACAAGCCTGAAGTCAGTGTTCACATTATAGGCTACTAAATAAAAGCCTGCTTTAAGTTTATTTGACATGTTACTGGTGTTTTTAATTTTTAAGGAAGCTACAGGATATTGTTAAGCATTTGAGATAGGGATGTTTTTTTCCCAAGAGCTAGTTCCACACCAAATGTCATGGGCGCTGAATGTGACCATAATCTTCTAACTGCTACCACAGAGCTAGGGCACCAATCTCAGCATCACTGACTATCTATTTATCTATTCATCTTAGGTTAAAAGTATTATTTTACTTTTAATATCCGTGTGTTTACAAACACTGAAAAAGTTCAGAGCATTTGAAATCTGAAATATTTTCTGCATACATAATTTTGAGCGTAAGTAGCACCTTACTGTTACCTCTTGGGCTGGCTGTGAGTACTCAGACAACCAAGATGCTGCAACTCTCTGCTGCAAGAAATCACTGCACAGATGATTGTCTGCTCTCCCAGGGCAGCCGTATTCAGTCAGCCACATGGGGTACTTACTCCTGGTATATGCTTTGTGAACCCTGCAGAGGACATTTTGTCACAGCAGATAAATCAAAACCAGGTTGAATGAGAGAGCTAAGCTGGTTACTTACAGTCCTTAAAAATGTCCCAGGCCAGGTGTTGACATGAACAATGCTGGAGTGGCCAGCCCAGCACTGCAGCATACAAAGCCCTGCCGCTGAGCTACTGGGGCTCGAGCCAAATGCACTTGCAGTAAGACTGTGTCTTGCAGACCTGAAGGTGCAGAGAAGAGCCTGGCACGAACGATGAGTTTCCCTGGGAGACAGACTCACAGAGGCAGGGAGATCAGGAAGCCCGTCCAGCCTCCTCCTAGGTCAGATCAGCTGAGATGGTGTCATTCCTGACAAATATGTATCTAACACCACGGATGAAGCTTTGATACATTAGTACTTTCACCTTCCCTGGAGGTATTTAAAAAAATTAGTAGATACGGTGCTTGGCAACATGGTTTAGTGGTGGACTTGGCAGTGGACCCACCCAGAGAAACCATGGGAAGCAACAGCCGCTTACTCCTGGAAAAACAGAATGTACCTAGAGGCAGCCAGCCATATCCTGGTTGATGGTTGAAGCTGATGAACACAAGGGTCTTTTCCAGCCTAGATGATTCTATGATAATTTGGAAAGGAATTACTTAATCCCACCTCAGTAGATCCAACAAAACAAGGAGAAAGGAAAATCCGAGTATCTGTGGATTATTTGGTTTTGCATTTGAAAAGCAAGGTCTTATGGATGGGTTAAATATGATTAAATATATGCTTGGCTGTCAGCATTTTAGATGACCTCAAGCTATGGCCTGATGTCAGACATGAGGAGGTTTAAAGAATTAAATAAAGATTTAAATCTAGATATAAAGGCAGTCAATTCTCCTCCAGCAAATAATAATGATAATTAAAAAAACCAAAACCAAACAAAAACTTTCATTTATATTGAAATAAATGTTCTGATTGACTTGCAAATATTACTTTTTCTGTGTGACTTGAGGAGGGGGGCATATGTCTAAACATAATAAAGACCAAATAAAAAAAAACCATTTATGTTCTTTTAATTTAAAATCTTTTTTAATTTATTACTGAGTCACCAAAATGAAATGTCTATTATTTGTCCAGTTAAATTTCTGAGTAAAGAATTTATATTCTGGGAAAGGAAATCTAGCCCAGAGTGGTTACCTCTTCTTCTAAAATTACATGTATGATGAAGAGAGTTTGTACCAGAAATTTTGTTCACTTTCCTAAATTTTTTTTCATTAATTGGAGCCATATTTTTCTTACAGCCATTCCTGAATCAAAACAGTTACACTGCCATAGCAAAATTTTTTGTAATTCTATGTAATGAGCCAGAATAAAACCAAAAACCTTCTTTCCAACATGCGGAATTATCACTTATCACACAAAATGAGCCAGATTCTCTGTATTTGTAGCCTGCCTGTAATAGGATTGACAGAAAGACTCCCCCCCTCCAAATCTAGCGATGTGTGGTCAAGGAGGTGGAAAGTACACGGGGCTAGGTAGGGAAAGTACACTGGGCTAGGTAGCGTAAGCCTTCTCAACTGACTAATTATTTTCACTGTTTGGGAGCATCATGTTTAACCTGATTCTGAGTCTCGCCTGAGGTGCCACAGCCAGTCTGCAAAGTAACCATATGTATGTAATACAGTAAAAATGCAGTCTACAGAAAGGACTTCAGGTTTCAGATGCTCTGAATTTCTTCAGTATTTGTAATCAACAAGCAATAAGTATCTATCATGGGATACTCAGAGATAAAATAAATAGATCTATCAAAAAGACTGTGTATTCAGCAATGTCTAAAAGATTTTGCCAGCACATGTTCATGACACTGTAAGAGGGATCATGGAATGGCAGCCAAAAATTATTAGGTACAATATATTGAATTAAAGCAGAAAAGAGAGGTAATGAGATAACCCCCAAAACCTAAGGCAGTGTTCTCATACACAGTCAGAACACAGCCAAGCCTGGAAGGAGGGAAGGGGCAGTCCAGGATGGTTTGGCACTACCTCAAATCCTGTGCCCTGTTAGGGTGGTGGGCTGGGCTTATCACAAAAGTCTGTGGAAAACAGCCCACTCTCTTCTGAAAATACAGGCAGTGTGCTGCCCCTGAGCTGCTGGCTGACATCAGTAGCAGGAAGGTTAGATGTCAGTGCTATCTTGAGCTCTCTTACTATGCAAGATGATGCCAGGTGCTTGGAGAGCAAAGGTTCATTAGCAGAGAAATGGACAAGTCAGACATGGAAAATGGAAATTGCAAACTCTGGATTTTCTGTTTGGATATGGATGAACTTGTGAATAAGAGACCTGAATGGTGTTGGAAGAGACCAGCTCTCCCTGCAGACTCTGTGTGAGCTCAAGCAAGTCACCCGGTCTGCCTGTTTGCCAGTTCTTTTATGTGTAACACAGCAAGAGGGATCCTGTGTTTCCCACATCCCATGAGCGTTCATTCTCCCATTTTCTGAGACCAAGCGCAATCCAGCTGTGAGCTGCACTGAACACAAGGATATTGGGGTTTGTTTATTTATTGACATCCAAATCATAGCAATAACAACAACTGACTGGACACCCTGGCATGAGTTTAAAACAGATAAGGCCACTTAGATGATTTTTCAGTTTAGATTGTAATATGATCCCATCATAAACTGATACATCAATTCTCCCTGGTATGGAAGAAAACCATAGTCCAAAATATATGCATAATCCAAGAGATCCTCCTAGGCCAGGGACTTCAGTAGTATGGAGAATTCTTTAGGTGTTAATAGCAACTGCAGTTCACAGAGCGCAACTGACAGGTATGCCTGTGGCCTCCTTGACTATATGGAAAACCATATCAACCTTTCTAACACATGAGATTTTATCATATTTGTATAAAACAGGTGAGGTTGTTCTTTTAAAATACAACTGAAAAACATTAGTGGAAGCCAAGGCCCATGTGAAGTAAAGCTGTGCATTCAGTGACTCACATACCCACCATCTGAACACTAATGTCTGCTCCAGCCGTATACTGTTGCTAAACTCATTCTCCTATTTGGGGAGATAACAAGAGCAGTGTGCATGGGTGCTGCTGCTCAGACAGCCTGTGTAAGGACAGCAGCAGTGTCTGAGCGCTGCTGTCAGTGGGACCTGTGCAAAACCACCCCTGTAAATAACCTGCCTGGTGTGTGGAAACCAGAATGCTCCCTCTTGTAAGGGTAATTTCATTCATTATCTGAATTTTTAAGCATTAAAACTATGGACCGTCCCCCATTTTCTCATGTAACTACTTGAAAGTAAATTGAACTAAAACCTAGTTTTAACTGAAGTTGAAAGTACCTCAGACAGTATTTTCAGCGCGGCTGTGGCAATATGTCTGAGCTGCCATATGCATTACAGCAAATGGGTAAGCTGAAAAATACCCCAAGGAATTGTTATATGAAGCCCATACACTACATGATCTCTGTTGACAGGCAAAACCCAGCTACCTTCTCAGATGTGATTTTGTGCCAACATCAAGCGCCTGTTTAGGAAAGTCCAGCATAGTACACATTGCAAAACTTTTGCTGTTGCTGGATCACTCTGGTTGCCACAGAGATGTTTTTTCCCACTTAGATGAGGAATTTGCTGCCCTGTGCTACCACCTCATTTCCTTTAAACATTTATAGAGCTTCATAAGGTCAGCACGCCTGTGACATTTTAAGAATTTCTGCTCATGTGTTTATTTCCTGGAGAGGTATCTGTGAGTGAAACAGTGGACTGAAATACCTCTTCTGCTCTTTACCTCTACAGCAATGGCGTAAACCTGAACTTGGTAATTTGCTCTTCATTTTCACATGAGTAAGTACCCGTTATCAGATAAAACAGGAAGATTACTGGGGAATGGTTTTTCTCTGATAAACATTCAGCTTTGGCCAAATAAGAAAAAAAAATATCGGTATCTTGTTTTTGCATTTCTGAATCTAAGACTGAGGTTCTGTTGCCTTAGTGTAGGTACAGATGAATACCCCTCGAATACCCCACTTGGCTCCCACTGTGAGGCATCCCAGGATCTATCTCCCAGCTCTGTGTAAATAGCCCCGCTATCCTAAGACAGATCAAATAGCATTTTAACACTTACGTTTACACATCCACATCTCATCCTCAGTGTTTTTCTTTTAAGGACCAGGACTTTGAAGCCAGGCACAAAAACAAGGGAAATGAGGTGTCATTGTCTCCTCCCTCCCTGACAGCCCCCAAATGCAGCTCAGTGAGTCAAGGCACTGGTCAGAAACATGAGAAATCCAGATTCAAATCCCCATTCTGCCTGATTCACAGCAGGGCTTGTAACCCTCCCCAAAGACAGCTAAACTGTCAGATAAATGCAGAGTATCTCCTGTTATACTTTATGTAAAATGAATATTCATACAAACGGGGATTCAAACCTACATTTCTCAGCAAGGTCCTTAATTAAATCACCACTAAGATTTTCTTTCTCTTTCTAGCTTGAAGAATATTTAACCATGTGAAGTATAACAGCTATAAGTGAAGAGTCGTATCTCAGAAGAGTTTATAAATGTTTGCAAATACTTCATTTTAGTGGCCAAATGAGAAATTCAAATAGTTGTACAGCTCAGATTTTACTGTTCTCTCAGCTTTATTGTGGTGTGCTAAGGAAAAAGCAGTAGCAATGGCTGATTATGGAAAAGCCTGGCACCATAATATATGTAAAACATTCAGTGTGAAGCTCTTCTATAAGGAAGTACACTCAGCACCCCCATAAAATTATGAGGGGTGTATTAGGAAGGAAAACAATTTTCTGTATCTAAATATTTATTCAGTTTTTAGCATTCTGTAGCAAAAGAAAAGTCAACAAAACCTTCTGCTTTTTTCTATGTCCTTTCCTGAATGAGATTTTTTGATTACAGTTTTTTGGCACAGTTGGTCTTGCTGTGCACTGCCAATGGAAGTTGTCACCCTGAGGAAATATCTTACTATATTCAACAGGATTAACATAGTTTGCATTTATCTTTCAAAAAAACTAAATAGAGGCCTAGGACAGCTAGAGAATGGATGTTCAAGAGCTTGTGGACTACATTTAACAGCCAGATCACAGGTATCGACCTTTCCAGTCTAGTCTTCCAGGTTTCTTTGAGGGATTCTACACTGGTGTTTCCCCAGAAGTACAGTTGAGAAGCAGATCTCCCTGTTGTGCTTTGGCTCACATTGCTTAAGTGCCTTCAGAGTGCACAAACTAGATTATTTTTGGATTAAAGCAGAAGATGCACACCAGAGGCACACATAAAGCACTACAGCTCCTAACTAGCACGTAGTCCACCACAGCAAGTAAGATCTAATCCAAAATAAACTCTCCTGAAAGGCATCTCAGGTCTTCACAAACATATGCTTTGGTCTGCAGACCTGCTTCTATTCACTTATCGTATGCACAGTGCAAATATAACCTCTGCATTTTCTCTGTGAAACAGCACATCCTTACCTTGGAGGGAGTAGTCACAGTGGTGAGAACCGGCAAGTTGCGTGTTTGGGCAAAGGGTGCTTGGTATCACAGGGTGGGAAGAAGTGACAACTTGCCCCTAGGAGGAGTAGTGGGACCCCTTGTGCACAGGGTGACTGCTTCCTTACCTGTCACAACACTATTAAAACTAGCCAGCTGCAACAAGGCTTTTACCATCACATACCAGGTTAACTTCAATAAGTAGTTCCCACACCTTGCCCCAGCACAGCCACCAACCCCCACAAGGTTTCAACAGTTCATCTACTGTCCGTGCTGTTTCTTCACCCTCTACAGGCCAGCCCACACTGCTCCTGGCCTCTGCTGTGTCCAGGGTGCTCTCCCTTCTGCTTCTTCTAGGTCTCTCTTCATCCACTGCTCCTCCTCCATACCCCTCAGAGCTATTTAACTACTTAGCAGGAACCAGCCACAGCTGCACATTATCCATGTCAGCCAACCCGCCGCCCCTGAAGCCAGCCCACAGCTGTGTATTACCAATGTTAATTAACCTGCCTTCATTCCTCTATAATTCCTCTACATTTACCTGGCAAAAATCACTGTGCATTCAACAGACCTCCAGGCACCACTGTCTCAGGAGCTGGAGGCTCTTCACAGGATTCAAAGAAGCCCAAGAGAATGAGAAAGCACTGCCTGCCTCTGTGGGAAGGATGCACGTGGTTTTGAGAGCAGTAAGAAATGCTGCTAGGTGTGAGGTCTGGGTCAGGTGCAGCTCCCTGTGCCAGCTCTGCATGTTACAAGAGCTAGGCACGCCAAATGAGATATCCTGAGGGGTTGGATGGTTGAGGGTGGATGGGATGAATGGTTGCAATGTTGGGTCAAAGGCTCTGCAAAAGCCTCTCAGAGCAGCATCAGCCCTGAAAGCTCTTGAAAACATAACTGCATGGTTTGGAAGGGCCCTGCGCTGGCATGTGTTTCTTTCCCAGCCTTTCCACCAGCTCCCAGACCACCCAGCCAAGCAGCTCAGTGGCAGCCCCGTGCCAGCCAGCAGGCACCACTCTTCTGAGCCCTCTTCCAGCCTCTCACCCCTGTATGTAAGCACGGCGCTACTCATGAAGTGTGCAGCTCAGACCTGTTGCTTACACACAACATAAGAGATGCAGGTACCGTATTCTGGGGCAAGTTTCAATGCCCTTTTTTGTTTTAAACCATGTCTCAACTTTGCTCCGTCTATCCTGTGGCATTCCTTCCACCATCACTGCCCATCATGGGGCTGTGACCCCTGCAGGGTGCACCTCTGAGACTAGTCAGGTACAGCCACATCCAGCTGACACCGAATACAATTCTGACTTTTGGAGACATACATGAACACAGCAGTAAAACTAGTTTTTTAAAAGCAATCTGTTCTGCATCAGTCTCTTGCGTGGGTTTCATGGTGAAGTAGGAGATAAACTGCCTATAAAACACTTCCCCTATTTACTGCCTGCTTTTGAGGGCACAGGAACGAAGCAGGAGAGCACTAACATGTGGCAAAATTAAAGGACTTTTCTGGTTTTCCTCTTTGCTTCTCCATCAGTGGGGATGATGGTTGCAGCTTCTCAGATAAGGAAAATAAGGTGTTTAATTTATTGCATAATTAACTTTCAACAAATGTCCTCATCTTTACTGGCAACAGCAAAAATCAGGTATCTATTGCTTCTGTTTATAAGGCTCCTTTTATCAGCTGAAAAAAACATACCCATCTACTACACGATTTTTTTTCTTCTGATGTTAGTTGCCTGCCAAATAGCAACTGCTCATTGATGGGCAGATTTAGGTGTAGGAGAAGTCTTTATTTAGACATAGGGAAGCCTCAAATTAGGAGGACAGCAGATAACTATCCAAATACTTTAGATAAATAGAAGACTTCTGAAATAGCAGGCATCCAATATTTTTACTTGTCAGTGGGAATTCAGTAGGCTGAGAAATGTGTCCAGTAATAAATTTCTTCTACAAACTAAAGAGGAATCTTGCAGGGAGTACTGTGGAATTGAAAAAATTTATGTCTAATCACATTTTTCTACTCTTCTGGGAACTTACAGCAGACACCTACAGAAAAACCTGCAAAAAGGTATATATGCTAATTACAGATTGTTCCAACCCCAGGTAGGGAAGCTCCATGCATTTATTATTTTTTTTAAAATGTAAAGTATACATTCATTAATTAACAAACAAAGGAAAGGACTAAGCAGCAAAATCACTTGGCTCTTTCTAATTGGTCTCTGGCTGCATGGTGCCAATTGCATGGTGTTAGCTACAATCTGCCACTGACAGATGTATTCAGGTTTGGAAGCTGTTACTTAACCTAGAGGCGGTGACAGTGTTTCGATAAATCTGATGTTATCCTGAGAGGATTAGGATACAAACACAAATTTAAACTCTCTTCTCCAATGCGTATTTGAAGATGATGTACATTTGCAGGGGACCGGCTGTCACAAAACTAATTTGGCCTATGTTTTTATTTGAACATATGTGGTTTCTCAAAGGAAGTGGATTGTAGGCAGAGATGAAAGCAATTCAGTGCCTCTGATCTCTGGGATGTCACTTCCAAATGAGATCACCTTCACTGCACATTTTCCTTTTCTGGCACCAATCTGGGGAAATTTAGAGACCTACAAACACCCTTTTTTATTTTCAGAGTTTTAAAAAGTTAGACTAGATACTCATTCATTTCTTTTTCTTCAACATATAATGCATGTCATAGAAACAATCTGGGGCTTTGCTGTTTTCAGGGTAATGCAATTTCCTGAGAGCCAAAGTAAACAGTATTTTCTGAGGACAGATACAATGATACCACCAAAAAGCTTGTTTTCTTCTCAAATCCACAGCAACACAAAATGCATCTAGAAGTCTTGAACTCCTTTTATTGTCCCCAAAGAAAAATAGCAAGGCAAGGGAACTATAAGTAGTAGAAGCATCACCACTTCTAAGAGGGCAAATGTAAAAGCCAGACTTGTATTTTTAGACACAGTACATCATGAAATCCTTATATACCGAAAAGACTGAATCGGAGATCAAGTTTTTCCACATCAGAAAAGTCAAAAGACCTACTGCTGCTTTTATTACGGATATGACAAAACTGTCAGTTTCATTTTCTATATGTTGGTACATTTTAATAAGAAACACCACAGTAAGATCCACCTTTCAAACAACAAATTGAGATGGAAAATATCACCTCCTTTGCTATATTGGCATCTCAGTAGATATCCTAATTGTTAAGTGCTTGATTTCTTACATCTGGCAAATGCATTCTGATAGCTTAATGCATCTAAACTTCCCAGATCACCAAGGGGGAGGGGGGAAATGTACTTTTAAAAAGAAGACAGGGGAAAAATAAATGGTATTAAACCTCTCTGATTTACCCCTTAGTGATCTGGCTTGTAAAAATTAATATCTATTACTTATAGACATATAGCAAACTAAAAATACTAAATAACACCAAGCATTTCCACACTTCCAGATAGTGGACAAATTTTTTAGAAAACAGGAAGCTTCCTAGAATGGTAGTTTTTCCTGGTGTGATGCTTATAGATCTGTGTGTTTTTCAATTTTAAGTTACTCACTTTCCAAATAAAACAGAGAGACAACATTCATCACAAGCATTTGCTGTAAAACACAGATTTACTAAAAAAGAAAGGTATTAGCAAACAGCATTGGAACTACATGCTATGCCCCCAAGTCAAGTCATCACAGGCACCACTTACCATTATGGGAAAAAAAATTGTTCTTAAGGGTTTGTAGAAACACAAATGACAGCTTGAGCCCAAAAAGCTGCTCAGTATTTAATGAGCTTTGAAAATGCTCTGATTCTACTGCTCCATGTTCTGCCTTGAAATATTGCGATATGTTAAAGCATAAATACTGATTATATAGTTCTACTGAGGACTGTAACTACAGAGTGCCAAACTGGAAGTGTGAGAGGATTTGGGTCTTAAGCTTATGTGTTCTGAAATGAATTACAAAAACATCTACCTTTTTTTCCTTCCTCAGCACTCTCTTAATTTTCAGCTGAAATAAACTGTTAGTCTTGCATCTCATTGTAAGGTTGTTTTCATAGCTTTTGAACTGCTTGTCCTTGGAGTCTGCTGCAATTTTTTAATAATAATTCACGTTAAAATCTTGTTATATTGTCTCTCTGCAACACTCTTGCTGCTATCCAGATTTCATGCATCATACCAAGGAAAAACAAGGGAAGAGATGAGTGTGAAAATAACAACTTTTTTTAAAAAAAAATATATTTTTATTCATTTTATTCTTATTCAAGTTGCCAAACTTTTACATTTGACATTTTCAATGTCAGTGTTACATTTCCCTCTGCCATGATGAAAATTAGAAAATGACAAACAAGATTCTGGGGCTTTGAGGCAAAGACCAGATGTCAGGAAAGTTAACTTTACTTATAAGGACATAAGAAGAGTTTCACATGGAGGACCTTTTGCCCTGTACAACCTCTGAATTTCTAGGGAATTTTTTAAGCCTGCACAGAGCCTACTGGAGTTGATAGGGTCCTGCTCACATGGAAACCTTCAGCCTTATAGGTCATTTCCAGAATCAGATTTGTACTGTCACTCTGAGTCTACAGAAAACTGCAGGAAGAATATTTCTATAGGTGTATTGAGATTAAATAATGAACCAGAAGACATTTATTAAACTTCATTATAGTAATACTGACATTTAAATTTGCCTTTAAACTTTAAATTTAGCTAATTTGTTGTAAATTTTGGCTCATGGCATTGCGTGAAAAGAAAGTCTACAGTTTCAAAAGAATCAGATTCACAGAGGAGGAGTTATAAAGCTAAAGGTGGTGCAGTAGTAAGAATATATTTATGGTTATAATGTGATAAAAGTTTGTCTGCGCACCCACAAAGCAGCAGAGTGGGGAAGCCTACATAACACCCTGCTTCAGCTGCTCCCAGTCCCATCACAGGAGACATCAGCCCATCAAAGGCTCCTCTCCACAAGCCGAGAAGAGCACACGGACACAAAAGCAAGTGGAAACCCAAACGAAGGACTCAGAGGAGGGGACACTTTGTCCAGACCCTTCCCAGGGCTGGCCCAGGATGGCTTCAGCCCCACTGCCCAGGTGTGAAATCCATCAGGAGGGCTCCACCTTTGGTTCTCTCAGATTGCTGCAGCAATGAAGCATAAAGAATACTCCCCTACTGCCATACGGCGTCCACCACAAGTGGCCAAAAGAAACATTTTCCCAGGTTTGCCCCAGCAGCATCTGCTGGTTGCACCCTAAGTGCCTGGGGAGGCTTTGTTTGTTGCAAAGAGAAAGGAGAAGAAAGGAGGAGACAGCAGCTTTGACTGGTGCTAGGTGGGGGAGGCCTGTCTTATAGCAGAAGTTTCTCCCAGCACTAAAGTCCCTCTTCAGAATCTCCAAAAGAACTCCATGTTCTCCATTGAAGAGTTAGCAAAAGAAGCATAAAACGTGTACAGGACTTCTCATTCATCCATATAAAAATGTATTAAGCGTGGTAGTATAGCCCTAGTTTACAGATGTAAAGTGAGGCAGTGATTAGGTAGTTCCCCTGTAACTGCAAATTGCCTTGAGCCAGAGAAAAGGAAGAGAAATAAAAGGAAAATCTACACATAGTATTAATCACAAATAATTGCCCAAAGGCCTAAGGCTCGTTACAGTCAATGCAAAATATTTTTTATTATTTTGACTGAGGCAAAATGCAGACCCTGTGTGATTCCATGTATTATTTCACTGTTTCACATTCTTAACCACTGTTTCTTTTTTGATGGTTTTTGATGGAAATGAAAACATTTAATAATAGCACGGTTTCACAACAATGCCTTTAAAATATTATAATTAATGTTGGATCATTTTCTTATCAAATACCATACAACATGGTGTAATATGGTAGGCAACAGTCCAAGGTATGGAAGACTTGTGGGAAAGCAATAATCCCAATATGCAATTACATTAATCGTCTCAATAAGGACAATAAAATGACATTTCTGTACAGTGGAAATGTCTGCGTGCAGCTTAAAGAACATTGAATTGGGAGAAGCAAGCAAAAGGCAAGTCCATCACACTTTTCTTTCTGCTTAAACATTCAGTCCAAACTTTATATAAACCCAAGTTCTCATTTAGATTCTGCCTGCTCTTCGGGTTTTTCTGAGCCACTGAGATAGCAAGCCAAAAAAACTCACTGCATTTGCAGAATGCCCATCCTTGAAATGTGGGATAGGAGGAGTCCCATTTGTCCACAGAGCTGAGCAGCAGCTGGAAAAGTACCAGTTTCAAAATTTTAGGCTTACAGTGACAAAATGCTGGTGGTTTGGGGGAATGATAGCCCAGTGGAGAATCAGGACCTGTGTACTTCAGATCTTAATGTACATCTTATAATTTGAATAATTCTTTAACTGATTCAGTGATTTTGTAACAGTTTCAGAATTTTCATTGAGCTTGGCTCTGCTTTTAACCACCTGCTAGTGTGACAGAATCTGTTGTTTCATCTGCAATAGCGCATGCCATCTCCCAGAAGTCTGAGAAGTACCACTTGTCATTTCAAAAGCTGTGATTTCAAAAATGAGTTTGTCTCCACTCTTTTTCAGCAACTTCGAGATATCAGGATCATAATCTGCTCAGGAATAAAAGCAGCTGAATAAATTTGCCACTAATCTTTCTAGTTATTTTGGATTTATTCCTTGTAATGGTCTTGTATTGAAACCCTGTTCAGCAAGATATCATCAGTTACTTAGCATTTACAATAGGATCAGGCTTCTTTCATCAGGAGGTTATTAGAAATTTAGGATGCTATTTGTATTCTTTTGATGAAGGTCAGCTTCTTCAGATATTGAGTGTTAGTTCCCATCCCAAGCATTTTTTCAGTTAGGCAATCCAGCCTGTATGAAACTTTCTTATGTCCCCAGCCAGATGCAGCTTGTGTCTAAATGCTATGCAATACTAAAACATCTGATATCAGCTGATGTCATTGATATCAGCATGATGGAGCCACCAAAACTGCTGTATCTGGATAAGCACGTCCACTTTCCAAAGTGATTTACACAGAACGGCATGACATGGTGAAACAGAAAAGTTAGCTTACTTGCTGGAAACAAAGCTTTTTAAAAAAATATTTTTCTTTGGGGTTTTTTGCCTTCTTTTCAGTCAGGCATGATTTAAACTGTTTTGTTTTAACACCTTGGAATTCTCCATCTTTTTTGCACCCTGCTCAGTCACTACTTTGTGAGCAGAACTTGTGCAGACTTGAAAGACAGAAACACAGCCAACACTGAAATGTTGTTTCATGTCTGAAATGTCTGAAAGATGGAATTTTTTGCACACTTCTTTTTTTTCTTCTTCTTTGAAGAACGCGAAATTAAGGAATAGTCTAGACTGCATCACCAGGAGGAGATGGAGCAGCATAAGCATAATACAGTGATAGTTTGGGATAACTGCTGTTTTCATGACCCTGCTAAGTAAAAATCCTCTGTCAAAAGACGCTCTAACAAAGAAATGATTGAAGTTTGGGTAACTTGCACGACAGCCAAGTCAGAGACATCCCAGGCTTCAGGTTTTCAACAATGTCTGTCTTTTCCAGGTGAAAGGAGAGCCTGGAGTCAGATGGGGCTGGAAGGAAGGAAAAGGGGATAAAAGTCAGCAGGGAGACTTGGAGACAGTCTCAGAGAAACAAGGCAATCTCAGATGTTGTCTGATAAGAGAGCATTGCCACACAGAGTGATGAAAACAAGTAGCAGAATTTATGAGAAGGAAATAAAGAGTTTGCTACACTTATGCTTCAGAAAGGGGGAGGGTGGGGACTGAAGGGCAGGGAGCAAGCAGAGATAGGGAAAATAGGGAAAGAAAATCCAAAGCAGAGACAAATGGACCTCTTGGGGAGTAAGGGGACCTGACTGCTAATTATGCCTGTGGATGGCATTACTGTTTCAGGTACCTGAGTATCTAATCCTTCAGCACTGAGCAGTAATGGCCTAAAGTGTAGAATATTATTAAAAAAAAAAAAAAAAAAAAAAAAGGGGTGTGGGTGAGGGTGTGGCAGGAATGGAAAAAGAAGACATTTACTGGTCTTTGAAAGATCTTATACACCATGAAAAGAAAAGGCAAAAAGCCAGTTTTCTGCTTTCCGGTCCACCTTTAAAGTGTTTCAGCTACAGATTGTGCTTGTTCTCCAGCTGCTCTCTTGACATGTCATGGAACAGTTACTTGTAATTCAAATGTCCTTAGAGGCAATCATGATTTTTTCCTGAAAATTGTAGTCCTCCCTTGTGCACTGAATGCCTCTATAGCATTCCCCACTGTATGACAGGTCTGCAATTATCATTCTTGCAAACTGTTATTTAAAAAGCTCCAGCTCACACCTGAAGCTGTTAAAGGGTATGAATTATAGGACCTGCAGCAAGAGTGTGCCAGAGAACATTTCTGTCAGCGTGTGGACAATGGTGAATCACATTTCAGCTCAATGAAAATGCTCATACATTGCACTACAGTCAAGTTATGTGCTTGCCTCTTGATTTACAATTTACTGTTTAGATTTTTTTCTTTTCCTATGACTTTTGCCTTTTAAAATTATGAGCTGGCAATACAACAATTCCAGACAACAGAATTGGGAGAAATACATTTGACTTTCTTTTTCTTTTGTGAGGGATATAGGAAGACACAAAGGAGAATGGCTCCAACTCATAAAAACAGTTCAAGGGAGATGTCACAAAAGAAGAAGAGATTGTTCTTTGAGATGAAAGAGTAAAAAGTAATTTTCAGGTATGGAATAAATCTGTAAGATCCACTCTAGGACACAACTCTGCTGCTAACATAAAGAAATCCCTCACTACGATTCATGTTCTGCAGAAAAGAAAAATAGATGAGGCAAAGGTACAAGAGCAATTACTCGGCACGAAAAAATACAGAAAACAAGGAGAATACTGAAGAATGGCAATGGCAGCAATGGCTTGGTGCAAGAAGTGAGAGTGAAGGCTTGAAGGCTTGAAGAAGAGGTAGAAGTGATTAGATAGCAAGCAGCACTTGAAGATACCATTCAGATTCAAAAGTCTGGGTTCCTCTTCACCTCTGTTCTTTTTGTTCCCTCTACTAGACTTAGAACCACATTGTTGACTCAAAGACCAATGAATCTCCCCTTAGGAAGTACAAATGCTTCCTGTTGCAAACAAATAGCTGCACCCAGGAGAAGCTCAGGGACTCAGATGCACAAAGTCCTTGCTTGATCCCTTAGGATACATCTGGGATTACTTCAGAAAGGCAGCGGAAACCTTTGTAAGTGGTTTGAAGATGACCCCATAAACTTTCCTGCTCTTATCCTAAAATTATCCTCTAAAACTCAGCTGAAAATAACGTTGGAACAATGTATGACTAAAGCATGCAGGAGGAAAATTACTTTTCCTCTTGTAATGCCCAGTTACACAAAGCATATGAATAACTAAAGAGCACTCAGGCAGATATATGGCTGTAAAGTAGAAGCTGAAAAGATCTATTGACCCCATCTGACATGCTTTGCAAAGCACAGCTCCAGCCAAGTGGAGTGGTGCCATTCAAAGGCAGCTGATAAGAGGTAGCACAGTGTCCCGAGGGGACGACACTTTGTGAACATAGACAGTGATTATGCTGAAATAATTAACACCTCTAATCAAGCAGAGAAGATGCAAGGTTCAAAACACTGCTTTTGTTCCTTTTATTTAAGAGAAAGAAGCTGTTCTTTTATCCTAAACACTGTGTCAGCCTTATGTTCACACTGCTACAAGTCGCAAAGCTCTTGTTTTTTACAATCCACTCTGAACACACCAAACTGTGCACAGCATGAACTGATAAAGCTTGACTTGAACATTTTTTTCTGAATGTAAATTGCTGTAGGCTTTAAAGGATTCCAGATTTCCCTGGGGTAGGTACAAACTATTTTTAAAATGGATTTGATAGACATCTGTTTTAAAAGTAATTTTGAAACAGAATATGTCTGTGTGCTAATTGGAGTAAATGGGATTGTGAAACATACGCTGCAGGCCTTTTTTCTGAAAGAATGCAAGAATGTAAGCACACAAATAATAAAAATAATATCAATGCTAATTTACTGTGTATTCCAGTTGCTGTCCATACACATCCAAGTGTATTGACATCACAACAGAAACATAGCAGACAGCTGTCTGTAAATCACACAAACTGCAGCTGAATTCCACACTAATAGCAGCGAGTGCATAGCATTGGGGGCAGAGAGGGTTCCCTTGTGGGTAAGTTTACAAAAAGTGTTTTATATGCAGATATACTTCCCTTGTGGGTAAGTTTACAAAAAGTGTTTTATATGCAGATATACACACATACATGTACATACTTTTTATGTACGTATATGCCTGTGTACATATATACACACGTGTATGTACATGCACAGAATTTTTGGATGTCTACAAAAGATTTCAATTTACCAGCAAAAGTGTCAGAATACCAGCTGTTGCTCAGCCACTGATATATTCCCATCTTGAAGTGTCTTTTCTCTCATCCGAGCTCCCAGAGGACATTAAGCATCCCCTGAGGCACACAGATGCCTCTAAAGGTAAGGTAAAGTCAGTGCATTAGGAAAGTTTCTCATCTCCAAGGGAGGCAGCAACTCTCTGAGGGAACCCACTATGTACAGAGAACAGGAGTGCAAGACTTCCAGACTGTCATTCCAATTAGATTCTCTAGAAATATCTATTTGCAAGAGAAATGTTTAGAAAAACACAAAACTGAAAAGAAAACAAATCTATGTATTTTAAAATCTAGTGGCAAAGCTTCCATTATTTTTAATGAAGCCACCTTTAAAAAAAGGAACATGTCTAAAGTATTCCCCCATTACTTGTCTCCGCACAAGCAGTGGGTGAAAGGGCAAGCAGCAAGGTCCCACCTGGGTTACCTCTCCGCCCTTGTACAGGAACTGGGTTGTGTGGAAATTGTAAATTTGGTTGGTGACTGCTCCTGGCTCCAATACCATCCATGAATCCTTTCTCTGCCAGCATCTGCAATCACAGTCTGCCAAACTCAGTTTTCTCTCTCTCTCTCTCAAAAAAAACCAAACAAAAACAAACCAAAAAAAATAGCATTACCTTTTCTCAAAGAAAAAAAAACCACAAAAGTAAAGAACAAGAAAAAACAGCACAGAAGAGGAAAAGGGCACTTTGGAATATCTTGGAGAATCAAATTGTCACATTTACTCCGAATCATTTATCTCATAGAAAATATCTACCTGTACTCATCAATTTGTTCTTTATCCTCTATCTGCTTCTACAAAATATGATACAGAACAGTGGGCTTAAAATGACTGTTTCAGTCATGCTTTATGGAACTACATGAAGTAGTCAGTCCACCTGGGTAAATCCCCATGCCAAAAAAAACCCCTCATAAAAACAAACAAAAACCCCCACAAAACAAACAAACAGCAACAACAAAAACAAACAAACAGAAAAAAAACCCACAAAAAACCACACACAAAAAAAAGCCAAACACACACAAAAAAAAAAAAACAAAAAACCACCACCATGCCGTTTTCTTGGACAAGGAAAAAAAAAAAAAAGCTATGATTTTTATTTTTATTTTTTTTTTACTTAAATGCTGTACGTGTCTGTGGCGGAGTAGGATCAACCCGATGAAACGTCACCTCTGTCCTTGGTGCTGGATGCTGGGTGGCTCTGTACGTCCTGCAACCTCCTGGGCACTTCCCAGCTTGGCCAGAAAATTCCCAGACAGTTTATTTTGACTTGCTTGTAATTACTTAGCATTTCCCATTGTGTGTAGATGGACACTTATCCCCTACACGAAACCTTCATTACGCTGTAGGCTGACATGATTAGGAAACTGAATGCCATCTTTTCGTCACCAAAGCACTAGCATTGATCAGAGCTCTAATCTCTGGTACTCTGGCAGTAGTTACGGCAGCATTTGAATGGTAACAGGAGCATTTCAGTAAGGCGACAAAGGCTTCTTTTCTTCCCTGACACAGAATTTAAACCAAAACTGTAGTGCTAAAACTTCAGTGTCCCAATGCCTAGAAAAGTCTGGGCTCCACCATAGACCAGCAGCAGCACGACAGTAAAAATTCTTCCACTTTTGAAGTGTAAACCTCAAGACTGGCAGCACCTCAAAAGGCAGGCTAGAACCACAAGTTACATTTTACTGTCAATACAGCAGAATTATTAGAGAACCTGAACTCAACAGAACAGACGGATGGTTACGAAACTGTGTGGTAAAACAGGAAAACATCCCTGTAGGCAAAGCTGTCAAGGCTACAAAAATCTGAAAGTAAAATTGGTATAAATAATTATCTGGAACCAATGAGGCAAGAAAGAAAGACAAATACTGTCAAGAGACAATAAGATACAAATTTTAAATCCAAGCTGCAGCACTGAGACACATGAAAGCCATGCATTGCTATAAAGTACAAGATGAAAGGAACAGTGCTGAGGTGATTCTGTTCCAGTAAAAAATGGTACTCCTAAAAACAGTGAATTGAAGCCAGAACACATTGCTAGTTAATCTAAATTAAGGAGTAAAAAGTGTTCTTGTTTTCCATCTTGAACACAACTGAAGAAGATGAATATGTAGATTAGTCTAATCTTGGAATTAATTTTGATCATAACTGCTGAATATTTGTACACAAATACCATATTGCTGAAATGCACCTTACACTTTTAATTTAATACTGTGAATCCATGAATGCCTCTTTGGACTGGTTTAGTAGAAACTTTTAAAAGGTTTATCCTCTGACATTACGAGCTACACACAAATGTTTTCAAAGAGAATGTAAGAACCACCAAAGTGACATTATTTGTGCTTCACATTCTTATTCTTGCTGACTTGTAAAACCCTTGCCACAACACAAGCCTTTGGGACTGTGGTTAACCTTTACCTAATAGGGCCCACCCTGTCCTACCTTTCTCCTTCCTGCCCTGGCAGGCTGAAGAACCATCTTGTCCCTTCCTCACAGACACTCTGAGGACAAATTCCCACACTCATCTTTTTTCTCCCCCCTCCTTCTGTCCTTCTCCTCCACCTGAGATGAAGTCTTTTTGCCTAACCCATGAATCCTTGCACACATTCAGGTGGTTGCTTCTGATCAGCCTCTTGGTCATCATGGGGCTCCCAGGCTGCCTTTCCTGGGGTCTGGACCACAGACCAAGCGCAGTGACCACCACCTCCCCTCAGCTCCTAACAACCCCAGGGGCCACCTGTTCCCTGTCTCTTCTCAACACTTGCTCTTTCTGTGCTGGAAAGGTTAGAAACCTCACAATCAGCTGGATGTCAATCCATAATAAACTCTCTAGATCATTGCTATACTCAAATTGCCCATACCCACATCTACAGAAAGGAGATACTCATGGAGCTGGGGGCCAGGTCCTTTAGTATCCATTCACATGAAATTCAGGAGTTACAGCAAGTAGAGCAGAAAAAAAATCTCTTCTTCTTTGCCAAGACCTCCCAGGCAGGGAAGGCAAACAATAAATATTTTCTCTTCCCTGTATCTCAGCAAAACGTGGCTGAAGGCATTTGGCTTCTGAGAAGACAAAGCTTAGAAAAGCAAGAAGATGCTGGTGGTCACAGAGGAATTTCTTACATCCGTGAGGACAGCAGCTCTGCCAAGGGAGAGAAAGTCTCAGATTTCTCAGCTAGGAGGGCCAGTGCAGCTCTGACATTGTACCTCCATGGTGCTTGTTTTGGTCTCAGCTTTGAGGCAGGGAAGCCATTTAGATCCACCCCACAATATGCTATGCTGCACCGCAGTTAAAAATGCGTCTCTACACAGTCTGTTAGCTCACTGTGAGGGGAGTGTTTGGGAGAATGACAAACCAGGCCAGAGTTAAACTTTAAAAAAAGAACCACTACCAAATTTATTCATTAAAAACTCACTCCTGCTAATGCTATTTTCCTTCAAAGTCAGTTACAAGGTTTTCTGCTTACACATTTTCCCATGTCTCCTATCTGTAACTACAAGTTACAGTTGTCTCTTTAGTGGTCAAGTTGCTCATACACCTTTGTAAAATGCTTAAACATTGTGTCTTGCCATCACTTTATCACAAAATATTTACGTGCTGTTGTAGATCGCACTGGTTTAGAGCACTTCTATTTGGGTTCAAAGCAAGCTGTTATAAATTATGTCCTAATTAGTGCATTTATAAGTTACAGACGTCAGAGACCTCTGCTGGGACTGCAGTTGCATTTTTTGCCTATTCTCAAGACTTTTTTTTGCTGGCACTTCTTTGATTTTGTGCTATTGTGAGACACAAAGGCTTATTTTAAGTACCATTGGGATCATTTCCAGTTTATAGGGTACTGCTACATGTGTTGTTTACACCATATACACCCTGCCACAAATAGATTTCCTATTTTTCAAGCCTCTCTTTAGGGAAAGGTGGCATTCATGTGAAAATAACAGTGTGAGAAATCCACTTTTATTGACAATGAGAGGATTATAATTAACAGTGTTATAAACATACCTGCCACCACTTAACAGTCAAAATGTGGTACACTGGTTTGTGAGATGTAGCATCCTCACTTTTCTATCTGGGTTTTCTTGGACAGAAATTTGTGCCATGCCTCTACCATTGATAAAACATAGAGTTGAACAGACCACACCAGACAAGTGGCCAAAATCTTTTTTTGCCTCAAATTTAGGAGAGAAATAGAAAAAAAATAGCAAGGTGATAGATTACTTGTAAAAATAGTAGCATCTTTTCCGTTCCCTCCCCCCAAATGAAAACAGATATATATGCATATCTTTTTACAAAATTAATGTTAAGTGTATAGCTGAAGCATTAAAAAAATAAGACAAGGAATAAGCAAATAACAAAATGGACCAATTTCCACTCTCAAGAAGCCTGTAAATATACAGCAGAAGAGAAGAAATGGAATAATTGTCAGAAAGATAATGGAAAGACAGAAGTGAAGCAACACATGGAAAAAGAATGGCAAGGAGCTAGATGAAGTTAAGCAAAAATAGAAGGCTAGGAGATAAAACAAGAGGGGGAAAGTGGAAGGCAGAAATGGGAAATGTACACATCTTAGAAGAGAAACTTAAAAAAAAAAAAAAGGAGGAAAAGTAGAAGAATTCTAGTGAGACTGAATGATCATGTATCTGAGGCAAAACAGCCTCAGGAAAAGAATAAAGACACAGAAGTCATATTCCTTTAACCTTGCTATGTAGTTACACTAGTAAAACCTCCTGAGCATAGACTCAGCAGTGTAGATCTAAATGCGTTTGTATCAGTACAGCATATTCATAAAAGAAATGGAAAATCTGCAGGGCAGGAATACAGCTAATAGCAGCAAAGGCAAAGCAAGTCAGGTTGGAAAAAAGAGATAAGGAAACGCATATTCTACTCAGCAGTAACGACAGAGCAGCATTTTAATGTTGCCTCTCAAGTTTTATTGTGGAAAGAGTTGACTTCTGCAAGCAAACAATAAATTCAGCTTTCAAACTAAGTTTTCCAAGCTTCGCATTGCTCCTTCTCATGCCAGGATACTTCAGACACAGCCTGCACGCTTTCTGGTATATTTGCTTTGCAGAGAATATTCTTATCACCTTAACATTTGCATTTGCCTGTCACACACATGGTTGAGGCTTTGGGGCAAGACTTATAGTTTTGGGCTTCTAAAGACAGTCCTTTTCACTGCATGTAAACTCTAGGCCGAAGGTAGATGGCAGGAATATTCATCCATACACCGCAGAGGGATCCACTGCCATCCATACTGGACTCTGGGGACATAACCTGATATTTATGTATTTTGAACAAATTTTCAAATGCAGTTATGAATCACATCAAAGAGAACAAGAATGCTGTACAAACTAATCCTCTTGAGTGTCAGAGCAATTATGCTGCATGTGAGGGACCGTGGACTTCAGCTGACTGAGCCAGTGCCTGGGCACCAAGGGTGTCTGCATAGATCTGATAAGCCACATAATTCATGCACAGATGAACAGCAGTTACTGTTATGCTCATCCATTTATACTATTAATATTTTTGCAGCTGATTTGCTTTCTTAGATAGAGGATAATAAAGATTCATATGATGCAGACCAGGGTCTCTATTATTAGTATGTAAAAGCAACCTTCATTAATGTCTACTGACAGCATGACTACTTAAGTGATTTAGTCTGGTGTCCTTTAGTTGCAGCCTCTTGAGGGCTAAGGCTTTCTATACAGCAGCAGGGACCACTTCCATGCTAAACATTGATGCTCAGTTAATGCAAATTCTCTTTTACTGTGTATTCATGTCTAAAAGGGATTTTTATATCAATTTATCACATTTAACAAAACAGCACAAAGTAGAGTTAGAGCTCTTTAGTGTGAGCAGGCACATTAGCACAGAAGCCCATCTTGTTGTTGGGATCTGGAGCAAGATCCTGGGTAGGTCTGTCTTAAAGGTGACAGGGCTCCACTTCACTACGTTACATATTAAACTCAGTCCAGCAGAGCTAGAGACATTCCTATATTATAGAAATTTCCATAACAAAGCATAATCAGTGGAGTTAAACACAGTAATAACAGAGCTAAGTGCGTGTTAACACAACAGGTAAGTTAATAATTATTAGACAAAAGATGCTGCTGGACAGCAGGTTTGTGCCTCCACCAGGCTACTAACCGGCTGCTGTCTCAGAGATATAAATAGAGGAAGGGTTACGTCTCATTGACTTTCTCTCAAACAGACAGGTGCTTTATAACACAGGCACAACAGATTTACCAGCAGGGCTTCTCTGGGCAGAAAATACAGGCTGATCTTTCTCCATTTTGAGTCACAAAAGTATTGCTGTCAAGTGTGACAAAGGTAACCTCTAAGCAGACCTGTATGTGTCAGCTTTCTCCGAACCCCTCTTGTGACTTGCCTATAGATGTATGTGCAGTCAGTCACTTTATGTTAGTATACTGGCTTCATATCCCATCAGAAGAGCTCCTAGGTTTCCAGAAAATAAACTGAATTTCAATTTCAGTTGATGACTTTGGTTTCTAAGTATAATTTCATTTAGCACTAGCACAAACCTACAACATTTTCAAAGCTAGTAGCTTATAGGATAAGGTAATTTCTTTAGGAAACATCAAAAAGGTACACATTTATACTGTAGAGTAAGCTGCTGGAAGACTTGGGAGGATTTCTTGTCCTCAGAAATAAACAAAAGGAATTAAAAAGCTCTTGCTACATGGGGAGAAAATGAGCATTTAGCAAAAATTTCCAACAGAACCATTTCAGGGCTTCAGATACTTAGCTGAGCCAGGTTTAAAAGGTCAGGACATAAAGTTATTTGGAAAAAAAACCCACTCTAGTCTGATCACAAGCATTAGAGTTAGAATTAACAGGGAACAAAGCATCTCCTAAATGGAGAATGCTTCTGTGGCATGAATTACACTAAGCTCTCTGCATACTAAAGTACTGCCTCAAAACTATATACCCAACTGATATGCATTTGTGTATATTATAGTTGCTAGACTTTTTTCCAGGCATGAGATGGGCATAGACTATAAGTCATCTTTGCACCAGAGGAATCTCTTTTCCTTTCATAGTTCCTTGGGTTTATATACCATTTACACTGGCCCATGCCTAGACACATGCACAGAAAGAAAGCCAGTGCTGCACGAGATTTTGTGGGTGACATGGGAATTCTTCTCCTTTGCACCATTTACTTCTGCACAAAATCAGTATTAAAACCCACCTAAGAGCATTTGCAATGACATAAGCATCCATATAACTGCTAGGGTACCCTGCAGGCTTTTTGATCATAACTCTAACCCTTTTCTTTCCATATCAGTTGCGGCATAAGAGAACTTGCCTTAAGAGACAGTATCGCTGGCAGTTGCTTACAGCCATGAAGCCTCATCCCACCCCCCCATGGCCTCTGTGACTACACCAGCAACAGACAGCGGATCCTTCCAGCAGGCCAAATGATTCATATCAATTCTTTCTACAAAGCAGAGTTGTGCAGCCAGAACTTTACTGTTGCCTTTCTTGCATCCATCTTCTCTGTGGAGTTTTTTTCATGTTTCCTGTTTTTTTTGCTTTTGGTCCTGCAATGGCCCCACTGGCTGTCCTGATGTGGCGGATTGACCCTGGCTGGGCACCAGGTGCCCACCAAAGCTGCTGCATCGCTCCCCTCCTCAGCTGGGCAGGGTTAGAAAATGTAACACACGTCTGGTGGGTCGAGGTAAGGACAGGGAGATGGCCCGGCAATTACCGTCATGGGCAAAACAGACTTGACTTGGGGAATTAGTTTAATTAATTGCCATTCAAATCAAAGTAGGATAATAAGAAATAAAAACAAATCTTAAAACACCTTCCCTCGATCCCTCCCTTCTTCCTGGGCTCACTTCACTGCCCAGTTCTCTACCCCCTCCCCCCAAGCGGTGCAGGGGGACGGGAATGGGACTGGGGTCCGTCCATCAGATGCTGTCTCTGCCGCTCCTTCCTCCTCACACTCCAGCCTGGGGTCCCTCCCACAGGAGACAGTCCTCCACGAACTTGTCCTGAGTCCTTCCCACAGGCTGCAGTTCTTCCAAGCTGCCCCGGCCCAGGCTCCCCCCCGCGGGGCCACAGGCCCTGCCAGGAGCCGCTCTGGCCGGGCTGCCCGCGGGTCACAGCCTCCCTCGGGCACCCCCTGCCCCGGCCTGGGGGGCTGCAGGGTGCTGCTCTCACACATTCTCACTCTTCTCTCTGGCTGCAATTGCTAGGTGGGGGTGTCCCCCTTCTTAAATGCATTATCCCAGAGGCACTGCCACTATCACTGATGGGCTCAGCCTTAGCCAGCGGTGGGTCCGTCTTTCTAGCAGCTTCTCTACAGAAGCCTCCCCCCTGTATCCTCCTCGCTACCAAAACCTTGCCATGCAAACCCAATGCAGGCATACCTGAGCAGATATTTTGAGTTGTCGTTGGAGGCACTGACTAACTTTAAAGTTCCAGCAAAAGAAAACTTGGTATGAAATGAAGATGCTACCAGGAGCCACTGGGATCTGTGACCCGCAGGATGATTTGGGGTGGAGGAGTTATTTTCCTGCTACCAGTCAGAACTGGTTCCTTAGCCCACTGATGGTGAAGTCCTACTTTCTGCTCCATTGAAGCCCAGGAGAATCCCTTGCCAAGTCCTAAATCAGGTCTCCAGTTCAGGGGAGCCACAAAGCCCACCAAAATGCAGGTGCAAACTTGTCTCATGTCAGAATTGATGGCTCCATCCTGAAGGGATAGTTTGGCTTGTGAGCAGGACTGAAAAAATTCTCTTTCCTTTCATTGCCTCCCTTGAGCTTCGCCATCCTTCAGTTACCAAAGCAAATGTCACTGCTGTGCTCTTTGAAGCAGCTCAGATTAATTCATCCACGCCACATATAATGATGATAAGGCAAATAGAAGCAAAGAGCTCACAACCAGCTGCTAGGCACTGACTAACCAGAAATGCAGAAAAGAAAGCAGGTCTGACTCTAACTGCCCTGTTAAAGGGCACTGAGATTGCAAAGTGAGCATACATTTCTCATCTGCTGCATACACCCCTTGCCATCTCTTTCCTCTGTCATCCTGTGAATTGTAATGAGACACAGTGTCTTCACTGTTGCTTATCTCCTGCAATTATGAGACATTTTCCTTTTAAGCATAGTGAAGACCTAAATGTGTATTTCTGATTTATAAGATACTTTGCTTAGCATTATAGAGGAGGAAATCCCCTGTATGAATCCCTTTATGTTCTGTCGCTGGGATGCGTTTGTCATTCCACAATCAAATATAATGCAAGTTGGCATCAATTTTACTAAGAATAATAAGCCAAAACATAATGTGAATACATAAAAAAGTGTTGTTGACAGCTTGTTTACAAAATCCAGGACTTTAATGCAGATTTAGTTTTAGCACAAAACCTATTAACATAATAAGAATACTGTCTTCTTTGGACAACCTGTTATCCTCAGTTGCACTTTTTTGGAGAAGTTGCACTTTATCACACGCTGAAACTTTGCTTACATACAGTTCTCTCTGCCACTAGTTGCATGGATTTCTGAAGATTTTATGAAAGCTTCTCTACCAATAAATATGGCTGTTCTTCCCACTTCTCAGGACAGCATTTTACTAAATGCTTGCCCTTTGGGGACACATCATTTTGTAACCCTCCAAATTCAGATTTTCATGTACAAATGGGGTAATTAGATAGACATTTCAGTGGTTCAACACCTTTTTGGGGACAAACTTCTTCCCTTTCTCCAAGTGCGGAGGGTCAAAGTAATAGTACCGAGATAAATAAATATTCAGTCTAAACCCCAGCTCAGATAAGCAGTTAAGCAAGTGTTTCACCATTGAAGAATAGCACAGATGCCTTCTTAGAAACCAAATATCACTTAAACATTTCATAAATAAAAATGTTTTCCTGAATTAAGGACTTTCTCTGAAGAGCACCGGCTGAATACCTCAAGTTGGTAAAAGCCACTTCACAAGAATCAGCCTGAGCTCTGAGTGAGGTCTAATTTTATCTGTTATCTTTATTAATCTTTATAACAGAAAAAAACCCCCATACATTTGACATCCAAGGAGGACTTCTGTAGGCAACACTACACAAGGAGAATAAATGCAGCCATCTATCACAAAGGTGGTGCACAGACTCTGTTTCAGCCTTAAAACACAAAGGAAGCCCAGGTATATAATTTTTATTTTGGTGTTCTCCAGCTCTTGAGTGCTTGTCTTGAAAACTCTTTTAATGTTTGTGTATGCAACAAGTACCTGCACTGTATGCATATATCCATCCCAGGAACAGAAAAATGCACTGATGGGCTAATTCTTAAATTTGTTCCAGTGCAAAGATGCCAAGTTTGATAAATCCTTTACAAAGGCAACAAAAAAATATCTCTAATATGGACTGTAGAAAAGTCATGTGAAATTTAATTACGTTAGAGGTAACTTATAGTAAAGGTTTAAGAAGCTCTTATAACACATGCTAAATACAAGATTTAAATATTTACAAATCTAAATACTTAAAAATCTCCTGTGTTTATATGCAGAACATATGACTTAAGTTCTCTGGATTTTGTTATTATCTTAAGTTGTTTATGGTTATTGATACACAAAAATAATAGCAGTTTCTGTTGATACTGTAAAATATTTATATTAATTTTTATTGCTTACTTTGAAATGGATCTCCAAGTCTAACCTGCATTGGAGAAAACCTGACCACCTACTTATTTTCCCAGTCTGACAGTGGAAATAAGATTACAGCAAGTATTTTATTGCCCACAGGAACAAGAAAGAATTTGCAAAGATGGTAGAGTCAAGAAATACCAAATCAAAAGTTTTACACACAAGTTGAAGGCAGCTTTTTTATTCATCTGCTTCATCATACACTTTTCACTTTCATGATTACATAATTTTTTCATGAAAAAAACACAGCCATCTTTAGTTGACAAGTGCTATGAATATGTTTGGCATGTTGCTTTACATCAATTCATTATGTAGCCACACATTATTCACTGAATGTCATTCAAGCTTTTTTCTCAAATCAGAATTGCAGATTTCCTCACGGATATCCTTGCAATGTTTCACAAACCTCACTCAACATATTTTTCACAAGAAACCTTCAATGGGACAGATGAAGTGAGGCAAAGAAAGTTTAAGAGTAAAACTGTTTGCTGACTTGGAGTTTACAGTTTGCAACTGTGACTAATCAGCACGGCAGAAAAATCAGGTAGTAAATTCTGAGGTGACAGCCTTGCTCAGCCTCCAGGGGCTCCTAGATGCAGTCTTAAAGGTATTAACTGCCAGTCTAAGCAGCAGATAAGATTTTTCAAAGGCTTATGACAAGGTCAGCTTGAAGGATTTTTCTTATAGGACACCTATAATGCTGTCTATGACAGTACCTCAGTCAGACAAGTTTCAAACCCTGAAGTCTGTCTCTAAAACATGAGAGCATTAAAACCCTTCAACAGAAAGGACTGTGTGGTAATGTTTAATATTCATCTTCCTGTAATCTTGTTCTTGACAAAACTGTTTAGTGCCCTTATTTACTGGCACCACTGAAAACTGTGCCTATAATGACAATATTTATTATCTAGAATGTACCTTGTCAAGGTTTTGCTGGCACTCCCCCTGCATGTTGTGCATACACACACCACACATTGTATGTAGTAGTTTAACAGATGTCTTTGAGCTCAAGCAAATTACATTTGGACTCTTCACTGACTTCAGCTGGTATGGTACAAAATCTCAGCATGTTATTCATATTCTTCTTCAGTCTCACATTCATACTCCTCATTTTCACACAGTCAAGACAGAAAAACTATCTTCTTCACATATATTTTGGCCAGTCAAGTCACACTGCTTGGACCCAGAGCTGGTGCATCTACAAGAAAATGTTTTGCTCAGAGGTCTGAGCATACGCCCATATTAATCCCTAAAATTGCTTTTCCAATCAGCTCTTAAAACTAAATATTCTGTCATGTGTTTCCTGAGATAATGGACTGATCTTTGCCTATGGAAATGCTCGTGCCTTTAAGACAAAGTATGAAATAGATTAGATTACATTACCCACAGCTTTATCCACCACTAAAAATCTGGATAAAAATGAAATAACCTACATATTATAATGAAACTAGTAGCACAAAGTTTGAACTATTTCTATTTAGCAGGTAAGTTACTTCTTATTTATAAAACTAAAAAAAAAAAATAATTATACTTCACAGGTTTCCATTTCTTAGGTATTCTGGAAGCTTAATAAATTGATTAACTGGTTACAATCTGTAGCCATCTGAGCTCAAAAGCGAATACAGGAAAGACAATAAGAAACAAAACATCCTGAAGTGTAGAGGAATTATAGAGGAATGAAGGCAGGTTAATTAACATTGGTAATACACAGCTGTGGGCTGGCTTCAGGGGCGGCGGGTTGGCTGACATGGATAATGTGCAGCTGTGGCTGGTTCCTGCTAAGTAGTTAAATAGCTCTGAGGGGTATGGAGGAGGAGCAGTGGATGAAGAGAGACCTAGAAGAAGCAGAAGGGAGAGCACCCTGGACACAGCAGAAGCTAGGAGCAGTGTGGGCTGGCCTGTAGAGGGTGAAGAAACAGCATGGACAGTAGATGAACTGTTGAAACCTTGTGGGGGTTGGTGGCTGTGCTGGGGCAAGGTGTGGAAGCCACTTATTGAAGTTAACCTGGTATGTGATGGTAAAAGTCTTGTTGCAGCTGGCTAGTTTTAATAGTGATGTGACACTGAAGCATTAATGGTCCTGAGTTAATCTGAGGAGAATTGTAAGTTTTCATTTTATGTTCATAAGCCCCACCACTGTCAGACTTGCTGTAACTTTTTGCTTCAAATCAGTCTGTAAATCTTTTCACAACCAATGCATAAAACACACATGAGAGGTAACAGACTAGGAAATGCAATAGGTGAATATATTAAATATAAGGATGAAGGAGAAAAAGGAAACTATGCGCATCACTGACGTGAGGAAATTTAGGAAAAAGAAATATCCCTTTTACCTAGTATCCTTAACAATGTTTGTTAAGTAAGAAGGTGTTTTCCCACCCACCCACCCCCCCCCCCCCCAACTTTTAAACTTTATTAAGGATAAGTAGGCACAGGCCATCTGGAAAAAGGGGCTGGAGGCAAAAAAAAAAAAAAAAAAAAGCTGTTAGGGTTTCATTTGGCAACTGGTAGATGAG
This sequence comes from Falco peregrinus, assembly GCF_023634155.1. NCBI lineage: Eukaryota > Metazoa > Chordata > Aves > Falconiformes > Falconidae > Falco > Falco peregrinus. The sequence goes on along the minus strand of NC_073724.1, from coordinate 50,174,344 downwards.
GAACACAATGCAAATGAGCAGGGAGTAAGGTCCAAAATAGCAGATGTCTGTAAATGGAAAATAACTAGTGGACAATAAATTTGGGAGGGAAGGGGGAGACATGGTTGGAAGCTGGAAAAAGAGGAAAAATCTGTAACTCCCTCCTGATTGTGCCTCTTGTTTACAGCGCTCTACAGCTCTCTTCCTCCTTTTATCTTCTACAGTTAGGGCAGCTCAGACATCACAGACAGACCAATGTGTGTTGATTTTCTTAAAAATAGCAGCAGGACTTTTACTCCAACCAGGGTAATAGTAATGATGGCCAAGACCACATCTTGAGAGGGCTTTTTATCCATTTCTGATTCATTAGGCAAAGCACTAATTGAAACTACTGCTAATAAATCACTGCTGCCTACCAAACTTGCAACATCAACCTGAAGAAAAAAAACCCAGCGTGTGACCAACTTTAAACATAATGTAAAAACCCTTTTGCTTCTTATCATTTCAAGTAGCACTAGGATATTGCTAATCCTATAATAGCCTCCTTAATAAAAAATGTGTAAGAAAAGTTTTCTTCTCTCATCTTCTCCCTCTAGAACATCTATGGGGGAAGATTTTCATCCTTCTCTCAATAGATCTCCAACACTTGTTGATTTTCAGTTGTCCTTAATAAATCACTCAGATTTTCATATGCTGACTTCATCTGAGGTGGTTAGCACTTATTCCGAATTGCTAGGATTTCCTATTGTAAATTCACTTCAGAAATATTAATTTAATGCTTCAGCTATTTCATTATTTTTTCTGACTTGGTTCCCAATCATTTTCTTAGCATCCCATTACAACAAACACAGAGGCTCATGCTTAGCATATTTATTTTCTGTCTATTTCAGGTGCCAATGATTTTCTGCCATTTGGAACCTATGAATTCTTTAATGGTGGTTAATGTAGGGAGTAACCATCTGATAGTTGTTACACTGGTGTTTCTACATTTCCTATTAGTATCTTTAAAATAATAAATGGTGTTTGCATATAACACTAATTCCCTGCTATTTGATCAATAGTATGTATTTCCTTAACAAAACTCAAAGCATCCATATAGAAAATGTACCTTTTTAAAGCACTTCAGAAAGTTAGGTAAAATCAAGAAACAAATACGTAAACAAATCCATTAAATATAAAAAGTTACATAGAAAGTTAGCAACGCAGCAGGAAATAGAAGCCTTTTTCTTCTGAACTTATTCCCATATGTTAAATACAAAGTCATTCTAAGTCACTGGAGGAAGTTTGTGGTGCAATTTGTCCGAAGAAAGTGCAAATACTTCACAAATAACATTTGACTTAGGTGAGATCACCATCTTTCTGGATGGTCAAACAATTTTCATTTCTAACTGTACCTTTAAAATCTGGTTTCTTAGAACCAATACACTTTATTTTGATTATTTTTTTTAGGCTTGGTATTAACAAAGACATCATACAAGAAGCTTTAGCATGGTCTAAAAGACTTTTATGAATATCTGTGGAACAATCCATTCAATTAGGCAACTTTCTTTTTATACATATAATCTGGAATTGCTTTATTCCCCAGTGAACAAATCATTATACCTTTTTCAAGACAGTTGTGTGCTTCTAAATCCTACAGTTTAATTCAAATATTCTCATAGAAATGAGCAAAATTTTTTCAATCATACCTCAGTAACATCTGCTAGGAAAGTGTTCACAAAGCTCACTGTGCAGTACAGGAAAATGTTTCCAGTTTTTAAAATCATTTTGATTTGATCTGTATTTATGATAGAGAGTAAATATATCTAGTCCAACAGCTCTTAAAGAAATTAAACTACCACAGGATAAGGGGTATGGCTCTTCCATGAAGCTCTAGAGGGAGACAGGCTGGCTCTGCGATGGTCAACATATCTTCAAAAGGTCTAGATTTTGAAGTAAAAGGTTAAATGTGAAAGTCTATGGGTTATTCAGCATAGCAAAGACAATTGTTAATAGTAAAGAATTACAGAAAATCCTTACAAGAGCAAGTGACTGGGGAAAACTGACCTGTGACATTCACTGTGGACAGCTGTAATGTTTCCAGAGGAGCAAAACCAGCCTTAACTTTACATACTAAGCAATGTGAGCTAATAATTATCACTCAGGAAATGCAGCTTGTTGTTAGAAGATGTTATTCTACAAAAATATATTCCTCAGCTTACTGGTCAGTAACAGTCCAAGTACTGAATTATATCTTAACAATTATTAGGAATGAAACAGAAAGGCAGAAGAAATCAGCAGGCTGCTGCGTAAATCCATGGTGTATTTGTGTCTTGGCTAGTGTTTGTATTTCTCACCCTTTCAACTCAAAAAGGGTATGACGAAACTTCAGAAGATGAAAAAAGGGATGAGCAAAGATATGAGAGTATTTCCACATAACAAATGAGCAAGCAAATAGACTATGAACTCCAGACTGGAAATAGGTCTATCAAATCATGATTTAGAGAAAGGATGGCTATTCGTTATTGCTTCCCAACCAAAAGATTTGGGAAAGTTGTTGGGGGAGAGGTGTCATGAAAATTAGATTATCAAAGGACAAGTTCAAAACAAACAGCTGAAGTATTTTTCCCACAGTTGTAGTTTATCTCTGAAACTCCCTGTGACAGATGTTGAATTTACAAAGTTTCAGCAAGGAGTTGGCTAAATTTGTGGAAGGCAAATCCATCAAGTGCAATGCAACATAAAGATGCCATCTCTCATTCAGGAAGTATCTGGGTCACAGAAATCTCTCAAAGTTGGGACAATATTCTGGGAAAACATCATTTTATTTGCTCTATTCTTGTGTTCTTCAGAGGCACCCACTGTGCCCCACTGCCAGAGACAGGTGCTGGGCTGGGCAGACTCCTGGCCGCTCTCGGTGTTCTTTGCTAAATAGCTCAGTATTTGGTGAAGTTCTAGTATGTCCGTGTTTCTTTCCTTGCTTTCAGTAATTGCCCCGCTTATCTACTGGAGTTGTTTTCTTTTAATGGGCTTTGCTTACATTGCCCTGCTGTGCTATAATTCACATATCGCTGTCTTACTGCATTTTACACCATCTAGAAAGGGTAAACGGATCTCAGAGTAGTCATATACTTATATTTACTCTATGGCTTAAAACAAACACCACTAAATAGCCTTAAGGGCTATCAATAAAAATGAGAATCCCGTCCTCTGAGATCAGCCACAAGCATACTAAAGATAATACACTTTTACGTAATTTACTACTTGACTAAAATTTTGTTCAGTATTTTAGAGAGAATTTCACTGCAAAAATAAATTTCACCCACTCTTCAAATTCACTTTTATGGGATTCTATACACTAGTTTTGTCAAAGATATAGTCACTGTAACTTGTGCCTTTCCAATGTGCACATTATGCTGATAAATATAATGGAAATCAATGAAAAATATACTTCACTACCTTGAAATGATGTGAATTACCTGGGTAATTTTCATTACACTCACGTAAAGGCTTGTGCAAACAAACAACTTCATCTTCTTTTTACAATTTGCCTTGTCATATGAGCTCTCACTGAGCTATTCTTGGCTGCATAAATGAAGAAACAAGGTTGCTTAAGGAAGGAAAACCAGTTTATTTGAAGGAAATCCACAGGAAAACAGTATGCCATAAAAGAAATTCCTAGAAGCAGAAAGAATTTAGCCTTAAGTTTGGTTGCCTAAAAGCATGATCAGTATGATTTTGTATTCCCTGCGCACTGCTTGCCTTCTTTTGACAGGACCAGTAACGTAAGAGAAATAAAATACCATTTGAGTCTCATTAACTTATCCCTTCTGAAGCCAGCGAGCTCTCTCTCACACCAGTGTTCCAGGGCGTTTGCCGAGATGAGTGAGTGGAAATTAATTGCTGCACTTCTATCTTTCAGTGTCCAGCAAACTGTAAATGCAAACATGCATTTTCATGTCAGCTAATGTGATCACATTATTAGCATGAATTTGCTTAGGGTTGGCAGGAGGGTTTCAAGGTCCCAGGAAGAGGATTAGGTTTTATTTAGATTTTAGCCTCTTAAAAAGAACAATAAAACGGAGTAAGTTGTGCTGTGGGATCATGGTCTCATTTTTATACTCCTACATGCCAGTGGTGTTTTAATGGAATAGAATAGAAAAGAAAGCCTTAAATCATGTGAGTGAAGAAAAAACAATCCCCTTAAAACAAATAAAAACATATGTGTTTTAGTATAGGGCGATTTTGCATTCTCTAGGGCTTAGTACAACAGTTCTTGCACAAACAGTGACAGCAACAAGATTGCTCCAATGTGAGAAATGTTGAGGGCTATGGAATATTGTATTAATATTTTTAGCCAGGGATCAATGTTAAGCTGATTAGCATAAATGTTTCTTTAATTGAAAGAGAATTCCAGTTGTTACAGAGTAAACTGCTCTTACAAAGACAGAGCAGTGGAGACTTCCACATTGAGAGTGCAACAGGCCAAATTCTATTTCAGACAAATTGTCTGAATTTGTCTTTCAGGCCCGTCTGTGTGGGTTTGGGGTATTTTTGCAGGGTTTTGGTTTTGGTGGGTTTTTTTAATATAAAAGGAATGGAGCTTATGCTGGTTCTGGGGGAAGGTCTTGTGATCTTCTAGAGCAGCCTTGAGCTTTCTCAACAGTGCTGCAAAATTCAGCCCCACTGCAGAAGACTTCACTAATCCAGGGTACCCAACTATGGATGGGGCTGGAAGTCCTGGTGGGAGGTTTTGGGGCAATGGAAGAACTCTTCTCCTCCACACACTCCACTCAAAGCCAAGCCTTGCTTTGTGACTTATTTCCATTAGCCTCTTTAACATCATATTTCAGACTTAAAAAACAAAACACAACAAACATCTAGGTGAGGGACACAACCTGCATATGAGTAAAATGGGATATATAATTAACCTCACACCCTCCATTGAGGAGAGATATTGCTTCTCTTTCACCAGGTTATCTCAAGGAATAAGCACAAGTAAAAACTGCATTTGATCATCTCTACTGGCTCCTTGTAACTCAGCCTTGTTCACTTGGGTTGCACTCACAAGGTTACCAACTTCTCTGACTCAAGATAAAGCAGACACACCAGTAATTCACACCATGGCACAAAGGTATTGGAAGATGGGGACTGAGGCTTTGAATGCCTCACAGGACTTAATATTCATAATGAGAAGTTTGACCTTTCTGGAAGCCAATTATACAAAACAATGTATGTAGTTTAACACATTATTATCAGAGAGAAGGAAATCAAAGCCAAAATATGATCTCATTCTTCCATATAGTGTATTAACCTATTAACAAAGTACTCCATCACAGAAATGAATTAATAACTAAATGGAAGACGTCCGGTGCTTTATCACATCTTATGTCCGTACTTTTGTAAGAAGGGGGGCATTAGTTTATTTTAAGAAAAAAGGTAGATTAACACTGGTTAGGAGTTTTAAAATGAAAAACAAAGCCTCCATAGAATGCAATCCCAGTTCCAAAATAATAATTTCTTCCACAGCACATTTTCAGGAGATGTGTTTATTTTTAAATGTAGATAATGATACGTCCTTCATAGTGTACAGACTTTCTGCTTAACTGTCTATTATTACAACTTGAATATTAGTTACTTTAATACAAATAGCTAAACACATTGACAAAGACAAATGAAGCCCTAAAAAGAAGTTATTGAACATCTGCTGTTGTGAATGAGTTTTACATCTGTGACTACATTTATATTGTGTCAATGCAAACTTTCAGACACAACATATTCCCTTGTGCTGGTGCCTTTTCATCTGCACATTAACTGCATTCATAATTAAATATATGGATTCTTCTAATATTGATTGACTAGTACTGCAAATTGTTCACAAAACAGAAGGTTAAGAATGACCAGACCTGATGCTGACAATCATTTGATTGATACCATATCTTGGGTTTTTACACATCTTTTTTCTTTTATATGGGTTCTTAGTGTTCTGATATATAAACTAACTGAAAAAGAAAGCTTCTTTTGAGTCTTGAAAGTATAAATTACTATGAGTTCCAACCTACTATGACATGAGCAACAAGAAGGTAGCACATCCCGATGGTACAGGACACAATCATCATGGGGCAGCCTAACCTGAAACAATAAAATAAAGGAAAGATTAATAAGGATACAATAGTTTGTTCTCCCAGCAATTTATGAAAAGGAAATTTACATTATCCTACACGTTCCAAGCCTCGAATATTCTTATAGCACTGCTAAAAGCATGGATGTACTGAGAGTATGGCAATGAATAGGAGACTAATATTCAAGTTCACATTTCTACTTCTGGCCTGTTTAAGAGATAGGAGGACAACATTAGCATAACTTCATTGGTTTCAGGACGTCTCTTCCACTTTACTCTTTCTCAGAATCCAGCATGTCTTGTTTTGTTTGGGTAAAGTAACAATTCTTACAAATTATGCAGCATTAGAATAGAGTATCCAGTGTGTATCACTGAAGTGATACACACTGAAGTGATACACACTGAAATGATACACAGATCTGTAGTGACATACAGCTAGTATTCCTCTTCCGTACCTCTCACCAGGTTTAGCAGACTGGAATATTGATGGACTGTTGGAAATGAACCCCAGGCAGCTTTAAAAGTGCTAAAACCTTGCCATTATACCAAAACATTTATTTCTTTCTCACTGCAGAATATGCTTTTCAAGACAACACCCAGTTTTTATAGCTTTCTTTAGACTGACAAACACAGGCAGCAAAGACAGAGAACCGGAAAGGATGTTGTGGGGTTGGCCAAGTCCTACTCTGCTAGATTTGTAGGTCTTCCATACTGTAAAAAGAAGGGAGTTTTCTGAAACTTAAAAGCATTATTGTATGATACTGAGGGACTGTGAAGAAACACTGCTGTGATCACACTCATTTGTTTTATGTTACTAAAATCACAATGAGAACTACAATGAGAGATGACCATGCCACAAACAACCCTCCTTACATACTTTCTTGTGTCAAGTTCAGGCAAGAATTTCCATAAGCCTCATCAAAGCATGAAAATGTTCTCTGAAGTACAGCATTTCATTTATTCTCTTCCTTGAAGACCTACTTATTATATATGGGTATATTAGTTGTGCCTTTTTGCCTTGGATGTTAGGAGCTCTTAGCAAGGTTCCTCCAGCCCGTTCCCCTCTGCCATTGCTGATCAGAGCACTAAAGAAGAGATGTCCGTTTCATTGGTGGCAGGAGGACACTGTTCTCTGAGTTTGGGTGGATGAATATTTCCTTTCTTCAGGAAGCTAGAGCTAGAAGGGACCTCTTGGGGCATTAAGTCTAGCCCCCACTTCCTCAGAGTATGAAACTACTTGCATGAAAGGAAAATTAAACTTCTCAACAGCTCACTGAAGTCTGCTCTTTCTACCTGCAGCTGCAACATTACTCTAAACCTCAAGATCCTCATGACTCATGTTTCTTTCATTGTTGTTTTGCTGAAAAGCTGCCTGAAGGAGGCATAGATGTGACCAGCAGGTCAGAGGTGCTTTCACCTTTAACAGCCATTGGTTCAAGTTACTGGCAAGGGAATTTTACAAGCAATGAGGCTCACTGTAAAACACAAAAATATTCAGCTCTGGCCTATAAAGTTTGCAGAATAATTAAGAAATTAATAAGATGCAAACACTCTAAACAAAATGTTGAAATTATTTAGTGAAAACCAAGTTTGGCCATAATGCCAGCTTCATGGCCGCTCTTGACCCACTACCAAAGTGAGCCCATCTCACATACCAGAGAAATACAGGCAAAACAAGAACAAAAGGAAACCCTTACAAGGCTGGAAACATACAAAGGGGAAGATTTTCAGGGCTGAGAGATCATCTTACTTCTGTCCTCTTGACATCCCCCTGAAGAAGTGTCTCTGTGTCCATGACCCAATATGGCTTGCAAGATCTGCCCCAGAAGGACAGTTCTCATGCCCAGCTCCAAGGCTTTCTCCTCCATTTCAATGGGATTTAGGACCTGGTGTGGTGGCCTCTTCTGCCATTTTTGGTAACAGGCATTGTTACTGCTGTTCTGGTTTCAAAGGTGTTAATATTAAACTGCTGTTTGGACTTGGGAAAAGGGAAAGGGAGAGGATAAGAGAGGACCAGCTGTGTCCAAGTGGTGAAATGTACAAAGAATTGTTAGAAAGGCTTGTAGGATTATCACAGCTTTCAAATATCTCCTGAAAAGTCTGAAATTCACTTGGAAGATTTTTTTTTTCTTTTTTTGTTCATATGAACATACATAAATATATTGCAAATAAGTGTTAATTATTTTCTAGACTGACTGTTCAGATCCTTGCTTTCAAATGACTCATTACTTGAAAGAGGTGAATCATTATTCAGTCACTAAACTGTGATCAAGCTAATAATATTGTAAAACAGCAGAGCTAAAGCATCCCTTGAATTATTTTAGAAAAAAAAAGCAATAAATAAATAAATTAATTTGATGGCTAGCTAACTGCTTCTCAGACCCTTTCTTTCCTTCTTTCAGCAAATCTGTCTCTGGCCTTCCCTAATCTCACTTAGAAAAAGGTGTCCAGATAGGAAAATAAAGCAAAACCAGCAATGGCTGTAGGAATAAAATAGGATGGCTGAAAAATCCTCCTACATCCTTCAGTACATCTAATGAATGCTCCCTGCAGCTGTATCTGCATGACAGGCTGGTGAACTGGAGATTGCTACAACTCTCATAAGAAAACCGTCTGTTGTTTGACAGAAAATAGAATTTTATTGACCTCGCAGTTAGCAAACAATGAGCTGGTACTGGGAGGAGTGGCGACAGCGCAGATCTTAATCTGTGCTAATGCAACCTAACAAACCTCCCTGGAGACTACACAGCAGCTCAGCAATGAATGGTAATATAACGGCTTTGTGAAGACTGACACGGGGAGAGAAGGATTCAAAAAGACTACTCAGCCATTGAAAAGAGAACAGAAAAGCTAGCTCCAGCTTGGAGGAGGTCTGTGCAAGAAAATGGATGAATTATACAGGGTCACATACAAAGATGCAGGAATTGTGATCATACCCCCACTATCACAGTGCCAGTCAAATGTGCAGCTGGAGCCAGACACAGCCAGTCTGGGGAGGAACCTCATTTAATTTAGTGTGGATGTTTGCATCAGGCACAACTATGAACTCGTTATTCTCATTGCATGGACAATTACCCCTCAACTTGAGGTCTGAATTTCAGGCTCGCTGGCCTGAGCACTAATGTAATTGGATCAAATTCAATGTGGAATTTGTGTACCCGAGAGAGGGGAGATAAAGCTCAGTCAGTAAGTATTAGTTACTGTAGAGTTAGTTAATCGATTACTTGAGTCGGTTCAGTGCCCTATTACTCTACCCACGGCTCTCCCTAAAAGGAAGCTGCGGTTCCTGTCCCAGGTCACATACGGTACAATGTTCAGTTACCTATGTTTTCTTTAGTTATTTCAAATCTAAGAATCCATTTTAAACAATGTAAAAAGTACTTCCAGCAACTCTCATTTTCAGCATACTCCTTGAAGTCAAAAAGCACCATGTCATTCAGTTGCTTTTGTCCAGGAAAAAGGATCAGCAGAGTTTAGAAGTCATAAAAACCTTTCTTGTGCTAAAACTTCAGATTCACAAGAAACACTGATAAACATCTTTGCCATTAAAATACACTTTTTGTATCCTGCACTGGGCGGCCTTTTCTTGCCTCTCCCTCCCTTGCAGACAGGGAGGTACACCCACCCTGCATGGTACAAAAGGTTAACCCTTAACTCTCCACAGCCAGCTCATGGAGTTTTCACTGCTGCAAAGAGGAAGCGGGATCAGGCAGAAGGAAGGGATGGGTGACAGGATCTAGCATTCACCCCACTCTTCCCTCCTTTTTGTACTAGAAGCTTACACATAAAACCATGATCTAAATGAAATCGCCTAGCTTAAATATACACAACAAGCAGATGTTAGTTCAGTGTGAGATAGTGAGAGTATTTCAACTGAGAGCCTCAGGGATTTGTCTTGGACAAAGTTTTACTTATTAATAACTTCAGTAGTGAAAAGCTTGCAAATCACCCCAGCATGGGAGAGATGTCAGACTCTGTGGAGAACAGAATTCAGCATGTTCTCATCAAATTAAAATGAGAATTTGAAATCCACAAAATGAAACTCTGTGAAGGTAAGTGTGAAGTACATATTAAAAGCCAAACGTGGGCACAAAAACAGCAAAGAAAGTGGAACTTTTCACTGGTAATGACCTAGTTATTTCTGATCCTGCCTCACAGCAAGATTTCTGGTCCTGTATTTACTTAGAAGAAAAGGAAACTGGTGTATGATTATTCTAGGAATAAATCCCAATTTTAATGAGTATCTACAGATGTGAATATTAAAGTTTTCTTACATTGTAAGTTTATCCAATATTATTTGCTAAATAAATCCTTTGAGGTCTGAATTGAGTTTTCCTGGACAAGCTGATCTCCTAGAGTAGTTTGCAGCTCTGTTTTGTGATGCTTCAAAGCACACAGGGCCCAGGATGTGCAAGACCCAGGTTCAGTGTCCTGTTCTGCCTGATCTGGGACGTGATATACAAAATGTTCTCACCCATAAAAACCACACCTACAGGCACTGCCTTCCCTGACAGCTCATAACATAGTCTGTGCATCCTTGAGGGGATCTGTATAAGAACCATGTCTCCAAGGAAATGGTGAACCTTCAGTGGTTCCTCAGTGGAAAAGCAACAGCAGAAATCTCCCAAGACCAAACCACTGACAATGAAAGAAGCCTGGTGGTAGCCAAGGGCAAGAATTTTAAAAAAAAGAGTTAAAGATAACTTCTACTCCTACTTGTATTTGCAATTAACGCACAATTTAAACTCAATTGGTGGAGTCTGCACCAGGCTTCAGATTTTGTTTTTCTCACTTCATATCAGTTTCATACTGCAAGCGCTGTAGAAGGTACAGCCTCAGCTTTGCAGGAAAGGACCTGGGGATCATGATGGACATCAAGTTGAACATGAGCCACCAATGTGCCTTTGCAGCAAGGAAGGCTAGTGATATCCTGGGCTGCATCAGGAAAAGAACTGAGAGTTGGCTGAGGGAGGTGATCCCCTCTACTCAGCACTGATGAGGCCACACCTGGAGTGCTGGATCCAGTTCTGGGCTCCCCAGCACAAAAGAGACATGGACATACTGGAGAGAGTCCAATGAAGGGCCACAGTGATGATTAAGGGACTGGAGCATCTCTCCTCTGAGGAAAGGCTGAGGGAGCTGGGATTGTTCAGCCTGGAAAAAAAGTTCAGGGGAAAATTCATCAATGTGTTTAAGTGTCTGAAGGGATGGTGTAAAGAAGACAAAGCCAGGCCCTTCTCAGTGGCCCTGTAACAGGGCCATAGGCAATGGGCATGAACTGAAACATAGGAGGTTCCCTCTGAACATCAGGAAACACTTTTTTACTGTGATGGTGACTGAGCACTGGCACAGGTTTCCCTGGGAGACTGTGGAGTCTCCATTCTTTGAGGTATTCAAAAGCCTTCTGGATGTGGTCCTGGGCAATGGGTTCAAATGGCTCTGCTTGAGCGGGACCTCCAGAGTCCTTTCCAGCTTCAACCATTCTGTGATTCTCATTCATCTACTTGTTCTTCTGTTATTCAACACAGAATAAGAAACCATCATCTGCATACCTGAAGACTGGCATGTCATCACAAAAATATTTAACAAAGGACAGGTGACAAATAAATCTTCTCATTCATGGACAACCTGTCATCGTATGCAATGCTTAGCTCTGGAAGCTTGATAATCACAAGCTAATTTTTTGAAAAAAAAAAATTGAAATTCCTATGAAAGCAGCCTCAGAAAAGAGACTCAGGTGTGGGTAGAAATAACATAAGGTTATTTCTGAATGAAAGGAAAGTTACACCTTTTAATGAAGTGTCATAATTCAATTTGCCAAGTAACTCATTTATATTTCAACAAAAGGGTATAACCAAAACATTAACGGATCGTAGTGAAAAGAATACAGCATAACCCTCATGAACTGAAGGAACTCTAGAAGGGTGGATGTTTTTTTAGTGGAAGACAGGACGGTTTTACCTTCATGAAGAACAGAACTCAGCTAGCCAACAGAAGTTATATAGGTCTACATAAGTTATAGTCTAATGCAGTACAGCTCTCTGAGCAAGTCCTTTTTCTGTACCTCAGATAGTATTACATAGAGTTTGTGGATAACTGGCTAGCTGAAAAAGTTCACATAGACATAGTCCAGCTGGCTGGACAAAAATGCACATCGCTCTCAGCTTATCTGAAGTAAAGCAAAAATACACTGTCTTTGGCTGTTCTTGTTACACAATAACAGGAAGATTTCGGTGGGAAAAGAATGTTGCAGGTGGGAACAGATAACTACAGAAGAGAAACTAGGGGCGGGCTTGGTATTTAGGCAACTAACCAATAATGAGCTTAACTTTTGTAATATGTATGAGCTAATTATAACAAGGCATAAAAGGTGACTGTAAGGGACAATAAACGAAGTCTGCTGATCACTCTTATTGAGTGACTGTGTCTTCCCTCCATCGCGACAAGAGTTAAATCATTTTTTTTGAGGAAAAAAGGGAGAAAACAAAATCACTTTCATAAATGTAAGGCTTGCGAATAATGCAGTTTCTGAAGTTCTCCATATTTTGTCAGTTTTATCCAAAACAATCTATAAATTATTTGTACTAATGTTCTTAGCTCATTTTCATTGTGATTATTTGCTGCCAAATTCTCCTATAGAGAGATTTTCTCAGAAGTTTATTTTGACATTGCATCCTAATTGTTAAAAACCATAAATGCTCAGAACTCCTGGAGAAAAAAATTATCCATTTTTAATAGTTCTATTAATTCCCTACCTTTTTTCTCTGACTTCAGGAAGGAATGGATACTGAAAGATTTTTAATTTGTTGTCTGCCTTACCCTCAAAGCCTCTAGGAATTTTCCTTTTGGTCAATTTCTCCATTCTTAGTGTATCTGTGGTAAGTTTTCTGTCATCCTGTTTCCTCTTTCCCTTTCTTTCAATGCAAACTCCCTTATGACTCTCCTGTCATTTTGGTTGTCAACCTTTCCGTCATTCCAAGTCTCTGACATACTGATCCAGTTTACTTGAAAAGAATATATGGACTTTACCAACAACTTAAAGAAAACAGATTCAAAATGTTTATCACATGCTTATGACCCCTTCAAATCCAGACACCTGTTGTAGCTCAGAAAACAGGTGGCTAAAGCTGCAAGACATCATTAATTCAAGATTAAATTGCTGTGAATTTCATATAGTCTGGAATTACATAAAAATTACAGTGTGGTTACCTACTACTTACCATACACAGGAGTTACCATGTAATTTAAATCACGGAACAGAACCTGTTTTCTTCTGATGACTAAAATTATAATTTCTCATTATATTCTATCTGTTTTGAGTCTATGCCAAGACTTCCCATAGAGTAACTGCCAGGAGTGAACCTGAGATATGGAAAATAGGATCCTGAGTGAGAAAATATAAAGGTGTTAGGTTTTGCCTCTCACAGTCTAGAACATCCTCCTAAAGGTGTCTTGCCGTAACCTCAACACTTCAATGTGCAAAATGAGCAATGGCCCTTCCCCTGGCCTTCAAAGTTCTGATTATCTAAAGAAAAAAGTGCAGATTTTCATTGTAAGAGAATAGTTGGCCTGCTAGTTCCATCTGGCAGATTCAAATGACTGTAATAGAATATTTGTTGCAGTATCTGCATACGTCTCTGTGGTACAGCAGAGATGGAATACAGGGCTATCAGAACAAGTGACTCTGATAGCTATCCAAAACCTATTCATACATAGTAAGCTAGCAACTTGTATGAAACACCGTGAAAAAAATTGGAAAACACATAAATCCTAATAAAAAAAATTACTGTGATTGGTTATTTAAAAATCAGCAAGACATTAATTATTAGGTGACAGTAGTATCTGACCTTTCTTTTAAAACTAAACATGCAACTCCAATAGGAAATGATGAAATCCTGCAGACAGCTAGGGAAGAACAGAAGCTCAAGTTCAGAAATAAACCTGAAAACACAGATAGAACTAACAATGATATTATACTGGGGAAGAGCAATCTAACACTGATAAATTCATGGAAGCTATTTTTCCCACTATCGTTGTGATTTTAACATCCCTTTAAATGAACAAATAGGTATTAATAATTTGGAAATGTGCACAGGATGTTCAAAACCTTGTATCCAGGTAACAGAGAGGGAAAAAAGCACAGTAACTTTCCACATTTAGTCTTAAGGGCCCTATAGCCAACATAAATACCCCACATTTAAATAAAAAAGACGATAACATAAATCAAGCTCATTGGTGTGACAGGATGTAAAGGAAGCTAGATTGAGACCTTTGCCCATGTTAAAATGCATTTTAATAAATTGATATAGCCCACTCAAATCCAGAATACCTGGCTCTACAGATTAGGCTTCAGTGGGGTATTATTATAGAGACAAGCACAAGCCAATGGCTTGAAAAATGTCTTAAACTTAAATCACTTGTTTAAGCATGGGAATAATCCCATCCTAGCTTAGAAAGCAAATTTAAATATTTTGCTGGATCAAGAGTCAAGCAGACAAATCAAGTGACCCCAGATATCTCACCCATAGTCTCTTTTGGAAGATCTCCAAAGGCAGAAAAGCCAACATAATGATAAAACAATATGATTCCCTTGCGTACACATCTTTGCTTCACCCCCAGAAGTTTTGGCTTTTCTTCATCTATCTGCCCTATGGCATGAAACACCCATCAGGGTCTTCAACAGATAAGTTGTAGTGTCAAGTAAAAATATAATTACCATTGGCTCAAATGATACAATTACCCAAACCAACTCAAAAGATTGCCTCAAGACAGCACCACTTACTCTCCACCTGACTACCAGTATCAAGAGTGAACCAACCCTGTTTGAACATGCCAGGCACATCCTTTCCCCAAGAAGGCTTGCACCAACCTTCAGCCATGGTAAGCACCAGGAAAACAGAGAGAAGAGGAAGCTCTGACATTGCAGATGGACACCTGAGCCTGTGCTTAACAGTTTCCTTTTCCTAAGTGCTGTACAACTGGTATAACCTGTGTAACAAGACAGACAGTATCAGGTGGCCAGCCATGACAACATAACATACCCAATTTACTCAGCTGAAACCAACTGTCATGTACTAGTCCATGGTCAAGACATCATCTGTTCATGCTTAAATTGGGCTGACCTTTCCTTAGTTTCCAGAAGAAAGTAATCTTACACACATCAGTACAACATTCTAGCTTCCAGAGGGGCTAACCAAACCCACACTTCAATAAACAGAAAGAAGCCTTTGCAAAGTCAAGGCTACGACTATCTGTCCTCATTTCCATGGGGAGCTGTGCATTCAGACCTTCTGTACTATTACAGCTTTAAACAGTTAATTGCAGCAACTCAGTGTCAGTGTTGCCAAATCTTGCCTTTTTAAGAAAATCATGTGCCTTCTGTTTTGTTTTTAAAAAATGTACAAATGTTCATGCGCTAGTAATTTAAACAATATTTGCATTTAACTCAGAGCACCAGTACTATATTCCAATGTCAAGGAACAATTGATATCCTGAAAAAATAAATGTTGCCAATACAACAAGACAAATACTAAAATTATTTTTGCAACACCTAGAAAAATAACTTAGGTTACACTAGTTTTTTTCCAGATTCCAGTCAACTAACTGGATGGACAGGAATAATTTGGAAACACCTTCTCTCTTTTTTGTTCAGATTTTTCCCTTCAAGGTTAATCAAAGTTTAATCCACCTTGGTTTTGCCTTGGTTTTTTTTCTAAGCATCTATGGAAAACAAAACAAACTGTGTACCATTTTTTCCATTAGTATATTGTCTACTATATGTACAGTCTCTTTAGTGATACAAAGGTCCTTCAAGCAGTTTTACTAGACAGCTTTGTATTTAAGCAGTCTCCCTTAAGCTTTAATACTGCTAAAATCTAAATATGCCTTTAAAATCTAAATTACTTTGTATCCACTTTTTCTCAGCAATTCAATCCATATAGTCTATTTAAAAAGAGTGTATTATTTCTCTTTTCCATTAACAGATACTCCCAAGAAACATACAGTATACAATGTTAAAGCTCAAAAGTGAGGTGTCAAAACTATAGAAGTTTATAATCAAAGTCATAACTCCATTCTTTCCAGGCAGTGTTGTTATGACTATTTGAAAGCAAGTGATCTTACATGCTGTATTTTGGCAAAAAGGAATATGTCACAGACTGAATTTACCTCCTTCTTTAGTTAGATGATTTTTCTCTGTGTTGCAGTGTAACATACTTGATTTTGTTTCTAACATTTGTGCTCCAAAGAGATCAAAGAATTTCAAACACAGTATTTATTGTTACTGTCAATGTGCAGCTAGATAAATTGTTTACCATTACCTTTACCAGAGCTGAGATAAATTCCTCAAACTTAAGTTTGCACACCTTCTAGAAAATTCCACAGGTAAATATAGCTTGAATGGTTTAAGTTCACATGAGTTTCTGACCCACTAATGACAAAATTAGTTTTCTTCATTGCCACGGCTATTTGAGTCCCCAAATATTCCCAACAATATATTACTTGGTGCTTTAATGTGGAAGTCCTGGAGGCAGAGTAGACTTCCCATTCATTATTAGGGGAGCATCTTCTATACAGACAGATTTGTTGCCTTCATGTCGTACTAAAGAAGTAGGACATGCCATGATAAAGTGTGGCATAAAGATTCAAGATTATCTGCTAGTGATTTTTTGAGTTTATCATAACTTCATGTCACCATTGAATCTGTTGTTGTATATTAGCAATATATTCGCTCTCCACATCCTCCAGGCAGACCCCAAAACAAGTTTAGTCCTCAACTGGTTGCTTCTGGTTTCATTATGAAACCTTAACACCATTCTAAAATGTAGGAAATGCAAATATATGTAATTGATTCCACTTCTTGGGAAAGCCACACTTATTCCTCTCCCACACATCTGTGTAATGAGGTGTGGTTGTGAGTCTGAGCTTAAGAAGATTAAAATCATCATGGACAACTTGAAGAGAAAATCAATGAAGTATGTCTTCTCTGACAGTATTTGAGAGACTCGTGTACTGATTGTGAGTACAAACTTCAGTGTTGCTGGTAGTGAATTGTTCTCATGAATTGTTTGAACGATTCTGATACAAATAGTCTATTAATGAGATTTACACAAAACTAGTGAGGTTCATTGGGCAAAAATGAATGCATTAGGGCTGCTGAAATATGTTTTGCAAAGTTTACAGCTAGCATTTCAGTATTTTATGAAAAAAACTCACTTTTGGTGATTATTTGCTTTTTGCAAAACAAAAAAACCAAATTTGAGGTTTACCCACATTTTTGTTAAAATATCTTTTTATAGCTCAAAACTCTCTGCTATAGAGTTTTCTTATAAAGTGTTTTGTCTATTTTTGAAACAAACTGTATCTACAAAAAAGTTTTAGATATTATTTTTCTACATAGTCTAAACAAACCAAAGAAAATGGATATGGCAGAAATTAACTGTGATTTATTTTAGTTCCAAAATGTTTCAAATTAAATAACCTTTACTGACTTTGTATTATCTTGCTTTTTATCACGGGAATTCAGGGATGGAAGTCATCTGAATGTTATTTCCATTAATGTCCTTAATCCCAACCCTGACAAATGATATCTTGTGGCACTTTTCTTAGTTTCTTTTTTTTTCCACAATGTGCTCTTTTATTTTGATTAAAGCACAAGATAAAAGGGAAATGACATTTTGCAGTAGAGATTAGTCATTCACTTCTTTAATAATTTCAACAGAGCATTCTCAACTATTTTAAAAACCCTGCACTTTGTTAAAAAGCCAGATGCTGCATAAGAAAGAATTCCTTCTCCTCTTTCTCCTCACTTTGAGGTTTCTGTTCATGTGCCATACAATGTGATGATAGAGAACTCCTGTACAGCAGTTTGCCAGGGCAAAGAAGCAATGTAATTGCATTCTCAGTTAAAAAGTAGAAAGATGTTTCCTGTGCACTAATGATTATTTTTCATTATGAACTCAGCAGATGCCTCCCGATAAAAGGTTGTTGATGTTGTAAGGCCAGTAAACTTTCCACCACAAACCTTATATTTTAGGCCACCCAGCCTAAAAGAAGAGCAGAAAATGGAGATTTTCATTCCAGCAGGGTGCAAAAGGAGGCTTCTCTCCAGCCCACCATGAAATGTCAACCAAAGGCAAATAAAGGGGCAGCTGGAACCTCCCAAGTCCTCTCTGCTGTCATGGTGCACTGCAGTGTACAGGTCTTCCTACCCCAGAGAAGCCACAGAACTGAGGTCTTATGCGTTCATTAGAAGGAAAGCTTTTATTAACCACAGGTCTAATTTTAAGTGCACTAGCAAACTAAAGTTAAATAAAGTGAATGCTATTCTAAGTGCATTAGTTCCTCAGCACATTAAAGCTCCCATATATAAAGCACTGGATAAATAAATAATATACAAATATATCCCTCCAGGTTGTCACAGACATATACCAACATTTCTTACGGGATGAAATAGGAGACCTAACAGATGGACAAGGTAGAAAAAGTATAGTATGGAGAGGCAGAGGAGTACCACTAGCTGGATGTTTTAAAATGGGCTAGATACATGACCACTTCACAGTCAATCAGAAGCATCAACTAGAATTCACTGTGTAATTGTTATAGATGGCAGATAATTCTTAAGGTGCTCCACACTGAAAGGTCAGAGCTTGACAAACTCTGGTTCTCAATTCCTAAAAAACCACTACATTTTCAGGAGTTTCTTTGAGAAAGACTGTATTAGTCCCAGCCTTGTCATCTAACCCACACCATCAGGAGTGTTAGTCAAGCCTGAATTGGGAATAAGGAATACACAGTGACTGAAACGAGGGAAAAACAGGAATTAAATTATTAGATTATTTTTAAAAAAATTATAAAGATATTCTACTATCTTCAAATTTTCAACAAGTAGGTGAAAACTAAACTGGTTGCTTCACTAACTTCTACCTCCCTCCTCCCATCTCCACTTTTGTAGTGAAAGAGGTGGATTGCTGCTCCAGGAACACAAGCAACCCACTGGGCATTGCTTCATGGACCTACACTTAGCTCATAACATGACACAGGAGTGTCATGGAAGTTCCCCAGCAAGCAAGTTATGCAGGAGATCAGATTGTCTGGGCCAATCACTTACACCAAGGCTACATGCACCTCAGTTCTCCTCCTTTAATGTTTTAGTTACTTCATTTTGTTTTGAACAGCTTGGACAATCAAGTTGTTGATTTAAGTGTTGTCAAGTGATTCTGAACAATTCCTAAGTCCCATCACAGAACCACATTAACTTTCTAAAAATATCAGGATCTGTTTAAGACATTTTCCATTTTAGTTTATTTCTCTGAATTTGGCCTTTCCATTTAAGGTAAATAGCCTTTTGAATTTTCTGTCTTGGAAACAGAAGGTACAGTCATGCAATTTGATGCATTTCAGCTGTAGCATTATGAAACAAAATCTTAAGCAAAAGCATGGCATTAATATCCTTACACTGCCAGAAATGGAATATGAATATTACTTGACTGTTTGGAATAATTTAGAGGGTTTTTTTTTTTTCTCTTTGCCTTTAGAAAGTCTATTCTTCAGATAATTTCCATAGTACTAGGAAAACAATTTACCTGTATGGATGCCACTTAGTTTTGAGCCGTTAATAGTTTTTGTTCAGCCTTTATTATGAGCAAGTAGTAAAGAAAAGGCTTAATAACAATGAACCCAGAAATAATAATAATAATAATAATAACAACAACAACAACAACAACAACAATAATAATAAACAAACAAAAAAAACCCTTAAAAACAATACAAGTATTTTAAAAATTTTTTAGTAATATTTGGTAATATATGTTACACAGAACTACAAAGAAAAAAGAACAAACAAAAACCCAGAACTCCTTTTCAAACCTTGTTAGGATGAATTAATTCTTCCCTTTTTCTTTGTTAGACTTTTTCAAGGGAAGTAGGATGAAATTGATACCTGACCCAAAAAAACACAAAAAACCCCAAGAAACCAACCAAACAAACAAACTAACCCCCCCTCCCAAAACATGCGGAAACTTGCATGTTTTTCAGGAATAGGTTTTGTACCTTCTCCTGAAAAAGCAGCTCTTTTTCACTGTCAGTTTAAAACTAATATCATTACATAACCGTTAACATTTTACCTACTGAATTGCTATATATCTGCTTAAAACTTTAGAGCACCCCTATTTAAGTAACCCTTATTGAAGCTGACCAACTGCAAGTGTTGACCAGAAGAGTAAACCATTCAAGTGGTTTATTAGTGCTGTTTAAATGAATGCAATACCCCTGAGTGTAACTATAATCAGAAAGATTATAATTTCTTACAGTTATCAAAAATCACTGCTAAGTTCTAGCAATAAAAAGCAAAGAATATAGTAAATACTACCACATCTTTTGTGTGACAAATAACATCAAGTTTACACATGAAAATAAAAATCTGTTTACTATTCCATGAAAAGCACCACTTCCTTTGAGTGGTTCTAATTTCAAATTCATTATAATGAAAATAACATAAACATTAAACTTTCCTTTCTTCTGATTGTGTTGGGAGACACCAGGGTAGTCTGTTTGACACATTATTTAGTAAATATTTAGAACTTTGATACTACCATTAAAAATAACAAATTATTTGAGAAAATGAAATGCCATATAAAACTGATTCTGATGTAATTCTAAGTGTCCATATGATGTTTTGGCAAGCAAATATGAAGCATGGGATAAGGAAAGCTCAAGCTGAGGGACATTAATCTATTTTCCTATGAAGGCTTATTAGTCAGGGTTCATAGGGCAAATGTATATAGGCTTCATATTGACAGTGTTCTCTGAGTTTCCCACACTTCATGTCTCTTCCTGCCATTTAAGTTACCTTTGTGCTTGGATCTCTTGTGAATTTTTTTTCAAAACAGTATTTACAGATATGGAATTTCTCCAAGCAAATATTCTCAATCCAGCACTTTCTGACTAATTCTAGTAATTGCCAAAGTACCCTAATTAATTAGAAAAATCACTTTCTAATTTCAACAATGTTTGAATAAGACTCTTGTTCAGCAACTATAGTGACGGTCTAATCAAATCGAGCATGTTGCAATTAATGGAAACTTGGCACTTGATGTAACAACTATATGAAGCTGCAAGTAGGAAGGTTTTGGATAACAAAACCAATGTATACCAGCACATAGGATGTTATACATGTGAGAATTCAAATATGTCTTGCTCAATACAAACAACTGTATAACAATATAATATCATCTCCCCAGTGCAATAAAAACAGAACCTGAGTTAAGACAGTTTGGCTTTTAATCTCTCCAAGTCAAATTCCAAAAAGCATGGAAATGAGCAAGCACTTCACTAGTTCTTCTCTTCTTACAATCAAATCATTTTTGCGTGGCTGAACTTGTTCCCTTCCCAAACTCCCCTTGCTCCCTTCTCCCACCAATTCACTCATCCCCAGCTTTATAATGCAGTTTGCCAGAACAGGACTATATTCCACCCGACTGCTTACAAGCTCAAATCCCATTCCCAGGCATACAGCTCATACTCAGAAATGAATCACCTTCTGAAAGTTATTTCTCTCCACTGACTACTATGAGAGACGAGTGTGGAAATAAAGATGTCAACACTATAGAATGGAAAAGTGAGGTGAGATGAATCTTTCCTTTATGACAAGAAGTTCTATGAACACTGGAAAATAATGAAGCCTTATTTCCTTCCAATTTGTGTCTTAATTTGATTGACTCGCTAAGCAGAAAGCTCCAACTGAAGCTTTCTTCCATAACTTATAATGACACTCACCTGCATGGATTTTTATCAGTGTATAAAGAAGTGTGGGCTCAGACTGCACTTTCCCTCAGTGGGAATACTAACAGGGTTTTCTTTTCCTCTTCCCAGACACCAACTTTGATGAAATTTTAGAGAATTTAATTATATTGGAGAAATCAAGTCCCCTTTCCCCACCATCCTCTCCCCTGTCAAAAGTGTTTGAAGTTGATCAGCATATTCAGAAGTTATTAGGTGGGAAACACAAAGACACATTCACAGCAGTATGATTGCACAGGAAACCAGATGAAAAGTTAGGCTTTGATGGAAAGAGAGGAACAAAAAGCTTTTCAAAAGCATTATTTTTTTCTGAAACATACTTGTTACAAGTAGCTAACTGATCTTCAGATATGCCAAAGGCTTACTTTGATATAAGAATGATTTGAGAAAGGGATCTAGCTTTGCATGTACTTACATGATACAGTTTTAGTCTCCAACTTATGACAGTGCTTATAGGCATGGGAAGGTAATGGGGAAGAGAAATAAATGTTAAGCTAAAAGTCAGCATGAATTAGCATATATTTTCATTTGAAATTTCACGTTATCCCTAAATAATTGTTAAGTTAAACAGAAAACCTGAAATTCAGTTATTAAGTTTAAAAAAAAAATAAATTATCGCAATTGAATTTTAAATTTCAAGGCGATCTCAACTAGTGTGCTGTTGTTGATGTTCCCACAGTATATATCTCAGATTTTAATAAGAAATAGAAAAGTGAAGCTCCAATTGCAAAAATATTTTAAAAGAGCTGTATGACTTAATGAATGATCTCTAACAAAGTTCAAATAAAAGGAGTAATTTAATCAGTTTACCACTCAGATGTACACTTACTGAACATGAAAACATTGCTGAAGTAGGGAATCATTTAGCATTATCACTCAAAGTTATAATGCTTCCGCATGCAGTTTGTATTCTGAATAGTTACATATTCTGTATACTGTTCAGAAATCTCACAAAGCCAAAAACTAATATTCCAGCTGTGTACCTCTTAGCTGAAAAGTCAATCATTCTTATGATTAAGAGTAACATCTGCCAAAATACAAAGAACAAGTGAGCTGCTTGTATGTCTTGGTTGAAATTATTAAGCATGAAAAATGTATTTGAAGGTTTTTTCTAAATGCAACTGCATCATCAGTTTGCACCAAATATACCGTGCTCTGGTAGTTAAAATGGAAATAAACAGCTTGCACAAGTGTCACTGAAGTGATTTATTTAATGATAAGCTTCAGCACATATTTAGTATTTCAGATTCTTCTATGCATTGACATACTAATTGCTAGCACTTCAGAATATACACTGACTAAATATACCTTGTGTCAGGAAAAGGTACTCACTAGTTTTTCTGTACAATATTCAAAACATGGGATAATCTTAGTAACCATTAGAGTGAGGAGATACTTATTATGCAGTCTAACTAGTACAATGACAGAACATCAAGGTCCATGTAAACATATGAAGTGATTGCAGATTTAACCAAAGGCTTTTTGAATCTCAGTATACCAGATGTAAAGCTTCTTTTCCTTGGTATGCATATACATGCATTTATAGCAGGGAAATTAAATCAGTTTATGCTGCAAGTCAAAAAGTCCTGCAGGGGCAAAGAGAAAGATATACATTACCTTCTGCCTATTTCTCCTTGTAAAGAGCATAAATCTGTGCAATATTCACAGCATCTGGTGGGGTCAACTCTACACTCTAATGCGGGTGATGTAGTTCTCCTCCACATTATTATATATATATATGTATCAAAAATTAGGATTTTCCTCAACTATGCTGTAATGTAAACTATTACAGTCAAGCACAGATTTCATTTTGGGCCTCAGCTTGGCCCTCAACCTATTTCTTTTTTTTTTTTTTCCTTCAGTCAGTGACAGAAAGTTTAAAAATACTTTATAATACCAGAGCATTTAATTTTATTGCAAACAAAATCACTCTCACTGAAGTCGCTTCCATTGACCTCTTAAGTGAAACTAGAATCATTGTTCCTTCCCTGTCCTCCCAGAAAAGCCACTGGTTTTGACATGGCTGCCATGACAAGCGTGATATTCTTGGCTTTGGAGGCTGCTTCATCTTCCAGCTCTCCTCTAATCTCTCTTCATATGTGCATCACTGTGTCCTCTTGCTAAAGAGATGCTGTCCTAGATCTTTCTCCCTCTTCCCCTGACTCCCATCTCTGTCTAATTTCACCACAGACTATATACAATTCACCAATATCCTGATCTCAGAACCTCCAGTTAAGCTAACCTCACACTCTTCAAATAAAAGTTGAGTTCATCCCTCTGCCAAGTTTTTACAGATGTCTAGCTATCAGTTTCCTCTCCATGCCAGCCAGCACCATTCTCACTTTGCCCCCCCTCCATATCTTTCCATTTATTTTCTTTCTTCATAGCGCTATCACTGTACTCCTTACCCTCACACATCGTTTTAGTCAGTTCGGATACACATCTCTGTTCACACCCAACCTACACCTAAAGATTTTGCAGATTAGCTGTGTAATGTTCCTTCCTGCCTATTCACATAACTAGGAAACCTAGGACTTTCTCACCACAGTTTGTCAATGTCCTTCTCTTTGGCCTCAAGAAATCATAAGGACTATTCTCCAGCTCCAAAAGTTTCATCATTGCAGGACTCTCTTTGCATCCCTCCACTAGTTTTCTTTTGATGAAAGCAGAAGCTTGGTTAACTTTCATAGATTAGCACCTCAGTGCTATCTGTTTATTCACAGTGCAATGTTTCCCATTGCATCCTGGTGCCAACCCTCATCACCATTTGTCATATTTTGTTTTAATACCCTACTCCCACAATGCGTCCCAGCACTGGTAGGGATCTACTACAACTGCCTGTCGTGTCATCTTGTCAGTATTCCTCCATTCCATTTTGCCCTGGCACAACTGGCAGTGCACAGTCATCCTCATTGCAGTCTCAGTACTACATTTCTTCAAGCTTCTCTCCCAGCTGGACTAGCATCACCCAACATGGGGTGTCCAAAACTGAGGCACTCTGAACTAGACAGCAGTCTGTGCAGTTAGGAGAAAGAGACAGGCACTTATATGCATACATGAGCACTGAGGTGCCTATCCGTCTTCAGATCACCTTGCACATTTTTCCCCATTATACTTAGGAAGTCTGATAAAAGAGGTTACTTCTTTCTACAGACCTTGTGCTTGCTATGTCCCCAAAACATGTAGCAACATCTCTCAAGAGCACAAACACAGGAGGACAATGGAGGTCCCACACATATAAACACAAATCACGAAAAGGCAGTTATTTATGACAAGGGAAGCCACTTTCAAGGTCAGGCAGAACTGGTTTTAGAGCATAATAAAGACAGCAAAGAAGATGTACCCAGTATATGTAAAATACCATATGTATGGTTGAAATGGAAAGGAGGTAGGAAGGTATAGAAAGAACTACAGTTCCAATATGAATGATAGCAAGTGAAGAGCAGAAAGCAAATTAGTCCAGCACAGAATTCCCCACACCTGATCGATGCCACTACTTGTCTGTAGCAGGTCCTTACTCACCTTTGGTAGAGAAAGAGATCTGTTCTTCTGTTTGCCATTCACAAAGTTTTGCAGCTGCTTCTCCAGAATCATTTGTAGCATATTATTTTTTACTGTATAACTGGCCTAAATAAATTACAATTCTAAGGAGATGTGTTTTCTGCTCCAGCCTTCCAATGTGATACAGTTACTGATGGTTTAGTGCTAAGGTAACATCCGTACAGACACAAAATGACATCTATGACAATCATGTGTTTATACTGACGACACTGGAAGCACAGAGCAGGTTACCTCACTTCAGTAGCTTAGATTAGCCTACTCTTTGAGTTCCTTACTATTGAACAATCTTAGATTACAAGTCGGCAAGATGGGCACCAAGTTTTTGATCAGCACTTTTACAGTACTTTGCCTTTTTACTGTGCTAGGCCTTGGCAAGAGCTTGGCCCTGTGGTAACAGCAACTGCACAAACCAGCACAACAAACCCAGGTGGAGCAGGCAGCTCTGGGCTGAGAACATGCACGTTAATGCAATCCTCATGAAACTGCCTGCACTGCACAACAACCGCACCTTGTACTAGCATAGCATAAATCAGAAGCACAATATGTTTCTAAAGGAAGCCAAAAGAAGCGTTTACCATAAGAAACACAGTGGTCTCCACAAACTGAGTTGGTATCAAAAGAACGATGAAATACTCTGCAATACTGAAAGATTTTGCCTTGGCTGTTTCAGTTCACAATCCTGGCAATCAAGAACGATTTAGCTACTAAACATTATGCTAGCCTCAGGAAGTGATAGATAACTCCTACAGTCTGAGGAAGTGAACTTCTGTTACATGAATTTATATACCTGCATCTTATTCGGTAATGTAAGCTTCTGTGAATTACATTGAAATTAAACAAGCACCAGAAGGAAAAAAGTTGGTATCAGCATCCAGCAGAGGCAGATATTGCTAGATTAACCAGGCAATTTTGGTCCCAAAGTGAGACAAATGGCCCAAGAGCCATCTCCTGTTTTATACACAGCCTTGTAATCACCTATCAGCAAAGTACAGCTCCACGTGGCAGAAGTCAATTTCTTGCATTAGATTTCTTGTATCACCTCCTGGCTTACAACACATTACTGAACAGTTTTATAAACTCTGTGTATAATCCAACAGTGCCTACAGTGACAGCACAGTCTAAATATTTGCATTAAGAAAAAGTGTCCTTTCACAAGAAGAGATAAAACAAATGTACAAAATATTCTGGAAATATCATTAAACTGCAAGGAAAATATTTTTTCTTGTTCAACACTATCGTTAGCAGTGTTGACTAACCTTTAAAGAGGCATGAGCAAGAGCTGATTTTATTAAAAGGACATGGTCCGGCTGAGTTCTGCCCTCCCCCAAGCTCTCTGAAGAATGCCCATTAGCATCAGCTGAGACATATTAGACCACCAATGTAAACTTTCAGCAATCACAGTCCTTGCTGCTTGGTTTTTAAAAATGAGACAGGATCAGCCTTGGCCGTAACAACAACAAAATAAAAGCAGTGCAGCCTCTGATACTCCTGTCTATCTCAGAAACAAGGTTAAAAGCAACGGTGTGTGACATGGACCTCAGCACAATGAATGAAATGGAGCTTCTTCATGCTGAGCACATATTCCACCTCCTCTGTGCTCCAACCAACCCAACTCATGGGCCTTACTCTTCATTGCTCATCAGCACATTTAAAACCTGAGACCTACTGAACAGCTGTTGCTTTAAAAGACTAAACTCAGCCATCTCACACACTGAAGGCTCTTGAAAAAAAACAGATAATCTGCCAGTCTGAGAATTTGTTCTGCTGTTTCTGAAGGAGCTTGTAGGGTGTGGACACATTGCCAGTTTGGGTTTTCCAGTGTTTCCCTCTGGGGTGCTAGCCCCTGGTTATACACCAGCTGACACATCTACCTTAATCTAAAATGAATCAAATCCATTCCTTTGGCAAGAAAATGCAGGCTTGCTGGTTTTCCACATTCCACCATGCCTACCATTAAAGGCAGGATTTTGGGTTTTTACAGCACAATAGCTTTCTTGGGATGTATGTCACCACAGTTACACCAAATATCATAGTGCAATGTAGACAATGTGGACAGGGCTGAGCCAGCATTACATCTGTAAGAAAAGGTACCAGCAGCAGTCTAGTCGCAGTGTCATGGACCTCAGGGCATTCCATTGCATTAGCCATGCAATCATGATTACAGTGCTACAGCTGATCAAAGTCAGGAACATCTGCATTACACTGAAGTCACCTGACATGTCCTGGACTGTGAGATGCAGCTCCAGATTTGCCCACCTAAACTCAGGTGCCAACTATGTAGACATCTACATGGGAGGTGGGTAAGCTCTCACTGAAGTCAATGGAGGCCCAGTCAATACAACAAATGGAAATTGCAGACATGTCTGTCTCATCCTGCTCTGATAACTGAATTTGGTAAGATAAAGAGCTTTCTAGAGATAGCCAAAAAACTCCTTAGGAGAAATATATTTTCTTTATTTATTTTTATTGTTTCAATAGGCTAATGAAGTTAAACTTTGAGGTACTTATGTCAACTTTCTCTATTTTCCTATAGCTAAATCATTCCTTCCTCGCATTATGAGTTTGCATAAAGATGCGTGAAGCACACAGGCTATCTCTTTGTAAAAAGCCATGTTTTAAAGAAGCAAAATTAAAAGATAAGCTAGACCAGTGTATTCTCTCCCACTGTCACTGCATCCAAGTGCCCCCACTATTACCTAAGACTTACTTGCAATGCAATCCCATTCATCACTCATTCTAGAGTAGTAAACAACCCTTTTAAACTGATATTTGGGCTGCTTTTAAGCAAGGATGTTTTCACTTTATAACTCTACATATCAGAGATTTGCTTGTGTTTACTGTGAACTACATACTTCCTGATCATCTGTGATATACATATGTGGCACTTGAAGACCAAAGATTTTCTGGCAAATTTTCCCTGGGTTGCTAAATTGATAGTATCTTAATATAAAGTAGCAGGTTCTAGGCCAATTCAAGTAAGTATGTGTGTATTAGCACAGTTAGAAAAATCAGCTGTTAAATGGAAAGATAGTTCCAATCTTAATCACCTTGGCATTACACTTCCTGCATCAAATGTTGATGGAAAATAAAAATGAAATAATTTTTGATAAATCTGATCCATACTACTAAATATATTTTAAAATATGTATTAATTGCTTTTCCTGTTTTATTTCTAGCTATGAATTATAAACATGTCCACCAGACATTGCTTTTAATCAGATAAAAAGTTTTAAGAAATGAGATGACAAATTAAAATAATAAAACAAAGTTGATTTATTAATGTCTCCATTAGATTCTCTAAGAATATGTTCTCCTTCAAAGCTGGTGAAGTAATCAGAGGTTATTGTCAAAGATTCTGAAAAGCTGATTTCATTTCAGACCACCATTTTTATAACCCAAAACAGCACAGCACCTAGATAGCAAAAGATACTTTGTGGATGCTAGTATGCGGAAACCTTCCCAGCCAAAGCAAATTTTAAGGAAATTTTTAAAAAACAAAACTGGCTGAAGAGGCAAACATCACAAATTCTACATGATAAATTGCAAATTTAAGATTTACTTTATCAAGAGTCAGCACTAACAACTACAATGATATAGAAGGAAACTACTACATAAGGAAAAAAAATTCTCCTCTTATTGCCTCACAATTTCCTTATTCTTGTGGAGCATTTGAGGAGGCCACAAAGCTAAAATACAACTGAAGTAGTCATTAGACAATTTTTATGTAAAACCCACCAAAAAAATATTTCACTGATGTGGCTAGCATACTACATAAAGAAAAACATATTTAAAACCTCCACATATTTCCTAAAGTATATTTTTAGCTCCAGACTAGCAAAGTACTTAAACCACCTGTATCTCTTTTATTTTAATGGACTATTCCCATGTTTAAAATGAGATATATTAGTGGGAAACCATGGGATCTGGAAATCTTCTTATCTTTGTGCATCAGTATGAACTTGACTTATGAAGACAAATGGTGTCATGCAATGTATATGACTAAGCTCATGAGAACAGAGGAAAGGATTAATTTCAGATTTATGTTTGACTTTCAGCAGTTTGTATCGGGTGGACTTGCTTTTAATTTCAGATTCCTCCAATTCATGCTTCAGTCATTGTTTTCATCAATTTTGAAAATCTTGTGGAAATATTTCTAGTTATCCTGGATTTAATAAAAAGAACCTTCAATGTAGCCACACCTAGAATGACTTTTGTGGTTCTGAACTTCCTGTAATAAGTCTTAGCATTGGTAAAAGTAAAGAAAGGTCACATTTTACATCATGAAGACCACAGGAAATAACCATACCGTGTTTTATTTACTGTTCTTGCACCAGGAATTTTTTGATAACTCAAATGTTAAATGTCAATTAAATCCCTACCAGCTTTGCCATTGAAATATGTATATGCATGTCTATAAAGACAGAATGTGTTCCTTTTCAAAAAACATCATGCTTCTATGAATTCTGTGATTTATGACAAGTATCAGCACATACATAGCAATAAAAATACTTTCAAAATACTGTATCATTTTCAATAGGAATTTATGTCTAATAACTAGAAAATTTCAGGTGGTTTCAATGAAATAAGAAATTATACATTAACTGTCATATTTAATTGTCAAATCTGCAAACATTAAGTTTATATCTGGGGTTTAACTGACTAGATGATCCTTACCTAAGGAGAAACAATAAACCACATCTTTAGGAATTTAGCAAGGGATGTAGGAAGCCAGGCACAGAACCATTAGAAAGGAAAGTCAGATTAACAAGTGTAAGACTATTATGAGTCTCATGGAGAAGAATTCCTTTGGGACCACAGGTGTCTCCATGAGCTACAAAAAAACCCAGCTAAGCTTGCATTTCTTGTGAGGAAAAAAATCCCACTAGCCAATAAAACTTTAAGGTTCCCATTTTATGCAGATGAGACTTGAAGTTTATACTGATTATGCCATCAACAATGCATTATTCTTGCAAAAGTTATTCTAATCGAGTTTAGAATTTGCAGTAGGTATGCATCATGAGGTCTAAATCTGATAAATGCAGAACTTAAACAAAAATATGTTACATGACAACAGAAGCATGAGAATATATATGAGACTTTTAAGGTAAAGAAAACATAGCAATTTTTTTTTTTTTCAAACAGACTAAATGGCTGACTAGTAAAGAATTGTAGGTTGTTAACTAAACATGTTACATTTGGAATGCAAAACCAATGCAGTGTCCTTCCACTTTTACCTCCTAAGTACACTGGACAAATGATGTCTGCTTGCTGCATACATACATATATATGTGTGTGTGTGTGTGTGTGTGTGTATATATGTATAAATGTAAAATGAAACACAACAACTGTGGCTGGCCATCTATGCATCCATTCACAGTCTTCACCAAGACTGCACCAATAAGGCACAGTAGAAGAGTCCCTTTCAACTGCCCGTATTCCCAAGGAATCAGACCTTGGTCACCCTATGGTTGCACTCCCCTAAGACCTGCCGTTTTAGGTCACCCCAGCGCTGGGGCCAGTGTACCGGGGTGGCAGCGAGCCGAGGGGAGGAGCGCCCAGCCCTGCCGCAGCCGCGGTGCTGCCCGCCGCGCCCTGCAGCACCAAGGACAGCGCCGGCACGGCCGCTCACCCGCCGCGCCCCCCCGGGCTGCCACAACCCCGACGGGGCCATCGGCAGCCCGGAGCACCAGGTGGCTGGCTACAGGACGAGGTGATCCTTCAAAGTCCTTTTCGTTTCTTTAGCCAGGTGAAATACAGATTTGAGCCCGTTTCAGCCAGATCATGCTGAAAAGCCCTGACCACTGACCTAGCAGCCAGCCGCCCAGGCGTTCAGCACCGAGTCTCTGTCTCTGTCTTTCTCATTCTCACACATCTCTACGGGAGAGGAAAACACCACTTGGTACCAGGAAATAACAAGGGCAGAGGTATCAACAGAGGGACAGCAAGGGACAAAAAGAAAGAGTAGAGAGCAAAATGAACATCGATGTATGCATTACAGTATCTTAAATTGAGTTTCAGTGTATATATTTTTCTCAGTTTACACAGTTTCTATATTAATATGTTTCTGTCTTGGCTATTGCTTATTTTTCTCTTCGGCATTTTCATTTGAAGAATTTTTTTACACCATGTCAGTGTATGCATGACAAGAAATTTATGCTGGGATTCAGCTCCAGGTTCAGGCACATACAGATGGAAACTATATGTGAGAAGGGATTGGGTTTTTTTTGTCTAAGTTCCCATGGTACACAGTGGAAGACGTAGCCAACACAGTAAGCAGTGTGTATAATAGATTTTTCTACTCCGGGAAGAGACAAATCACATGCGAGATTCCATTGAGTCTATTGTGAGATGCTCAAATTATTTGCCTAAACCAAGGCATACAGTGCCATTGGAGATGTGAAGACTGTCCCACTCAGTTTCCAGCTGCCACCTGAGGATAGCATGGGTCCATGTATCTTACCTCATATCTATAAAACACATGAAGACGTCCTGGATACAGGACTAGATAAACATGTGTGTTTAGGCAATAAATAAAGCCTTATATCCCCACTGGAAGCTCCAATGGGAGCTTAGGCAATTAGCTCTTATCACATCAGGTATTTTAAATGAAGTTGAATCCCATCTTCAGGTAAAGTATTGTATTGAGAATCAAGATACTTTTGTTACATGAAGATTAACCAGAATATAAATTGTACTAAATAGTGCATTAATTCACTTTTTTTTTTCTACACTTTTCTGGAGTGAAAATAACCCATAAAAGTGCTTGCATTGACCAGTTATATTTGAAGATTGCATTAGAATGGTTTAAAGACTACATTATTTCAAAATCTATATGGGTTTGATCTACTTGGTTGTTTGTTTTTTTTTTTTTTCAATTTAAGTGTTAATTAAAAATTGAAATGTAAAAATTTAATTAAATTCACTATATTAATGTAGAATTACGCTTAGTTACTATGCCTTTCATAGACATGCCCACATTCACGTACAAATTCCACTAAAAAATGTCAAGATAAATTAATAGTTTTACCCTTTAACTCTCATGAATCAGGAGGTAGTAAAAGTAATGTGCCACCTATCAGTATTTCTTTGGTATATGTGCTATAGTTCAGCCTTTATCTAAGAGCTGCTAAAATTAACTTTATATGTGGTTTACCTAAGGTACAATTTCTATTATTTAGCTTTAAGACACAACAGTGTATGGTTATTTCTAGTCAACTGAAAGGGACTTCAAGAAGGTAATTCTCCCCATCTCAGGACATCCCTTTAAGATGTTAGGACTAGTCTTCCCTTTTTCCTCTCCACTGACTGCAGACGGAATATAAAAGAACAGGCTGAATTAAATGGATGAACTCAGGTGGGATGAGTCACTTTTCAAGTCAAGTATCCTATTTCTAACAGTTGTCTTGTTGTTTACAAGGAAAATGCAGCAAATTCTGGAGTAACACAACCATAGGGAAAATCTGTAACTTCTGTGAGGTGAAGGTTTGCCCAAAAGGCGATCTGAAAAGTAACTAACAAGGCTAAACATCTTTTAAAATAATACCATATAATTCATACTCATGCATGAGTTTAGACATGCAATTTTTTGTGCTCTGTCTTAGTACTCAATATACATCAAAACAGAACAGCCTGTAGACACTGCTCATGTTGGTAAATCATCTGATTTTCAGTTACACTGCAAAGCTGCCATGTCCCCAAGGGTACCCACAGACCACACTGTACCTGCACAGCTTCCCTGGAGCTCCCCTCTGCTCATGGCCCAGGGTCCCATTTCCCCACCACCACCACCACCCCTGGGGCTGGGGCTCCTCTACCCAGATGTTCTTAATGTCAGAAAACCATGTTGTACATGAGACAGCAGTGTGTTTTAGCAAATGGTGGATTTTTTTTTAATAGTCATTTGCATTAAAAAAGAAATTTAATAATTTGTCTGTACTACAATAGTTCAGAAATTAGCTGCTGTTCTGAAAAGTATTTTTTAAATTTCTACACAATCAGGAAACTTAAAAATTTTAAAACCTGTAATTCTACTCCATCTGCAACAGTAATTACAACAAGCACTGTCTTATCACGCTTTTCTTAATTATTTCAGTAATGGTTGTTGATTATATTTATTAATAGACTCATATTCACTGCCTCAAAACTGATGGAAAGGCTGACCACTCATTTTGAATTTGTTTCTATCTTTCCCTATCTGAATAGTTATAGAAATTAATATTTTTATGGCAGTTTATTCTGTGCATACAAAAGTGTCAATTATTTTTAACCTCTAAACTAAGAGAAGGCACATTTTCTGCCACTGACTTTTAAGTCTGACATCAATTAAAGTTCTCCCATTAAAAAGAAGTTATTAGAGTAACACGAAGACTTACACAATCAACCTGTCAAAAATACATTCCTGTAAAACCTACAAAAAGAAAGCCTTTCTTGTCGAATAGGCACAATTTGTAGGTGGCAGGCTTTAACTTCAAAATTAAAGCCCAGAGATCCCAAAGATCTTACTTTGCTACCATGTCCATGACAGATAAGAGCAAAAAAATTCTTTTAATAATACATTTAAGTAATAAAATGTGACGGACTATGTAATATACAGGAATGCTGCCATGTTTCTCATCATATTGGCCACTAGGCCAAATAATCCATATAGTGATAGGTTTAAAAATGAGATATATTCTAAGCTGCCTTTATTCTCATACAGTTTATTTAACTGTATGATATGGAAAATATTATATTTTATTTAATATACTAATGACCTACTGGTTGCAATATTCAATGAAAATAGTGCATGCAACTATCACTATCAACAACAATCTAAAGTCTTCTGAATTTAAATAAAAGAGACCACTGAATACAAGGAGTTCTTACTGAAGCAGCAAAACCAGAGGACTACACAAGCAATAAATCTGTACTCGACTCTTTTCCCAGTCACTGCAAATAACCTTTCCTATAAACAGCTTTCATCGATATGACATACTTAAGAAATACAACGAAATTTATTTTTTTAAAAAAATTTTGCTGGGTTTTTGCTTTTGCCATTTCAGAATGGTCTCAATTTTGTTTTCTCTCTCCATAGTTTGATTATTCATAGCTATACTGCTCGTCTTCTTTCCTTTAATATTTCATTTATCAGCCTCACTACAGACAAACCTTCTGCTCTTGCTGAGAACACACTTTTCAGACTTAAAAAGCTCCTTATTACACTGGGAGAAATAAAAATGCAATTCAGTCTATTTCAAAGTGAATCTCCTTCAGGACAGTAAACAAGGTTCCCATGAATAGTGGGGGCAGCATCTGAGCAGCAATCAAATTATTTTTTTCAAACAGTCCGGCTAGCACCTGGTTAAGGCATATTTTCACAGTTACTTAACAAACTAAATAACAGTGTTTCAGTACTCCTTCTGCATTTGCTTTTCAAAAGGCAAGAATTCAGACACTGGATTTAGTGACTGCAATTTAGAACCTCCCCAGGAGACACTGCAGGAATAGAATAAAAATGGTAAGATCAAGAGAAGCATATGCAATAGCCACTGTCTTTCTGATAGAAAATAGAAAAGAAATGAAAAAAAAAAAAAAACCCCAAACACATAAAAGTCATTAAATACACATAGCTGTGAAACAAGTGTAAAAAGACAAAAAGGCTTCCAGCAACTCCTGTTCCATACACAAGTCTACAGACAGAGAACCTGGAATACTTAGAAGGACTATTATTAGCTCATGTTTTCTACTTTATGGGTGGGCTATCTGCACTGGCCTGAATGGCCATGACACATGGCTGCCCAAAGGCAGGATCCGATCTGACCACCTGGATGACAGAAAACACAAATCTCACACTTTGCGTAAGAGAAAGAGCCTTGGGTTCAACCATGCCAACACCAAGGCTAACCTTGACATAATTAACTACTTTTGGACCAGGTGTCACTCAAGACCAAGTAACAAGCCAATTGCTTAGTTGTCTGTTAACTTATGTTCTAACCTACAGGATGGTATCAACTATAGTGCCCCAACAAAGATGGGTTCTCTCCCAGAAAGTCAGAGGGAAAGGGCTTTATGCCTCGCTGAAGCACTTCCTTACTGCTGCCTCAAGTACAGGAGATGAATGATTCCTAGAATGACAAATACCATGGAAGGAAAACGTCTTGTACCCCAGTTAAGGAAGTAATGAGATTATCTCCTGCCTAATGAGAGAATAGAAGTTTTCAGTGAAAAAATAAAGCCTGTCTGGACTACTTGAACTCTGATGGTCATAGGGAGAGGGGAAGGGGGCACAACAGCTCATGTAATTTCAGAAGTAATCTGCACATTTCAGAAAACTATACTTGTAGCCGCATGGACTTGCTTTTTTTAAAGGTTTCTGTTCCATTTCTTATCATATTTTACCACTGTAGTTTAAAATACACCAAAGGCTTCCCAGAATTGTAGCAAACACCTATTTTTATGAGTATTTTCTAAAGCAAATTAACTAAGATTAAGATTTTGCATTATTAGATTTTTTTTCCCCCTTTTATAACATAAAGCTTTTTTACCACAACACAGCACACGGGTCAGTTGGGCACCACATCTACCAAAAGCAGACCCTTTCCTTTTTCATGCACTACATGAACTGAGATGGTAACAAGCAGAAATTCAATCTAGTTGTTAGCTTCAAGTCATGATGGGGGAATGCAGCAAGACTATTTAAGTCCTACTTCTCTTCCTGTCAGAAGTATTCCTCTCAGCTAGCAAAACAAGTGGGCAATATGAGATTGTAGACTCTCTCTCCTTACATGGACGTACTCATGGCTTGCAAGGCACTAGCAAACCTTTCATTTAATGATCTGCAATGAAACACGAGTGCTAGACGACAACAGCAGCAGAGACATGAACGCGCTGACTCTTGACAAATGGCCCACTCTCATTAGCACTACTGACATTGATGAATTACCTAGGAAAATAATGCACTGACCTCTTTTAACTACAGAAAATCTCTGATTTAATAGGCTCCTTTTTTTTTTTAAAAAAAAATTAAATCACAATCATGACAAGCCTAAAAGCATAATGGTACATGTGACCTTCATTTTGTGCCTTTTAGCATTTAACAAAAGCATATTTACCTCAATGCAAAAGCAGAAAGGCTACAAATTAACTCCTGCCTTCATGCTGTAGAAGTTTAATCAACTACAGAGCCTTCCTATTTTCACTCCAGATGCCCCTAAAACTGGATAACTCCCATTTTAATTATATCTTATATCTAACCATGAAATTTTATACATTTAGATACAGTCCCACTCAAACTAGTTTTAGAGGATCTGGTGGAAATCAAACTCAGTGAAATGAAAAATGAGGTAATTTACTTGCTTTTAAAAGCTTGCTAGAAAGGTGAATATTCTCAGCTGGTTTCAGCCCACATTAGCAGTGGTAAAATATGAATCCTCATGGCCAGACAAGTCAGCAAAGTAAGAGTTTTTATTTAAACTCCATCACCTGTCAGTGAAAAATTGTTCCCTGCAGATTTTTCTACTAATTCATTTTTTTAAGTTTTTACACGACTACTATTTAAAGAGACACTGAAGAAGTACTATACTGTTCTTTGGAGCAGACGTTCTGATTTTCAAATCCACTTTTCAGCACAAATTGTAATCTACTACTAAAATCCTGGGCTTTGGAGATACTTCAAGAATCTTTTCATAAAAATACAATTCTGTTCATTAAAAAAAAAAAAAGTATGGTGTGAAAGCTTCACAAAGCACATCCCAAAACCTATCTAGCTCATCCACCTAAATGTAGTAAGACTTTTTTGCCTCTTCAGTTTCCTTTACAGATTATCAGAAAAATAAATAAAAAAAATATTTGAGTAATCTAAACAAAAAAGTCTATAAATAAATAATATCTTTCTTACTGCAATATTTACTTATGTAACAACCATCATACCTCTGTAACTTCAAAGAGGAATTAATTCAGAAAATTTGTACAGCCTTGCTGTATGCAAAATGTCAGCTATGGGAACAACAGCATTAAACTAGAGTTTAAAGAAAGACAAGATTTTAAATCTTTCATAAATGCCAAGCCAAGGCAAGAACGGACTTCACAGATATTTAAATCCCCATTTTAAAAGATATCATTTTTTATTCAGGACTGCTCTAATAAAAAGACAATGAACGTGATTTCTTATGTATAAGTTAAAATACAAACCCATGGAGTGAGCTAGTTTGGGTTAGCTACAGGAATCATTCCATCCGGATGCACACCAGATTTAGTTCATGCGTTTCAGTATTCATCTGTATGTCAAAACTCATTAAATTTAACAATTCAACACAGTGGCAGTAGATAAGGTGGCCAAAGCACATACGGGTGAAGAATAAGCTAGGTGTTATTAGCAGTACAAGAAGCCCATGAGCACTGTGACTCTCTAGATGGGCGATGTTCTATCCATGTACCAGCTCCAACCTGAAATGACACCTGGGTTCACAATGGAATCTCTCATCCTTCCTTCTCTCTTCACCTCTTCTCTCCCTACAACCCTGCCTCCTCCCCCACCCCCACCCCCCCACCCTGCCCCGGTTTCTATAGAAAGGAAATGTAAATAGGCATGCCAGATTGGAAATGCAGCACATTCCAACCTATTTCTCAAACTGGAAAATTCAGGCACATGGACCCAGGGGTGATGAACCATGTTACCTCACATCTGCACCATACACCTTTAAATCACTTGAAGTACAGTTAAGTTTTTCTCTAGAATTCAAGAAATTACAATTTTGTTGTTCTTCCTGGTTTTGCAGCTCACCTATCATTTCAAAATATGAACCTGGCAAGTTTGAAGCTTTCTATGAGCCCAATTTAACATTTTTGCTATAAGCAGACACAAGCCAAAGTTCACAACAGGAATGCATCTTTTTCTATTTGCATGGATGCTGGTGATGGGTTCTGGTAACAGGAGTACCACAGAGTAGTAGAAAAGATAGAAAAAGAAGAAAGTATTCCTTAACTGTGTTAGAAGTTAAATAAAGCCTATACATATTTAAAAGTTGGCAATATTGGCCAAAGGTTAGTTAAGCAGATAAATATATTGTTGTATTATTAAAAATGTGATATTATTTCTTCAAAACACTTTAGAAAAGTGTTAGTGTTGAAAAAGAAACTAAAAGACATGCTGTTATATCCTTGCCATTTCCACACTCAGGGAAAAAAGGACTAGTATTTTCATGCTGGATGCATGAAAGTTGTCCCTTCGTGTTTCCAGAACACCTCAGCATAGCTCCAAGTTTCTTCAGTCTAACTTTCCCCTCCTACTCTCTAGCTTCCTCTTGCCATCTGTACTGAACACAAAGTAAAATTAGAAGACATTGGTTAGAATAGACAAGAAAGGGATTCACCTTCCCAGACTTTACCTGTGTAAGAGTTCCAGACTCCCTCTGTACTCAACACAGCTATAAGCATGTACACAGAGAAAAATTCATCCTGTGTATTTTAAATACAAAGCCTGGAATGTAATGCCTTCCAGGTGCGCTTAGGCAAATTTGTTTAACATAGATTGGCACTATACATTAATATAAAATCTTGCAACATGACTCCTATCCTTATTAGGTTCTATCAACCTAATGACATGACTAGCACAGATGCATTGGGGCAGAAATTTATGTCTTTCCTTCCATGAACCGACATGATCAAAGATATCTTCAAAACCTTTGCGTGAAATAGTTTGTATAAGAGTAGAACTGTACAAACCCAGCAGGATATGTGCTTTCTGACACTGCCAAAAATATCTAAAAATCATTACTGTTAAAATTATTTTTATTCCAAGTGCTGTTGGAAAGTTATGAGGTATTGATTCCCTGTGTTTAGTAAAGGTGATCAAGAAAGGGTTATGGTCAATGTTACAAAAATAGAGCTATATATTACATTTACCACTCTCTTCTCATTGTTCATTGATTGGTTTTAAAGTGTTAGATTACTTTATACTGTTTGTGACTTACAACATCCATTGCATGCAATTTCTGAAAGAATACTCTATAAACACAACCATTCCTATAATCTGTACATCTAGTAGGAGCACTAATGTGATCATAAATTGCCTAGACACAAACCTAATTCTTCCATCCGTTCTGGATGCAGCTATTATGTTTTTCAGACTAAACCAGGATCAGTATCCTGCATTTCAGCTAAAAATAAAAATTAATTTCTCAGCTGGTTTTAGTATGATCCAAAAGAGTCTCTCTGTGCTCAATTTTAATGTGTATTTACTTTCCCTACTTACTTTAGTAATATGTAATTTCAGTAAACTAAAAATATCTGCATGAACCGGATGAATAATTTTATGCGTATTATATATACATAAATCTTGCACAAGAGGAAAAAAAGTGTACCTGCAAATATACCTGAAATGTGAGGTGTTTGCACCTATGCAACATTTAGGGAGGAGCTTTTGGAATTACATTCATCACTCATTTGCATGACAGAGCAATATTCTCTAGACCTTGTCCTGTAATCCTCCTAAATATAACCTTTCAAATTTATGAATTTCTGAACACCTCAAAGATTCTGTGTTCCAAAGAACCACTGATTAGCAAAAAAACCCCAACTTTCTCCACAGATTGTCACTGTCCCACTTGATACAGATTTTACCCCAATTTACACCCTGAAGCTCACACAAGCAGAATTCAAACAAAGGTAGACTTCGGAATGCAAGAGGTGGCTTGGACTTTTTATGTTTTTAATAACCATTTATATCAGTAAAGAGTCTAGATCTCATGCCTAACATACCATAGTCATATGAGACTAGAAACAGTAACTTTATGCTAGTGGAAGGGAAAGATATCATGAAGTCCTATGACACAATTCAGAAATTATATATCAGACCTCCTGAATGGTATGCAACACTTCAAAATTTAAAAAAAGTATTTTTGAGCATGAAAAAAGTGGATCTGGCTCTTATCTTGATATGGCTTGGGTTTATTATTCAGCTTGCTTACCCCACCCCTCCCACCTCCCAAATATGAATTTTTGTATCTGATAGCCATTCCACAGTCAAGTATCTTGATGATATGGGGTTACAATGATTTTACTCACTTGAAGTACTACCATCCATGCTTGGCAACTGCTGACCCTTACTCAAAACTTATGTCAATTAAAGTTTAATTTCTTCGTATGTGTCGTGTACACATATATGCACAGTCTTAAGAATTTATAATCACTTTTAAACCATGCTGGGTTTAAATTAATTAATTAACTAATTAACCGATGTCAATGTTTTGTAGTCAGATCTATTATCTGAAAACTATTTGGGCATATTTAGTTTTTTTTTAAAAAAAATTATTCAAACAATTTAAATAAGATCAACACAGAAGATCAAATGAGGAGTTACATGCAAGGCTGAATCAAAATTTCCATTTCAACATAAACAGATATTTTCAAATATATTTTTTCTTATACTGGAGCCATTTGGAATGCTAATATTGAATATCATCACATACCACAACAGTTGTGCAAAGTTGCACTGGAAATATTAGGTTATAATCTTACACTGGTTGAAAAGGTAGAAGGCGGGGCCACCACCCTGCAGGACCTGGACAAACTGGAGGAATGGGAAGACCAGAACCTTATAAAATTCAACAAGGACAAATGCCAAGTCCTGTCCAGGGGAGTAGAAGAGCCCCTGCACCACCTTCGTCTGGGAACAGAGTAACCAGGGAGCAGCTCTGCAAGAAAGGCCCTGGAGTGGTGATGTGCACGTGAGCCTGGAACCCCAGCAGCAAAGGCAGCCAACAGTCTCCTTGGCTGCATGAAAAGGGGAATGGGACTTAGATCTAGGGAAGGGATTGTTCCTTTCTACATAGTGCTCCTTAGACCACATCTAGACACCGCATTCTGTTTGGATGAACTGCAGGGACCTCACAGAGGGTCCCCGCAGTGGGGGCTGGAGAGGGGAAGCCGGAGGAGCTGGGCTGGGTCATCCTGGAGAAGAGACAGCTTCAGGGGCACTAGTAGTGTGCCTAGCACCTACAAGGAGTGATTAGGAAGTTGGAGCTGTGCCTCTTAAAGTGGTGCACGGCAGGACAGTGAAAGAAACTGTCAGAAACTGAAACAAGAGAGGAGAAACTTTTCCCCTTAGAGACAGCCAGGCAGGGGATCAGGTTGCCCTAAGAGGCTGTGCTGTTTCTATGCAGTCCATAGCTGACCTTGCTTTGAGCCCAAGGCAGGATAAAAGACCTTCTAAGGTCTCTTCAAACTGATTTTTTCTATGATTTTTCTATCACTCTGTGATTAGATACTACTTCCATGAGCTTACCCCATAACATTAAAGTGATGTGTATGTCTCTGGAGGATTGGTGCTTTCTGTGCAGCCCAATGATTGGGATCATTGCAATTGTATTTTAAATGTGTTTTTCCAAAGACTTAGAGGATGAAATACACACATTCCATAGACTTCAAAAGATAAAAATATAATAAGATTTTAATACCTGAATCACATAACCTTATTTTAAGCCAAGTAGCATGATAAGTATTTTAAACCCATCTACCTTTACTGGGAACGAATTTGCTAATACAAAAGACTTCACAGCAAAAAGAGAAGAAAAAAATAATAGTTTTATGTCCACAGGCCAAACTATTCAAAGATACTAGCTTTACTTAGAAGACATAGGAGCATTTTAAGCTCCATGGAAAACTTCACATTACATAGCTAAATCTTATTTCAAGTTGGAAAAGGAAATATCCTCATATTTAAGGGCTCACGAATATTATTTTTCCCCCTTTTTTCCTGAAAATAAACAAGCTAAAACCACATTCATTTACATTTCCACTTACAACGTTTCTTGAGCATAAATAAAATCAAAAGAAACGTTAAAAAACCCCACCACTCATAAGCCTGGAATTATTCTTAAAATGGATTGCACCACACTATTGCAGGAATATTTACCTTCATGGGGTTTGATGCAAGCTATGTAACTGTTTAAAACAAGCAGTATTCACTTTATTCAAGTGCCACAGATGTCAGTGTAACATTTGTTTGAGTCATTAGATCAACACTAACAATTTAAAATCTTGCAATGATTGTTCTTAGATAGCTGACAGAAAACCAACATTCTTCTTAACAAACCTGGACTAGAACCTAACACTAAGATGAACACATGTTGAACTACCTTTCTGCTTTGTTGAGTGATCAGCTGAAAATTGTCTAAGCTTTGCCCTTCCTAGTATAATAGTGAATAGGATGTTAAAATCTGAATTACATTTGTTAAATTCTATGTTAGATTTGTTAAGTCTACATTAGATTTGTTAAATTTTAAATTAATTTTAAGTTACATTTGTTACATTCTAAACTCTAAGTCTGATCATATAGATGTTCATATATAATTGGGTTTGAAATTTATTATTAAAATGAGTTATTTACAAAAACCTCAACCTTCTAATATTTTCCTTACACATGTAAAGAAAGCAAGATAAAGATGAAAACAAACTAATATAGTAAACCTAAAAGACCTGGATTTCTAAAGACAGAAATTTTAGGAAGCAGAAGTTGTGAAAATTTAAAACTTGTCCAAATTGGAATTGTTCATTAACAAGTTTGTAGAGAAGGCTTTACTCAATTGTTGTATTTGCACTTATTTGAACAGAAGAAATCTGTTATGTCAATGATCAACATTTAACCCATGATCAGTTACTGTACAGATCAGAAGAGTAGTGGGAAATGAGATTGAGCTCACTTGCCTATCATAATGACTAAACCTTTACTTAGCAGTTCATTGAATCTTCGTTAGATAGTTTGAACATCCTAAACTTCTTTCTGAAGCTGCATAGTTGATCAGAAAGCCCACAGGTGAAGTGTGTTCAGGCGTTTAGATACCATATGACTCAACTGAAGTCTCCACCACCAAAATTCACACCTAGAATAGAGGGCTGGTTTGATTCTGATCCATTTCAGCCTTAAAACAGCAACAGTGCTTGGAATAGAGTGGTGTTAATAGCAAGAAAATGGGGGGAAATGATACTACATTAACAGGAATGAAAAGGACTACAGTTCTCTAACACATAATCAAGTAGAGACATTCGTATGGCTTTACAAAGCCAATGTTTTTGGGGGTTTTTAACGTTTATTTTCAGTAAGTTGTGCAAATAAGGTACACAGATGGTAGCAAATAAAATCACATTTGTCCTGCCCCACACACGAATGACAGTTCTCACGGGATGCACTCTTTCAGTCTTTATGGGTGAGTGCTCTCAAGCAGGGATAAAAGGAATATCCTGCTGTAAATATTTTTGCTGTGAATATCTCCTAAGACAAATCCTATGGTGAAAACAATTATTTCTCCTAAGCTATTATCAGAAATGAATGCTTTTTGACACTTCCAAATTATCGTTACTCCCACAGAAGACAGAGATTATTAATTCAGCTCTTCAGATGCCATATAAAGGGAAAGCAATGACAGAAAAATGCAAAACCTGTTTTGCACGATGTTTTCAGGATCATGCCCAGCTAACCTTACCACTGTCATCTAAATTAGGTCCCTAGCCCTGTTCTTCTGGGCAGACTGATTTCTTCATGTATCAAATCATCACTCCTGTACTCTTATTCCATTACATAGTTATCCAATCCATTCTTCTCTTACCTATATATCCCACACCCATGATACATTCAGCCAGCCAAAATTTGCTTGAAATAAAATTATTTTCCATAATACTTACTTT